>NC_081407.1:372828997-373144131 GCF_030272615.1 Cryptomeria japonica | reverse complement strand
TATTGATGAAATTACTAAGGATGGGATGCTGAAAAATGTTAAGTCTTATTATGATACATGTGAAGATGATGAAATGAGAGAGGTAGAGGAAGCAATTCTTCTATATTTAGATATCTATAAGAAAGCATTAATTGAAATAGATAATCAAATACCGACAGAGCTATACAACATGTTAGATGCTAGAAGGTTATCTGCAATGCAAGAAGACAAACACATTAAGATGCAAGACTTTTTAGCTATATGTGTTGCTATAACTTTGTATGAGATGGAGAAGACAATAGAGGCTGCACACAGGAAGTTATTCAACAACAAACATAGAATAACTAGCCTAATGTTAGGAAGGATGAATGAGATAGTAAAGGAAACACAAAGTGGTTGGATTAAATTTTTGGGAGAGCATAGAGGATTCTTCACTTCATCAGAGAAAAAGACTAATATTGTAGATACACCGGTTGAAGGGAAAGATAAAGGAATTATGGGTACTCCACCCTCAGTTTTGAAGAATATCATGATACTGGAAATTGAGCCAGCGGTTAACACAAATGTATAGAAACATACTGAAACATCAATTAATGCTAAGAATATTGTACAGGTTACTAACATTGAGGACACTTGTACTTCGGATATGAATGTACAAGTTGAGGATATTGTTCCTAGAGAGGAACCGGTAGTCACACAGATTTCACCAAGTGGCAAAGCCACCGGTGCAAGTGAGGAGGCCATAAAAGTTAAATCACTAGAGAAAACAGGGGAATGTGATAGGGAACTAGTTGTTGGCACATCATTATTGACAATTGACACTTCTCTAGTTGAGAAGAAAAACATCACAGAGATGAGTCCCATAGAGCTAAAGATGATGGGTGCTCAAAAACTGATGAAGGAGGGAACCATAGACAAAGGGATTATAGATTAATCCATAACTGTTTTGCACATATTGGTCCCGAAATGTAAGATTGAGAATGAAGCGAGCCCTTTTGGCAAGCTTAAGGTAATAAAAGAGCACATCTCTAAATATTTTCAATCGTTACAACAGATCTCTAACTGACATGCACTTGAAAAATTCACTTTAGCTAAGAGAGTCTCTTTTGATTAGATCATTGAGAGAGAGAAGAAAAAGATTGAGTATAAGTTAATTCCAATTGAAAATTCTTTGAAACAAGGTACTAACATATTCAGGGTATGTTGCAACACTGAGATTCTTATAGCAAAAGTAGATAAAAAGATAAAAGAGATACATGACAAAATTACTAGTATTCCTAACTCTTTTGATGGAATAGTTTCATTGACAACATCTATTGATGGAAAAATTTTAACCTTGGAGAATCAAATTTATGCTCTTGAAAAGGAAAGAGATAAGATCATTCAGAGAGCTAGAAGTCTCAGAGGTTTGGTGAGTTCAAGATTGGATTCACTTGGTGTACATAAGAAGGAATGCATGGATATGCTTGGTAAGCCCACACCGGCAGAAGTCACTGAGAAGGAATCACTTGAATATTTATTGGGTGGAAGTGTGTCCATCTCTGGCACATTCAAAACCGGTTGGGATATTTATGTAGAGTTATTAAAGAAATCTTACCCGAAAATATTGAAACTGGTCAAGCTCCAATAAGACATTTCTGGAGGTATTCAGTGTATAGTTATTATTCTTTGACATTTTTTGGGGGCATTGATGTCAAAGGGGGAGATGTATACACGTGAAAAAGAATGAAGGGTTTCATACATTAGGGGGAGTTACATATTTTTTGGAATCTTGGAGTATTGGGGCATTTTGCATATTCAACTCAGGGGGAGCAAGGCAGGAGAAACCAGTAGTTGAAACCATGACCATTTTTCACATGAGTGTTGCCATCAATGCCAAAGGAGGAGATTGTTGGAAATTGACACTCTATTGGTTAGGTTTCACTATGTTCTCATTGATGGAAACATGAATTTGGGTTCCAATTTGATATGGGGTATCGACAGGAACTTCACAGACTCTACACTAGCACCTCCACTGATAGGATAGAAGATTTCTTTGGTCACTGACAATGCAAGTCGACATGGTATGGTAAAGGTCATCGGTATTGGAGGCCGACACATCTTGGATCTGACATTGGTAGCTTGTTTTAATGCTTATTCATTTATGTTATATGACCAACATGTAAATATGATATTGTATATATCCTTGTAAGCCGACATAAGGCATAAATTTTTATAGGGTATATAGGGGAGACTGATTAGATCATTTTGAATAAGGATAGATATGTGGAATGGATATATGGATATAATGTAATGTGAAAGATATCAGAGAGATTGTGCATGCGAGGAACTCCTTGTAAGGGCTATTTTGGTACTAAGGTTTAGGGTTTTAACCGGAATAGACAGAGCTTAAACCGAAATTGTATTCTGGTATAGGAGATGCTATATTAAGTAGTTCATACTTCTTCAGATTGTTGTCTATATTTTTATGTAGTCAATGAGGCTCCTATTGTGATGAGCAGTGTGCTCTAGGCTGTAAGCCTTCCTGGAAGTGTAGGCCCATCATATATTGTAATATCTCTTCATATGGCCAGTGAATTGATATTGTGGGTCACAAATCCCACCATGGTTTTTCCTCCTTGAGGTTTTCCAAGTATAAATCTGTGTGTTATGTTTCTTATTTATGTGTTTGGCTTATCGGTTGCATTACTTCTTTCAATTTTGTTTATACCGGTATACTAGTTGGTGAATGAATGTTTTGTTAAGGCTAAAATCTTATATTCTTGTATAACATTGATTCATCCCCCTTCTCAGTGTTATCGGTTTCCAACAAGGGTCAGGGTTACATTATGGTTAGTGTTCACATTCAATTAAGTTAGGGTAAAGGTTATATTAGGGTTACAATTTAATTAAGATAAATATTCAATTTTAGATTAAATTAGGTTTAGGGTTGGATTTTAATTGGGGTTATAGCTAGAAGTAGGGTTAACCTTAGAATTAGGGTTAATGTTAGAATAAAGATTATATATCAAGTTATAATTATGGTTATGGTCAATATTAGAACTAGGGTTAGGGATAGGGAAAGGTCAAGTTTGAGGTTAGTTTTAGTGTTTAATTAAGGTTCAAGTATGGGTTCTTAAGTTCAATAAGAGTTAGGGTTGAGGTTTGGTTAGGTTAGGATTATTTTAATCTTAGGGTTAGGTTTCAAGTTCAATGAGGGTTAGGGTTAGATTTCAAGTTCAATGAGTTTAATATATATAGCAAGCATAGTTGAGTAGTTATATGGATCTCAAGTAGCTCTGAGCCACAAAACATCACCTTGTAGAGATTAATGGAAGATAGAAGTGACATATAATACTTTATTAAAATATTTCTATGGATGTAGACATAGTAGATGCATGTTAATATTTCAAATTGCATTATTTTTTTTTTGTCTCCATCTTATTTTAATTGTGGGACATTTTGATATTTTTTTTCAATATCTCCTATCACATTATTTTCTTTCTATCTTAATTTTATTTTTATCATGGGAATTTGATATTTTAAAAACACACACATACTAATGTACTTTATAAAGATATTTCTATGGATGCATGCATAGCATACATGCATGTGAATGTCAATATCTCAAATTACATTATTTTATATCTCTCCATCATATTTTTATTATGTAACATTTTGATATTTTTTAGATATGTAGTAATGTATATTAGTAAGATATTTTTATGTTCTCTTGATTTTATTTGAGCTTTATTTAATTATTGATTTTTAAAAAAGATATTTGTAGTTTAGTAGCTTGATTATTTTAAAAACATGTGTAATTTTATATGTTTAAAATATAATTTTCTTCCATAAGATTATTTTGTATAATATTTATACATGTATTTAAAAAAAAAATTCTTTAGATTGAATGCAAAATTTAATAAACTTGCTTTGTGATTCGCACAATTCATATGGCTAAAATGAAAAAGAAAAAAACTACTTGTATTGATTTTTATCACGGAACAAACAGGTTTTGAAGGGACTCAGAACCCTTTAACAAAGATCTACAACAAGTAGCTGCATAAAGATATACCCATTTCAAAATAGTAGCCTAAAGCCAGCAAAAAGCCAAAACCTAGAAAAAGACAACAAAGAGGAAGAAACTAGTACAAATTTCTTAGGGCCTCCACGACCTCTGTTTCCAATTGAGTCATGTTTAGAGCAATTTTCTTGAGTTCCTAAATTTCTTGGTTTGCATATTTCTTCTTCAAGTTGGCTTTGGTTCTTTTGGATAGCCCAATCGTTTCCTCCTATTTTTTTTCTATGGAATCCACATCCAAGGTAGCCCCTTCTTGATGGATAGTTTCTAGTTTCCCTACCATGGTATTTACGCTTTCAGCAAAACTCTTCACCCTCTACAGGTAACCAGAGAGATAAGGTTCTCATTGACTTTCTAGAATTTATACTCAATCTGGCTCAGTCTGTCTTCATACTCTTTCTTGAGTTTATCTTCTATAAAAGAGATTCTGCTATCATAATCTCTCATTATATCACTTACAGTGCTTACCATTTTTTGTATGGAGTATGGAGTCCACAATTGATTTTCTCTAGTCCACTAACCACTATTTTGCACCTTAATTTTCTTGTATGCTATTGATTCCCTAAAGTTTGATATTGATATCCTTGATCTCATGGAAAGCCCATTTCAACATCCTAAAATTATCCACATTTGAATCATGGGTAATGGCCAAGACATCATCTGGGTTCTATCTATCTGAGATGAGAAAAGAGGAATTTGTATTTATATCATTTAAGAAGGGGGGTCTATCACTCCTAATGGGGGCAGAAATGGACTTATTTAGGATAGAATTATGGGAGGGCAGAGATTCAAAATTAGAGGTGGACATAGGGGATGCTTTGCCTCTCTTAACTTTGTGACCAATCTTCAAGGAAGAGTCTAGCTCAAAAGAAGACTAGTTGTATTGTTTACTCATTATAATATCATGTCTACAATTCAATATGGATCGACCACCTTGATATAGAACTACGATATTGACACTGACAATATAGTACTAGAAACACACCTTATTAATTTTATTAATGCAATCAAATGAGATGAGAAGCATAACTAATTTAATAAATTATTTACTAAATGACCCTGAAACACTATTTTTAGAAATAACTACAACTGATTCTTAAAATACCTAATATTTTTGAAAAGGTATCTATTTGTAATTCAAATTCTACATTTAGGATATAAAATTAAATTAATGAGGGAATCTTATTGAGTCTTCTAATCAAATATCAAAATCATTGAAATTAGATGCATGGATATTTATTTATAAATTATATACTAGATAATATACAAATTAAATGAAATATCTTATATAAATTATATTAGGAGTTCGGTCTAAAATAATAGTAACATTTTTAAACATGTTGGTGTGAATGGAGTGTTATCTAATCAACTCATCACCTAGGTTCTATTATTATTAACATGTCATAATATTACATAATCTTATGTTTCATTTTGGTCTATATAACCCATTGGCTCTTAATGTAATTTTATTTCATTATAATTCATTATCATTGTATACTTGCATCTTGTGATAGATAGTCTTATTCTCTCACATTTGATCTCTTGTATGATTTCATTGAAGCTCTTAAATCATGGATGGTTACATATGTAGAAAAATCTTTCATGGTATAAAGCATTCCATACCAACTCCTTCATCATACTAAATCTTGTGGGATTACTTCTTGTTAGTATAAGAGCTCTACTTTGTATCACATGATGTCTTGAAAATTTAAGAAAACTTGATAATAATACTAGATCTTATGGGGATGTTTGTGAATTTGTACTATAGGTTCAGTTTAGATAATGTTAATGTAAATCTACTATCATCATTGAGTTCAAATATCTAATGCCCTTAAATATTAGATTAAAATGTTGCTAAATGTAATACTCCAAAATATAAGATTAAAATGTTTGAATTTTTTTTTGATAAAACTCAAATAATTTAAATAATTTAAATAATTCTTGCAAGGGTATAATTTTTATTTAAAGAATAAAACACGCCCAAATTAAATATTGATTTACATCAATCTAGTCACGATTTAAAATAATTGAATAAGATAGATAATAGAAAATAATAATAAATATTAAAAAAAATTAACAGAATGAAGTCAAGAAATTGACACCCTCAAATTCTATTAATATTCATATTTATGTACTTAATTCAGGTATCATATATATATGATACCTGATATTATAGCGGCAAGTATCACTCTAGTGTCCAAACCATCCAAACCATCCAAGTGTTAAACTTATTAGGTACCCATTTGATTATTTTTTTATTTTCTTTTATTTTCCTTGCCTCTTCATTTCTTAATTTCTCGGGGTGAGCTTGGCCAATACAGCGAACCATAATATCCATAAATTCAATCCAAATTTTATTTCTTGTAAGAAATTTCCAGGTACTCTCATAGATATCTGATAAGCTTTTCAAATCTTTTCTGTAATTTCTTACTAGATTTATGTTGTTCTTATCAACCCAAAGTTAACGATTTATTCTGTAAGTTCGTGGCGGTCTATTAGAGTGGTTTTGTTAGAGAAAGTTTTGGTTGACAATACAGATAGATTAGTGTTAAACTCTTGGAGCATGTGTTAACCCCTAAGGAATTTTTGGCATTAGTGTCAAATGGTTGATATTTCCTTGACATTTGAAGCATTGACATTTTATGCTTGCCGTTGAAAAATTGTGCATATATGGTTGTGACTAAGTCACTAGGTGATGGCTAAGTGGTTAAGCCACCTAAGTGACTACCTGAAACATGTTATCATGTTTATTCACCGCACTGACAAGGACATACCAGGCATATTGGTTTGTTTTATTATTTCCCACCGAAATACTTGGTGAGTAGGACATGACATATCATCGGCATTTTGTAGAGGCATATTATATGGTTTCAAAGCTTAGCTTTGTAAAATCTTTATTTTTGTTTTGAAAGCCTTTAAGATCGAAGTAGGGCACACACATGGAATTCAAGTTTTTGTTCTCAACCAAGGAAGTTGCAATAAGTGTGCATGACAGTTTTTCATGGGCAATGCATGACAGTTTGACTGGGAAAAACATGGAAATGATAGGAAGTTTGAAGACGTCTTTAGGTGTTTTCATTCCTAAACCCATATTTTGTGTTTGTTAATCTCTTTCCAGCACTTAGCAATGTTATTGTTTGAATTCAAATTGTTTGAGCAAAATTGTTATTTTTTCTTGCTTGAGTTATGAAAGAGATTAAGGGGACTGTGGTTTGTTTCGAAAAATGAGGGTTTAGTGAGTTTTGTGAAAAGGATTTTTTTTCTCTATATATATGCATTCTTGTCAATTAGAATTTGAGTTTTGGGATAATGAAATGGGTTAATGGTTTTGTTTACAAATGGTTATGAGTCATGCATTTGTGAAAGGGTGTAAAGAATTGTATTTTGTTAAACTCATATTTTTGTTTAGGGTGTATCTCGGTTCTTGAAAAGGGTTTATGATTATTTTTTTGTAATTATAATAATTGTCAAACCTTGGTCAGGGATTTTGGGCTAAGAGGTCTACATATTTGTATTAAAAAAATTGGTTCTAACCCTAGTCAAAGGCTTGTCATTGCTTTGCACATCCAAATATGGGTGCCTCTATTTATAAGACGGGAACTTTGGTTTAACCTGATTTTGGGTTGGTTCACAGTTTTAGAGAGACTGGTTTTTATTTGAAAGGCAGTTTTTGAACAATGGCCGATTTTCTGTGTGTAAACAAAAGACATTATATATGAATTTTGTGGAAGGCTTTCCATGAGATAGTGTATGAAGTTGTCTTAACTAGATCTATCATCTTGTTGTTTTGTACATTGACTTTTGTTTTCACAGAGATATCATTGTGATGAATTACTCAGATTGAATCAAATTTGTGAAATATTAATGAACATCAAATTAGTCTCTTGAATAGTTCTATATAGTATAATACTATCCATTTCTTCTATATTCACATCAGTGTTGTGTATGTGAGCAAATTATTCTCTGTATCATACTATTGTGTTTGTATATGTAAATGTACAATGGTATCGTGTATTTGAACATTGAGAAATGTTGTACAATTGCTTCTAATGCTCATATGAGATTAGAAGATGATAATAATTGAAATAGAGAAGAAACTCCATATGTAATTTAAACTATATATGTGGAAAAAACTGATAAGCTAGTGTGGCATTGAAAAGTCTATTTGTGAGATACATAAAATAGTTAGTGAGACATTGTAAAAGTGATTATTTTTTATATAAGTCAGTGAAACAATTTGAGTGGTTTTATTCCCTAGGAGGGTTTCCATTTAGGACATATCATTATGTCAATTTGTGTTGTATGATTTGTTCATGATGATGCATATACTTGCCATTTCATGTTGATTATATCTATCAAAATTGCAAAAGTTTTTTAAAGGTAGAAAAATTGATTAACTACACTAATTCATTCCCCACCTCTTAGTGTTGACTGTACTCCAACAAGTGGCATCAAAGTCAAACCCTTGTTCAAAAGTAAACTAGGGATTTCCTGGTAGGAGTACTTATGGCTAGTCAAGAGGATCAATCCTCTGTTAAAGCACCTTTATTTGATGGTTTCAATTATACCTTTTGAAAGTTTAGAATGAAAAGGCATTTAATCTCTCTAGGCTATAAAGTTTGGTCTATTGTTGAAAATGCTTACACTGCCACTACAACACCTTCCACTCCTGATAATGAGAAGGAATATGAATGTGATGTTAAACCCTTTAATGCTATTTTTTATTTCTTAACTAATGATGTCCTGGTTAAAATCATGGATTGCAAAAATGCTAAATTTGTTTGGGATAAACTCTTACATATCTATGATGGTGATGAACAACTTAAAGAAGCAAAATTACAAAACTTTAGAGCTAGGTTTGAAAGTCTTAACATGACTAAAAATTAAAAAATTGCAGATAATTGCCTTGAGAATTCAACAAGTTGTGAACTCTATACGAGGTATGTTACAATTTTTTGATAGTAAAGGAAAACTGAGAAGGGGGGGGGGGGGGGGAATCAGTTTTCCACAAGTTAAATACCTTTTACTAGAGCAATTTAAGAACAACACAGTGAAAGATAAAACATGAAAGAATAGTACACACAACACCAATATTTTTGATGTGGAAAACTCGATAAAGGAAAAAACCATGGTGGGAAACCCTACCCACAATCAGATAATACTTCTGTAGTAGTATGTGAAATAATTACAATGTGGATTGCACTTGCAATCAGGCCAACTGCCTAGAGCTCATTGCTCATCACAAAAGGAAGTCTCACTGACTTACAAAAACATTGGAATACAATCCTAAAAGAATGAACTATGAAATTAGCATATCTTAATGTGTGATACAATTTCAGTTAAACACAAATGTCTTCCATGCAATACCAAAACCTTTCACAACCTTTCGCTAAATGATTCAACCTTGTTCACACATAAACCTCTCACTAATAATACAAACATAACCATACCATTATCCCATACCCAAATTACATGAATAGGTCACTTATAAATATAGATCATCAACCTTGATAACAAGGTCAACTAAACCCTAAACCCATAAACCCATAATTATAAAAATTACATCACACGATACCACCAAACTAATATTTTGATTTACATTACATAGTATGGACCTAATTCAAATTTCCAAACAATTATATCTACTAAAAATCATGCTAAGACCAATCTCTAACACGTTTCACCAACTGGTAGAAACCCTCAGTGCAATAGCACAGAATAACCAACCAGATCCAAATTGTACCACCAAATTAGCATGCCAGCCAATGTAAAGCCACCAAATAATTAGAACATGATCAAGAAAATATTTAGCATGTTATAAATCATTTCCATAAGCCAGACCAAAATCACTTAACCAAAACATAAAATATCACCAACCGGTAAAGCTAACTGGTACCAACAATATCAACCGGGAACATAAATGATAGCTTCCAGAGCACCAAATCATGAACCAACTAAATATGAAAAGCATGTAACCATCCTGAATAACCATCCAAAACTGAATCCATAGATCTGATCATACAGGATCAAAATCACAGCCAAAACCAAGACAAACTAGGACAAGTCCAATCAGGATAGCAGCAGTCAACCGAGACCATATCCAATCAAGATAGAGTGTTGACATCAATAACAACACTTAATCAAAATATTGCCAACAATCTCCCCCTTTGACATTGAGGGCAACACTGAATGTGAAAAACATCCAAGTGCCAAGGAATGCCAACAATCTCCCCAATAATCAAAACCGATATGAAATAACTCTCCCCCTAAGATTATATGTTTTCCACATGAACACCATCTCCCCCTTTGACACCAATGACAAACAATTGATGCTAAACCAAAATAATGAACCAAACAGCTGACTACTCCCCCTAAGCAGTAGCATCATCCCATCAACCTGGGTCAAAACATAAGTGTTATAAGCTCACCATAATGATGCATCCCTATATCTCTAAGTCTTTGTCAAAGGGGTGGTGACCCCCAACTGATCTCTAAGATATTCAAAAGTATCTTTAGGAAATGGTTTTTTTAGAATATATGCAATATGTTCCTTAGTAGTCATATAAACCAATCTAACTTCCTTTGCTTCAACCTTTTCCTTCAAGAAGTTATACTTTATAGATATGTGTTTTGACTTGGACTGAAATGCCGGATTCTTTGACATATCAATAGAAACAGTATTATCACACTGAATTGATAATATGATGAAACTATAAAGATCCGATCAACTACTAAGAGGGGGGGTGGTGAATCAGTAGTTAGAAAATAGACTAAATTTTTACCAAACTTATTCACAACTTAGAATAAACTCACAAAGTTTACCAGTTTAGAAATTTTAACAAATCTGCAGCTGCTCTAATAAACCTTACCAGTTGACCTAAAACATCAATGATATAATGCAAGAGATTTGAAACTTAAATACCATTTGACCAAAACCTTAAACCACTTCACTAATACCATTAATAATATATTTTAGATCATTTCCAGTCATTTAAATTTACCTATGCATATTTACCAGTCATTCATATCAACCATACCAAAAACACATCCACAAAATCATTCACCACTTGACACAATGATTTTTCACGTGGAAACCCAAATGGGAAAAACCATGGAGGCGATAAATACCCACAAGTATTTTGAAATCTTCTAAAGTTTGCCCTATTAGGAGCCAAGCCCGGTTAGAAGCTTATACAATAATGTTTTGTTAGGAACAGATCCAGTTAAGGACCAATCAGTTAACAAATTGTCTACAAATACTTTGTTAAAGGCAACCCTAGTAGAGGATTTCAAATCCAAGATAATAGATCACCTGGTTAGAGGATTTCAACAAGAAGCTTGTTAAAGCTTACCCGGTTAAGGGATTTTACTGCTGTAATGGTTAGAGAACAACAGGTTCTTGACTGATCTTGAAATAACACTTGCTTGTTGAATCAGATCCTTTACCGCTCCTATCTGCATTCACATCATTCTATAGACACACCTCCTGGTTCGGCAACAATCACTTCCACACTTAATCAAATTTTTCAACCTATACATTCAATCAATCCATCGACCTTAAAAAAAATACATTAGGTCGGTAACACAACACAAACCCTAAAATTCTCATAGAGATTACAAACACATCGGTTCAACCTTGACCATTAGATTACATGCAATCAACTTTACATTCTTCTAGGCATCGATAACCACTCCAGGATCATCGCACTTTGAATATTATAACACATCATGTGTTTGTCACTCCATACTATGCATTTGATCATTCCCAAGATAAATGGTTATCTTTATGCTCCAAAACCATTTTGAAACTCATCACGTACAACATGCATATGTGGCATCTTCATCACTGATCATCATCTGATCATAAACCATCACAACCGATCTCTAATCTCTATCTGTTAGGGTTAAACTTCTCAACTGGTTAGGGTTACCGGTTGAATTTCACTCCTTCAATACTGGTTTCTTTACTACTTCATTACCAGTTGCAATTGACATCAATGACAACACTTCCAATCTTCATGCAATGCCAACATTCTCCCCCTTTGGCATTGATGGCAATACAAATATCAATACCAATTGATTGTCATGATTGAGGGTAAAGCATATACAGAGGCATAGGAATCTTGGTTTACATTTTTCAACATATACTCTCCTTCAACTGTATCTTGATATCTTCAGCTGGTAACTGGTCTGCAATCTGTCTTCTCTCTTTAACATATAAGGCTATCAATAATATACTTTTCTCCCCCTTTGACACCAATTCCAAAGTGAAGTAAACCATTATGTTTCTTATCTATGCTTCATCATTTTGCAATTAGCTTCTCCCCCTATGGAGTAGCTACATTCTTCACCAATCCTTCTTCAAGATTTTCAATAGGATCTCGGATTGATGTCTTTTGCATCTTCTTAGTTGACTACATGTAGGGGTACAACACCTAACTTACCTCTAAGATATTCAAATGTATCCTTAGGTAGAGGTTTAGTGAAAATATATGCTATTTGCTCTTTAGTGGAAACATGCTCCATTGATACATCTTTGCTTTGAACTTTCTCTTTCAGGAAATGATACTTCAGCTCTATACATATGTTGTCCTAGCATGCAACACTGGGTTGTTAGAAATATTTATAGCACTTGTGTTATCACAAAAAATTCTTACCAGTTCAAATATCTTTAGCTTGAAACCTTCCAATATGTGTTTCTTCCAGATTGTTTGGGTACAATTCATGTCAGCTGCAACATACTCAGCTTTTGTTGTTGATTGAGAGATACAACTTTGTTTCTTGCTGCTCCAAGGCACTAATTTGCCTCAAGGAAAAAATACTCCTTTAGTTGTACTTTTCCTGTCATCAACATTGCTTGCCTAATCTGTATTGGTATAGAATTTTAATTCAAAGTCTCCTGCATATGGATACCATAATCCATAATCTATTGTGCCTTTCAAGTATCTGAAAATTCTTTTGGTTGCAATCATGTGTGACTCCTTTGGATTTTTCTGAAATATGGCAACCAATCCTATTGCATGAGCAATGTTTGGTCTAATGTGGACAACATAATGTAGCTTACCTATCATGGATCTATATTCTTTTTCATCAATTGGTGCAGAATCATCTTCCTTTGACAATTTATAGCCTGTAACCATTGGTGTTCCAACTGGTTTACAATCTTCCATTCCAAAATTTCTCAATACTTCTTTCACATACTTGGATTGTTTGATAAAAATCCCTTCCTTCATCTGTTGGATTTTTAAACCTATGAAATTTTTTATCTCACCTACCAGTGACATCACAAATTCATTCTTCATTTTATTAGCAAAATCATGACACATATCATCATTACCTCCAAAAATGATATCATCAACAAATACCTCACTTACTAGTATTTTATCTCCTTCTGCCTTGACATATATGTTAATATCTAAACTGGTCCTTTGAAAACCTATCTTTACTAAGTGAGAGTGCAATCTTTCATACCATGCTCTTGGTGATTGTTTCAATCCATATAGTGCCTTATGTAGCTTTCACACCATATCCTTTTCTTTAGTTAATGCATAACCATTTGGTTGTTCTATGTAGACTTCTGCTTCCAATATTCCATTTAAGAATGCTGATTTAGCATCCATCTGATATACCTTAAATCCTCTATATGCAGCAAATGCAAGTAGAGTCCTTATTCCTTCCAATCTTGCTACTGGTGCAAATGTATCACCATAATCTTCACCTTCCTCTTGTGCATATCCTTTCCATACCAGTCTGTCTTTATTCCTCACCATTACTCCATCTTCATTCAATTTGTTTCTGAATACCCACTTTGTGCCTATTAAATTCTTGTTTTCCAGTCCAGGTACTAATGACCATGTATTATTATTCTCTATTTGATCAAGTTCTTCTTCCGTTGCCTTGATCCAGTCTTCATCTGCAAAGGATTCTTTTGCAGTTCTAGGCTCAATGGCGGAGATCATACAAGATTTTTCTCTTAGCTTTCTTTTAGTTAACACACCTGAATTCTTGTCTCCAATAACTTGATTGAGACTATGATTGAGTATGACATACATTGGAATATCTTGATCTTGGTTTTCAAGTTCTTCTTCTTCTTCACTATCTTCATCTTCTGCTGGACCTTCATGTTCCGGTTGAACTGGGGCTTCCATTTTCAATTCTCCAACTTTTGGTTTTACCAGTTCCAGTTCCAAAAACAATGTTTTTGGTTCTTCTTCTTACTCCTTCTTGCTTGTTTCTTTAGATTTTTTAGGAAA
The DNA here is from genome assembly GCF_030272615.1 of Cryptomeria japonica. NCBI lineage: Eukaryota > Viridiplantae > Streptophyta > Pinopsida > Cupressales > Cupressaceae > Cryptomeria > Cryptomeria japonica. The sequence continues at coordinate 373,129,839 of NC_081407.1, read as the reverse complement.
TTCATCTACTCAGACATTGACACTTTCAATGATCTTCTTAGTCTAGTTGTTGTAGCACTTGTAAGCTTTTCTCTTGGTGGAGTAACCAAGAAATATGCCTTCATCACTTTTGGCATCAAACTTACCAATATAATCACTTCTTTTAATAAAACATCTTCTACCAAAATATTTGAAGTAACTGACATTTGGTGATCTACCATACCAGTATTCATAGGGTGTTCTGTCCTTAGGTCTTTTAACCAATATCCGATTCATTGTATAAATAGTTGTGCTGACAGCTTCTTTCCAAAATGTCTTAGCTGCACCTCCTTGGATTAACATAGTCATAGAAGCTTCAACCACTAACCAGTTGTTCCTTTCTGCAATACCATTATCTTGTGGTGTCCTTGGTGCAGATAGTTGCCTCTTGATCCCATTATTTTCACAGTATCTAGTGAATTCCTCCGAAGTAAACTCACCACCTTGATCAATTCTTAAACATTTTAGCTTTCTTCTACTTTCATTCTCAACCAAGCCTCTGAATGCTTTAAATTTGTTTAATGCTTCTATCTTATCTTCCAAGAATGTGACCCACATCATCCTTGAGTAGTCATCAGTAAATATCATGAAGTGCCGATCTCCTTGAATACTCCTTGTCTTCATTGGTCCACATAGGTCAGTATGAACCAAATCTAGCAAATGTTTAGCTGAGAAAGATTTTCTCTTGAAGGTTGAGGATGTCATTTTCCCTAACTGAAATTCCTTGCATAAAGCATTCACCGGTTTATCCAACTACAGAAATCCTCTTACTGATTTTGACTTGTTGACTCTTATAATGTTATCAAAATTCACATGGAAAAACCTCTAATGCCCAAGTCAACTATCTTCTACTTTTGCAATCAAACAATTGTTGATTTTAGAGTTTAAGTGAAATAGGTTACCTTTGGTTTGTTTTCCAGTTGCAACCAGTTCACCTTTGCTTCCAAAGATCTTGCAAACTCCATTCTTGAATTATAACAGGTAACCTTTGTCATTGAGTTGAGAAACACTCAAAAGATTGTGTTTCAAACCTTCAACCTAGTAGATATCATCTACACTACTCTTACCATTCAGGGAAATGGATCCTTTGGCTTTCACCATGCAGGGAGAGTTGTTCCCAAATTTGACAACACCTCCATCAAATTTGTCCAATGTTAGAAACTTGCTACGGTCACCAGTCATGTGTTGTCAACAACCACTGTCAATAATCTAGACATCTAAATTATCCAAGTGAGAGACCAATGCCTTCTGATCTGACATGTCTTCTTTGATAGCAACAAATACAATGTTCTCATTTGTATTTTCTCAGATTCTTCATCTGTAATACCTTCATCCACTGCAATGAGACAATTTATTTTTCCTTTTCCTTTAAACTTCCTATATTTCTCTCATTTTTTCTCATTATCTCCATTGGGACATTTAGCAACAATATGTCTTATCCAGCTACATGCAAAACATTTAAGGGGTAATTTACCTCTATACATACCGGTACCTCTAGGTAACCACTTGACCAACAATGCTTCAAGTTCCATCAAGCTATTTTTATCATCTACCTCTTTCCTGGATCTATATTCATGATTGTAACTTACTTCTCTACTTTTCCTCACTCGTGGGGTTGAGATGGAGGCTTTAAATGTTGATTCTGACCTCTGAACACTTCCATCAAAACTATTTAATTCAAAGGAAAACAATTTACCAATGATAGAGTCAAGAGTTACCTTTGTCTTGTCAATAGATTTGAGTTCTTGAATGATTGCAAGTCTGATAGTGTAGACAAGTAGAAGGGTTCTCAATACCTTGCTAACCACAGTGGCATCCTCCACTATACCTCCAACACTTTTGATTTCTCCAACTATCTCCTTGATTCTCTGACCATACTATTGAATGTTTTCACCTTCAGCCATTCTCATATAATCAAATTTTCCTCTGAGACCCTCTTCCTTGGCTATCTTTACATGCTCATCACCGCAATAGATTTCTTCTAGTTTCTGTCAAACTTCATGTGCAGTCTCCAATCCATGAACATCAACATATTCTGAATCTGACAGGGTACTGATGATGGCTTCCAATGCTTGGTTGTTCTCCTTTTGCTCCTTCTTCTGATCATCTGTCATAATTCCACTAGGCAAGTTATACTTATTAACAACATGATCCCAATACTGACTTCCTAATCTCTTGATCTAAATCTTCATCCTATCACTCCAGATGTTGTAGTTATCTCTATTGAACTTTGGACCTTCTCTCTTCAGCATTTTCTCCTAGATATTTTCCTCAAGCTATTAGGATTATACTCAAGAGGACCGAAAATGCTCTAACACCAATTGATAATATGATGAAACTATAAAGATCTAGTCAACTACTGAGAGGGGGGTGAATCAGTAGTTAGAAAATAGACTAAATTTTCACCAAACTTATTTTCAACTTAGAATCAACTCACAAAGTTTACTAGTTTAGACATTTTAACAAATCTGTAGCTACTCTGATAAACCTTACTAGTTGACCTAAATAATTAGTGATATAATGAAACAAATCTGAAATTTTAATACCATTTGACCAAAACCTTAAACGAATTCACTAATACCAGTAATAACATATTTCAGATCATTTCCAATAATTTAAATATATCTATGCACATTTATCATTCATTCATATCAACCATACCAAAAACACATCCACAAAATCATTCACCACTTGACACAATGATTTTTCATGTGGAAACCCAAATGGGAAAAACCACGGTGGGGATGAATACCCAAAAGTATTTTGAACTCTTCTAAAGTTTTCCCGGTTAGGAGCCAAGCCCGGTTAGAAGCTTATACAATAATGTTTTGTTAGGAACAAATCTAGTTAAGGACCAATCCATTAACAGATTGACTACAAATAATTTGTTAAAGGCAACCCTAGTGAAGGATTTCAAATCCAAGATAATAGATCACCTGATTAGAGGATTTCAACAACAAGCCTATTAAAGCTTACCCGGTTAAGGGATTTTACTATTGTAATGGTTAGAGAACAACAGGTTCTTGACCAATCTAGAAATAACACTTCCTTGTTGAATCAAATCATTTTCTGCTCCTATCTGCATTCACATCATTTTGTAGACACACCTCCTAGTTCAACAATAATCACTTCCACACTTAATCAAATTTTCCAACCTAGACACTCAATCAATCCATCAACCTTAAAAAAAAATACATTAGGTCGATAACACAACACAAACCCTAAAATTCTCATAGAGATTACAAACGCATCGGTTCAATCTTGACTGTTAGATTACATGCAATCAACTTTACATTCTTCTAGGCATCTACAACTACTCTTGGATCATCACACTTTGAATCTTGTAACACATCACACGTTTGTCACTCCATACCATGCATTTGATCATTCCCAAGATAAATGGTATATTTAAGTTCCAAAACCATTTTGAAACTCATCACGTGCAATATGCATACGTGGCATCTTGATCACCGATCATTATTTTATCATAAACCATCACAACCGATCTCCAAGCTCTATCAATTAGGGTTTGGCTTCCCAACTGGTTAGGGTTACCAGTTGAACTTCACTGCTTCAATACCAATTGCTTTACTACTTAATTACCGGTCGCTTTATTTCTTCATTACCGATTACAATTGACATCAATGACAACACTTCCAATCTTCATGCAATGCCATCATGAATAACAATAGGCTCATCATAACTTACCCTTATATCTTTCAACATATTTTTCATTCATAAAATCTAAGTACAATCAGTTGCAGCAACTACATATTTAGCTTCAACAATAGATAATGAAGTGCATGTTTTTTTCTTGTTGAGCCATGAAACTAACTTCTTCCAAATAAAGAATGCACCCCCTATAGTGCTCTTCCTATCATCTACATCTCCTTCCCAATCAGAGTTTGTATAGGCATATAATCTGAAACCATCCTCCTTAGAATATCATAACCCATAATCTATTGTACCTGCCAAATATCTAAATATCCTTTTAACAACAATATCATGAGTTACTCTAGGATTGGACTAAAATCTAGAAGCAATGGAGAAATCATTCATTATATCAGATCTAGTCTAAGTTAAGTACAACAATCTACCAATCATTGATTTGTATCTAGATGGGTTCACTCTAGGGGATTCATCTTCCTTAGACAATTTGCAACCAATTATCATAGGAGTACCAATAGGTTTAGAATTTTAAAGTCCAATTTTCTTAAGAAAATCCTTCACATACTTAGTTTGACAAATGAAAATACCTTTATCAATTTGAGTAATCTACAAACCTAAGAAAAATTTAATCTCTCCAATCATAGACGTTTCAAATTCATTCTTCATATCATCAATGAATTTCATGCATAAACCTTCTTCTGCACCAAAAATGATATCATCAACATAGACTTTAATGATCAACATGTCATCATGCTCAATCTTATAATATAAGTTACTATCAGCATTACCTTTTCTAAAACTGACTTTTCAAATATATTTATCTAATCTAGCATACGATGCTCTAGGGGCTTGTTTCATTCCATATAAAGCTTTCTTCAATCTGCAAACCATGTCCTTGTCCTTTGGTAAATAAAATCCATAAGGTTTCTCAATATAGACTTCTTCTTCAAGATTTTCATTCAGAAATGCACATTTGACATCCATTTGATATACCTTGTAGTTCTTGTGTGCAACATAGGCAACAAATAGTCTTATCGCTTCAATTCTTGCAACCAGAGCATAAGTCTCATCATAATCGACTCTTTCTTCCTATGAGTAACCTTTGCAAACTAATCTATCATTATTCTTACAACCTTACCTTCCTCATTTAGTTTATTTCTGAAAACCCATGAATAACATTCTTATCTTTAGGTCTAGGAACCAATTCCCATGTTTTATTCTTTTCTATCTGATTCAATTCCTCTTCCATTGCTTTCATCCAATTCTCATCTTCACTTGCTTGAATAAATGATTCTGGTTCAATTTGAAAAATTAAACATACCTCTTCAGCAACTAACCTTCTTCTTGTCATCACACCTTTCCTTTTATCTCCAATGATTTGATATTAAAAATGATTCAACTTCACCTACCTAGGAGGCTTTGGATTATCTTGACTTTCTGATTCCTTTTGCTCTTCAACAGTCACTATGGAGTTTTCTGGTGTTACCGAAGCAACTAGATCAATGCTCTAAACTGATTCTTGCACTACTAGTTCTAATCTGACAAATTCATCTTCTGATCCATAGTCATATGATTTGATTTGATTATTACCTTGCTCATCCACCTTGACATTTATGCTTTCCATTATCCTACTCAATCTTTTTTATAACATCTATATGCCTTGCTGGTTTTGTTGGGCTTTTATGCTGGCTTTTGCCCAGAACTGTGCTAGTTTTTTTCCAGAATGTCTTTTCTTATTTCTTAATGCTCTTATCTTTTAAGGATCTCTTATAAAGGGTTTCAGGGTCCCTTCAAAACCTATTTTTCCTATAATCAAAACCATTTATATGCCCTGCTCTTAGTAGAATAACACAAAAATATTCCTTCATCACTTCTAGGATCAAATTTCTTTAATGCATCATCTCTTCTAATATACAATTTACTTCCAAAAATTCTGAAATATCTGACAGTAGGAGTATGACCAAACCATAATTCATAAGGAGTCTTACCGGTATCACCTTTTATGTGCAATCTATTGAGAGTGTATACCGTAGCATTGGCAGCTTCTCTCTAGTAGATATCAGCTAATTTGGCTTCCATCATCATTGTTCTTGTAGCATCCAAGATAGTTATGTTCTTCCTTTCCACTATTCCATTCTGATGTGGGGTTCTAGCTGTAGAAAATTGTCTTCCGATTCCATGATTCTCACAAAAGTTGTTGAACTCACCGTATATAAATTCATTGCCTTAATCTAACCTTAAGAACTTTATCTTCAATCATGTTTTTGTCTCAACCATAGCTTTGAAAATTTTGAATTTCTCAAGAGCTTCATATTTTTCTTTCAAAAATTCAACCCATATCATTCTAGAATATTCATCAATAAGAAACATAAAGTATCTATCACCTTGGAAACTTTTAGTCCTTGTCAGTCCACATAGATTAGTATGAATAATATTAATAATTTCATTAGATCTATCATGTATGCTTTTGAAAGAATTTCTAACTTGTTTACCCATTTGACATTCTGTACATACCAGATTGTAACGCTTAATAATCTTGGGCAAATATTTGACAACGTATGTTGAACTGATCTTCACTATGCAATCAAAATTTACATGACACATCCTCTTATGCCATAACTAGCTTTCATCAAAATGAGCAATCAAGCAAGCCTTCTCATTGGAGTTCAAATGAAATATGTTGCCTTTGGTCTGAGTTCCAGATGCAATTTCCAGTCCAGATCTATTGATAATCTTGCACTTTCCATCTTTAAATTGCAAATGAAATCCTCTATCCACCATCTGACCTACACTCAAAAGATTATGCTCCACTCCTCCAACATAATAAAAATTATTAGTATTAGTCTTACCATCCAAGGATATTGTTCATTTGCCTTTGATCCTGCATGCTTTGTTGTCTCCGAATTTGACTAGTCCACCATCAAATTCTTGCAGAGAGGAATTTCCTCTTGTCACTAGTCATGTGATGTGAGAAACCACTATATATAACCCATTCATCCTTCTCTTCAATTTTAACATTTAAATCCTTCTCCTCAGTATGAGTTGTATCAATGACAGGTTCCAGAGAATCATCCTTGATAGCAATAAAGACCTAATCTTTACCAGAGCTTCCACTACCGGATCCACTTACAGGTTCATCATCCTCATCATCAGTAATACCAAAATCATCATCACTAGCATAGTAACATGATTTATCATTGTTCCTTCTAAATTTAGATCTGCTCTGATATTCTGGATTAGGCTTATAATTCCTCATGAATATTTCATGATTCCTAGCAGCTCTTTCAGGACATCTAGAAGAAAAGTGACCAATCTTATTGCATGAAAAACATTTAAAGGGAACTTTTCCTTCAAACTTACTTCCAACCGGTCCTTTAGGGATTCTTCTAGCAATTAAGGCTTCCAACTCTTCAAGTTCTCTATCTTCTCTCTCAATGTCTTCAAATATTTAGCATATAATTCTTTCCAATCTATCTTCTACTTACCGGAGGCAAATTATTTAAATGCAGTTTTTGTCTTAGTAGCACTCTGATCTCCAAGATCCTTAAGCTCAAAAGTAGTCAATTTACCAAGTAATGTATCTCTGGTAATAGGGGTACTTGACATTGTCTAGAATTCATTAATTGCAGTAGCCTTCATCTTATAAGACAGAGGTATAAATCTCCTAATATTTAACACAACCTCATCCTTATTGATATTTCCATCTCAACATTTGATTCCCATGACAATCTCATTCACTCTATCCATGAAAGAACTTATCTTTTCATCTTCCTCCATCTTCAAATTTTCATATCTTACCTGGAAACCTTCAAGTTTTGCAATCTTTATTGCTTGGTCGCCTTCATAGAGAGTTTCAAGCTTCAACCAGATCTGCTTAGCATTTTCCAACTCTATAACATTTAATAGCTTCTTATCAAATATGGCACTCAATAGTGCTTCTTTCACTCTGACATCATTAGAAGGTGTCGGTGTTCCAGAATGAGGATCATGAGGTGTATACCCTTTTTCTACTCTCTTAGGTAAACTTCAACTCCAAGACATCTCATATGAATATTCATTCACTCCTTCCAATTTTTTAATTTGTACCATCAAATCTGGGACTCTACTTTCAATAGGGATTAAGTGTATGACTTGATGCCAATGCCATCGGATCTCCTCAAGTGGTTAAGCTTCTATAAAGAGGACCAGGCTCTGATACCAATTGTTTGAATGTTCTGATACCAAAGGAAAACTAAGAGGGGGGGTGAATTAGTTTTCCACAAGTTAAATAGTTAAAGAAAATTATAAAATTTTTACTGGAGCAAGATAAGGACAACATGGTGAAAGATAAAACATGAAATCACATTACACACAACACCAATATTTTTAACGTAGAAAACCTGGTCAAGCGAAAAACCATGGTGGGAAACCCTACCCACAATCAGATAATACTTTTGTAGTAATATGTGAAATAATCAGAATGGGGATTGCACTTGCAATCATGCCAACTGCCTAGAGCTCACTGATCATCATAAAAGTAAGTCTCACTAACTTACAAAAAAACCAGACTACAATCCAAAAAGAATGAACTATGAAAGTAGCATCTCCTAATGCTTGATACAGTTCCGGTTAAGCACAAATGTCTTCCATGCAATACCAAAACCTTTCACAACCTTCAGCTAAATGATTTGACCTTGTTCACATATAAGCCTTTCACTGATAATGTAGACATAACCATACCATTATCCCATACCCAAATTACATGAATAAGTCACCTATAAATACCGATCATCAACCTTGATAACAAGGTCAGCTAAACCCATAAACCCATAATTACAAAAATTATATCACATGATACCACCAAACCAATATTATGATTTACATTACATAGCATGGACCTAATTTGAATTTCCAAACAATTATATCCACCAGAGATCAAACTAAGAGAAATCTCCAACACGTTTCACCAACTGGTAGAAACCCTTAGTGTAATAGCACATAAATAACCAACCAGATCCAAATAGGACCACCAAATTAGCATGCCAACCAATGCAAAGCAACCAAACAATTGGAACATGATCAAGAATGCTTTTAGCACATTAGAAATCATTTCCATAAGTCAAACCAAAATTACTTAACCAAATCATCAAATATTGCGAACCAATAAAGATAATTGGTACCAAGAATATCAATCAGGAACATAAATGATAGCTTTCGGAGTACCAAATCATGAACTAACTAAATTTGACAAGCATGTAACCATCCTAAATAACCATCTGAAACCAAATCCATGAATTTGATCATACCGGACCAGAATCATAGCCAAAACTAAGAAAAACCAGGATAGGTCCAACCGGGATAGCAACAGTCAACCAGGACCATATCCAACCGAGATACAATGTTGACATCAATGAAAACATAATCAATATTGCCAATAAGGTTTTGGTGAATATTTGAAAGAACCTGTTATTGTCAAGAAGGTGTTAAGGTCATTAACACCTAAATTTGATTCTAAAATCTCTATGTTAGAGGAAAGGGATATCAGCAAAGTCAAATTACATGCTTTGCATGGTGTCATTACTACTTATGAAATGAGGATCAATGAAAATTGTTCTACTAGTAGATAATTTTATTTTAAGTCTATAAAAAACCATAGTGATAGTATGCATGAATCTAAAAATTTAGATGAACATGACCTGGCTTTTGTCAACAAACTAAGAAGAGGGTCTGGTAAATATAAAGGGAAATTACCCTTTAAGTGTTTCAATTGTGCTAAGATTGGACATTATGTTTCTCAATGTCCAAAAAAGGATCTTGACAATGATGATGAGGACACTAGAAAATCAAGAAAGAAAAAGTTCACTAATTTCGAGAAGAAGAATGTCTTCAAAAAGAGGAAGAGTTTGTATGTAGATGTTACAGATTGTCTTTTTGATGAATCTATTGAAGAAGGGGAAGAAACATTTTTCATGGCTATTATAACTCTTAATAAAAAAAATAGGCAAATACTTTAGATCATTCTAAATCTGATGTAGTAGCATCCCTATTTCCTAGAAATCTTGCATCAACAAAAAAAAAACATTTTCTTTTCAGTTTGTTCATATTTTGTAGTTTTGGCATTTCTTTCTGCGTTTCTTGGCATTTCTCATCAGATCTTGCAGAGCTAGATTTTGTAGCTTGTGGATCTTCCATTCATTGTTTCCAATGTTCCTTAGTTTATGGGCGACCTTCGTTTGGGTCCGCGCTTCATTTTATAAATTATATGGAAGGATCTCTTTGGTAGAGGATGACCTTGTTTTACGCATTTTATCTTGTTCTCTGGTTATTGTTCCATCTTGAGATGACACAGATCATTCTATATCATATAAATTAGTATAATTGAGCATTAGGAATGAATCATTAGAACATACAGGATAAATCTTAAGGTTAGGAGGTCCAAAGTTGGCTCACATTCTTGCTTGAGCCCAGATATTATGTTTGAGCATGTATGTTATCAAGCCAATGTGTTGAATCTTGTGATCTCGTATGTTGCTGACAAAATGTAATTGATTTTCAAAATAAAATAGAGTCTTTTATGCATTTCCTCCATCACAATTGTGTTGTTTCTTTTATGTAACTCTTGTTGCATGGTCTGGATTGATCTCTCTAAGGACTCTCCTATTGTGAGTGCACCAAGTAGTATCAAAGCAAGTTTCACTTTAGAGATTATGTTGTCTTATAGGTTTTCTATTGTAGGGTGGCGGATTGAGGATCTGACCTGTAGCTGCACAGGACTTGTGTAAAGATGGCCCAGAGGGATGCTAGAGGTGGTGGAGTGCATGGAAATGTAGATCCTGCTATGATGGAAATGTTGAGAGGAATTGAAACCTAATTAGAAGTTGTTGAAACATCCTAGAGAAGAGATCGACATGTTTAAGATGTGAGTGATGATCGATGAAGAAGAAGAAGTGGCTAGAGAACAAGGAGCAAATCCACCAGTGAATGATCCAAATGAAGAAAGGTTTATAAGAGAATTATCAAGAGTGAATACTAGACCACATTTTACCCCATTGAATTATCATGGTAAGTTGGATCCGGATGAGTTGTTGGATTGGATCACAAAGATGGAAAAGTATTTTGATTTTGAAGGCACTAAGAAAGATAGTGTAACATTATAAAATAGGGCAGGAGCAAGACGTGGCACCCTGGTCCTCACCAAGACTAAGGTATGGTTTCCTAGTCCTCCTTAATGGGGACCCATTTTGGACCCCCTAACCCATCTCAAATTTGAGAAGGAAAAACTCCTCCATGTCGGCTCATCATTTTGGAAAATTAGTCAATTAATCTGATAGGAAGGTATATAAGAGTATTTTTACCCTCATTTGACAAATATCATGCATCCACAAGAGGTCTTCAAGCATCAAAGAGAACAAGCATTCATGCATTCAAGAGCAATTGAGCATTTTCAGTCTTCCTTCAAGCTTTGGAGCAACAACAGAGTCAAGATTTCAAGCATTGAAGAGGAGATCATCATTCTAATTCATCAAGTCCTAATTCCATGTGGAGACAAGAAAAACTTCACAAGGAGCTATAAGCATTTCATTTTTAGTCAATTCAAAATCCCTTCAAAGAGGAGGATTTCTACTCTCAGTCATTTCAACTACATTATTTCAACCACTTGGTTAATTCCAAAATTGGGGTTTGACCTAAAGACAAGCCCCTATTCCCAACACATTTCTATTTTCTTTTGTGTGCAAAAAAATAGGTACGTAGTTGTAACTCTTGGGATAAGCTTCAGACACAGAGACAAAAAAACCCTTTTCGGCAATCGAAAATATTAGAGGACCAAGAGGGGGCACCCTAGTCCCTACACATGGTCCTTGCTACTTTGGCAGTTTTCACAGAGCATCTCTACATCATCTCATACTTCTCAAATCCAAATGCACAACAAAATCCTGACTTTACAACTCACTATTTCCTCATATTTGTTTTCATTCCTTGTATTCGATCTTAATTAAACTAGTTAGCTTACAAAAGAGGGTCAAACACATTCCACATTTAGCCAATCTACTTAGTATTCATTCCTAATAAGATTAGTGATTGAACCTAGTGGATTTTCCCCTCTTTTAAATGTGTAGTCCTCCAAGTGAAAATTGACTTAGCAATTTCTCCATTCCATGTGGTGAATTTGCTAAGCCCAAAATTTTCAGCTTTACATTTTTGTGAACTTGATGTGAATTATCCTTACTTCTGATTTTCATTTTCAAATCCGAGTGTTATGCAATTTACAATTCAAATTTTCAATTACAAGTTTAATTTTCTTGCAGTTTTAAAAAATTTACATGTTAAATTCACAAAAAAAAACCCTAATTTTTAGATTCAAAATTCAGCTTGTGATTTGTCTAAATTGGATTAATTGTTCCAGATCTAAGAACTCTTTAATTTTTACAATTTAATTTTTCTTACATATTCAATTTTCAACAAAATTTAAAAAATGAAGTGGTTAAATAAAAAAACCTAGTTTTTTATTTTAAAATTGAGCTTGTGGATCATGTAGATCTTCAATTAATTTTCAGATTTGGGCTCTTTCTTCAAAATCAAAATTCACATTCCCACCTTACAACATTCAAATTATTTAAATTTAAATTGTTAAAATTAAGCGGTTTATGCGACAAGCCCTAATTTTAAATTTAAATTAATCTTGTGCAATTTTTAATTTTTGTTTAAGCATTTAGTCAATTTAATAAAACCTAAAGCTCATAAAAGTTGGCCCTTAACCTTAAGTGTTCCCTTCTTTGTCTCCTTCCTTCAACTAGTCATCTGATTACATTTCCTAAGTATGTCCTATTTTGACCCTCAAGGCTTGATTTTGCATATCTAGACACCTCCAATTTTGACATCCTTTGGGAATTTGCATTAAAATCACAATATCTTGCTTCCCCAAAAATTTGGTGAAAATTTCGTGGACCAAGAGGGGGCTACCTAGTCTCGAACTTTTTTCTCAAAATTTCAGGAGCCTATTTTGACTGTATTTTACTGTTCAAATCCAAGTAATTGTGAAATTTTATTTATTTTAGGTCACCCTAAGGTCGAAATCAAATCTAAATTTCAACAATTCAATTTTCAATTTAAATATTTAAATTAAGTGATGAATTACATACACCCTAATTTTAAAATTAAGATGTTAGTTTTTGACAACCCTTATTTTTAAATTTAAATTTTTCCTCCTTACAATTTTCAATTTTAAAATTAAGAGGTTATATTCACTAGGCCCTAATTTTAAATCTCAATTTGTTGTGGATAATTTTCATTTTTAATCTCCTAGGAGATTGCATCATTTCTTTCTAGAATTTAGCATTATTCAACTTAGATTTCAAAATTCAAAATTCAATTTCCCTCCTTTGGTGCATGATTTTTACTATTATTAGTCCTACCTATAGTATCCTTGTGAGAAGAAATTGTAGAATTAAGGTTACTAGCAACAATCAATAAGGAAGACTGAGAGGAGGGTTGAATCAATCTTCAATGGATCAAATCAAATTAAACTTCAAAACTCAAACTGATAAACTGCATAAATGAATCAGATAAGAAAATTAATAGCACAACACACAACACCAAGATTTTGATATGGAAAACCTGGTTCAAGGAAAAACCACAGTGGGAACCTACCCACAATAAGATGATACTCTGTAGTAGTATGGAAAAATATTACAATGGGGAATGCACATGCATGCATGCACATTGCCTAGACCTCACTGCTCAAAAGATATATGCGCGAAAGGCTACAACCCTCAAACAAGTCTCACTGACTTACAATATGATTCAAACTACAATTTGAAAGAAATGAATTGTAATGATAGCATCTACAAATGCATGATGACAATTTTGGTTAAGCACAAATGTCTTCTCTGGAACACCAATCTCACATCAACACTACATTGAATTATAAGTTTGTTGTTCACACAATCAACTCTCTCTAATAATGTAGACACAATATCGACACCTAAATTACATAAGTATCTCACCTATAAATACAAATCATCAACCTTGATAATAAGGCTAGCTAAACTTTAATCCTCAACTCATAATTATAAAAATTACATTACATGATACAAATATTGATCACTCGACCAATATAATGATTTACATTACATTACATGGACCTAATTCAAATTCCCAAATGATCACATCCACCACAAATACCCCATACACAAAAATCATCATTGGTTCATAGAAATCACCAAAAAATTGCACAACAATCAATGCAGATCACCAAAACAAATAGGACACGACTAGGAAATACTAGCAAACACATTAGAACCATCTGGAACAGTTGCACTAACACCACTTTTCAAATCTTCATCGATCAATGTCTCAAAGATCAAGAACACAACCAATCAACAACTGTCACAAAGAAAGATAACTTCCAAAGAACCAAATCGCAAACCATCTAAAATGAAGATACACAAGATCATCCCAAACAATATCCCAAACTCTCAACACAAGATCGGATCACATCAGAATATACCAAGGAAAATACAAGATTCCACAAAATAGTGATCAATAAAAGCAAACTTCAAAACCAGATCAAAAACTCTTTCCAAACTCACCGAAATATTTTGACATCAATGATAACAACATATCCTATTTGCAGAAATAAAAACAATGAAATCCAACAATCTCCCCCTTTGGCATTGATGGGAACATATGAATGTGAAAAACAATCAATGCCAAGAAAGAAGATATCACCAGCAAACTCCCCCTAAGATCAAGATAGATAAATAAATTTTTCACATGATCTCTCTCCATCTTTGACAGCAATGCCAAAGATCTCCAAAATAGAAAATCAAACTCTCTCCCAATACAAAATCATCAATCTATCTCCCCCTGGGATACACAACCAAATCAATAGACTACTCCAATAGAGGAGCAACACCGACTCATCAATCTGGATAAAAGAATAAGGATCGGAATTCCAGCGGATCAATGCAACTCAATGCATCTAATTCTCACCAAGAGGGGTGGATTCCCTTAACTTGTCTCTCAAATAGACAAATGCATCTATAGGAAAAGGTTTAGTAAAAATATCAGCAATTTGTTCCTTTGTAGATACATACTCCAGCTTCACCTTCCCTTCACTGGCTTGCTCTCTCAAGTAGTTATATTTGATTGACACATGCTTAGTCTTTGAATGTTGCACCAAATTATTTGACATATTTATAGCACTAGAATTATCACAACATATAACAATAGGCTCATCATGAATAACCCTAATATCTTTCAACATTTGCTTCATCCAAATTGTTTGAGTGCAATTACTAGCAGCAACAATGTACTTAGTTTCAGCAATAGATAAAGATATTGAATCGTGTTTCTTGCTAGCCCATGAAACCAACTTCTTACCTATAAAGAATTATCCATCGGTAGTACTCACCATATGTGAATTCTCCTCCTCTATCAGATATCAGACACTTTAGCTTCAACCATGTCTTAGTCTCCACCTTTTCTTTAAATATCTTGAATTTCTCCAAAGCTTCTAATTTATCCCTTAGAAAAGTCACAAACATCATCCTAGAGTAGTCATCAATCAGCAACATGAAACACATGTCACCCTGCATGCTTCTCACTCTAGTAGGACCACACAACTCAGTATGCACAAGATCTAATAGTCCATTAGATGTATACAACTTACTCTTAAATTATGTTCTTGTTTGATTTCCTAATTGACATTATTTGTTGGACATTGTTGCTGCTAGGATATGTTGTTGTCATTAATGTCAACATATTCCTACTTTATTGATTGTTTATTGGTTTATTGGAATCATGGTTTTGTGTATGGAGTATGTCTAGTATCATTATACTCTTCTGTATTGGTTTTAGTGATCCGAAAATCGTAACTAATTATATCATATGATCCAGTTTGTAGTTTTTTTTTATTAGTGCTTTGCATAGTTTAGTATTTCCTTGGGTATATTCTAGTGTGATCAAACCTTGAGCTGAGATTTTGGGATACTATTTAGGATGGTCTTGTGTATCGTCATTTTATATGGTTTGTGATTTGGTGCTTTGCAAGTTATCTTTCTTCATGAAAGTTGTTGTTGTTTGAGTGTTCTTGAGTTTCAAATGTTGATCAATGAAGATTTGATAAGTGGTGTTGGTGCAGTTGTTACTGATGACTCTAACATGATTTCTAGTGTTTCCTAATTGTGTCCTATTTATTTTGAAAATCCACATTGATCTTTGTGCGAGTTCTTGATGATTTTGTTGATCCTGTGATGTTCTTCGTGTTATGAAATTTTCCTAATTGTGTAGTGTGTTGCGGTTGATCTGGGTGTGATTACCAGTGGAGATGAGTGTTTGGGAATTTGATTTAGGTCAATGTTATGTTATGTATATCATTATATTGGTCTAGTGGTCAATTTTTGTATCGTGTGATGCAATTTTGTAATTGTGAGTTGAGGGTTTAGCCGACCTTGTTGCCAAGGTTGATGAATTGTATAAATAGGTGATATTGTCATGTAATTTGGGTATCTACTTTGTGTCTACATTATCAAAGAGTGGTGTATGTGAAAATAAGGATTCATATTTTGGTGTGGTCTAATGAGCAGAGATTGGAGTTTTTTAGTAGGAAAATGTTCTTAACTGGGATTGTCATTAGGCATTAGCAGATGCTATTATTGCAGTTCAATTCTTCTGAATTGTATT
This sequence comes from Cryptomeria japonica, assembly GCF_030272615.1. NCBI lineage: Eukaryota > Viridiplantae > Streptophyta > Pinopsida > Cupressales > Cupressaceae > Cryptomeria > Cryptomeria japonica. Next base: position 373,113,489 of record NC_081407.1, on the reverse strand, counting down.
ATGAATCTTGTTGTAAGTTAGTGAGACTTCCCCGAGGGTTGTAGCCTTCTAGGTTATTATATATTGAGCATTGAGCTCTACGTAGTGTTCCTGAATGCATGTGCATTCCCCATTGTAATTTTTTTCACATACTACTATAGAGTAACATCTTATTGTGGTAGGTTCCCACCATGGTTTTTCCTTTAACCAGGTTTTCCACGTCAAAATCCTGGTGTTGTGTGTTGTTATATCAAATTTCTTATATTTGTTGTTGTTGTAGTTTATCAAATTTGTATTTATGTTTGAGTTTGTAGAGCCGGTAGAAAAATTATCCACCCCTGCCTTCCTCTTAGTTTTCCGTCAATGTTGTTGCCAACAATTAGTATCAGAGCTAGATCCTTCAGAATAAGCTTAACCACTTGAGGAGATCTCGGATGGCAACTGGAGGTGTTATCTTTAAGAAGGAGAGTTTGAAATTTGATGGAAGTAATTATACTATATGGAAGAATTGAATGGAGTTGCATTGGAGATGTCTTGGAGAATATTATTGGAAGATCACAAAAAATGCCTATTCTATTCCTTAGAATGGATTGATTACTACTAGTGAGATCAAGGAAGATGAACATAATATTAGAGCTAAGGAAGCATTGCTGAGCACCCTGACTGATTCAAAAATGACTAATGTGATGGGACTTCAAACTTCACATGAAATCTGAGAGAAGCTTGAGACCTTGTATGAAGGAGATAAACAAGCAAAAGTTGCTAAGTTGTAGAGTTTGAAAGGGAAATATGAGATGATGAAGATGGGAGAAGATGAGAACATAAACTCCTTTATGGCTAAGGTGAATGACATTGTCCTAGGTATCAAATTTGTCGGTGGAACCCTTGAAGAAAATGAAATTATTTCTTATAAGGTGCTAAGATCATTGCCTCCTGCTCACAAATATAAGGTAGTTGTTATTGATGAGATTTGAAGTGTGACTACAGTCACAAGAGATATGTTGGTTGGAAAGATTGATGTATTTGAACTAAGAAAATTTGGTGAATCACATGGAAAGTCTGAGACAACATTTAGAGCATCTATATCTGGAAAGTAGAAGTGTGATCTTGATGAATGCAGGGTGAATTCACAATATTGGTTCCCACTTTTTGATCAACTTTGACACTTATATGAATATTTTGAAAAAAACCTTCACTTTCTGACACCTATAACTTTTAAACTGTTAAGAATTTGAAGATGATACAAGCTAGTGATTTTTAACATCTTGTTTGTAGATTCTAAATATTATTTTTTCAAATTTGTTTGAATAAAATTTTATTGATTTTTCCATCTCCCTCAAAAAGTAGTCTTTTACAACAAACAACATTTTTTAAGCGTGATGTGTATCCCGAAACGCATAATTATTTTTCTATAAATGATAAAAACTTAATTCTTTTGAATTTTGGTTTGTAACATCAATACCCAGGGCATGCAGTTGGTTTGATAGTGACATGTTTAATATTTTTCATTTTATTAAGTTTTGAAGTTCGACTAATTATAATTTAGATATAGGTGTACGTTTGAACACATAACTTGTCCTATATATATCAAAATTCAATTTTCTTTTTTTTGTTAGAAAGAAAACATCAATACCTAGTGCATAGATATTTTTCAGAAATTTTTTGAATTAGTTTACTATTTTTCCCAATGCATTGAACAAAGAAGTTCATGTTCGGTGAAAAACCTACATTCATAAGAAATAAAATAAAAATATATTAATGAAATTAAATATATTAAAAGTTATACTATTTGGAAATCTTATAATAAGGACTAAATACTTTTAAAAAAAAAACTTTTAAATGAATTAATTTGACCCCCGAAAAGCTAATGTAAAATTGGATTTTTATTAGCATTTGATAGATGCAAAGGAGACTCCATTGCAAGTATGATTTAGAAGTAGAGAGGTTATATTCAAGAAATTTTGATCTAAGACCCTTTGATTTAACTCTCTTCAATTAATTACTTAAAATGGGACCTCTTAAAGCTTAAATCATTATATTTTTAAAAAAATGTATGATTTCAGCAAAAATCAGGTCGTACCAAAAAGTGGGAACCAGCTTTGTGAGTTCACCCTGCAAGATTTCTAGATATGAAAGAGAGAGAAGAGAGATGGAAGAGAAAGAAAGAGAATTGGATGAGCCTAAGGGATATGGTAAGTATGATGTAAAATTACCTCTAAAATGTTTCTCTTGTAATAAGATAGGACATTTTGCTTCTAGGTACCCTAAGTGTTGGCATTGATAGAACCGATTAATCTAGAGAATCGGTATTTAAGCTGAGATTTGTCATTGATGTCTAACACTGACCAGTGGAGTGGTATTGGTGGAGTGGTGTATCTTAGTAGAAAAGGTGATGACTTGTAAAAAATAGGGAAGCAACATAAGAGATAGATGATCGAGGTTCAATCAGCTCAAGGGATGACAAACTAAGCTAACCTATATGTCGCTCAAGAAGATCAGTGTTGATGTCAGATCTTCAGGTTGGTCATTCTGATGATGATGAAGTCATAGAAAGTGACTTAGGCAAGAAGGATTGAGGTTGTATGCAAATTGGAACCTCATTGGTAAACAAGAGAAGAGGCTTAATGGAAGCACTGCAAACTGGCATCAAAGGATGAACCGGTAATGAAGAGCGTAGTGGAATACTTGTAGACCAGTAAAGCAGAAAGAAGATAGGTGGTCACCATAAATCTCAAAACGGTGATCGGTTACACAGTTGTGATGGGAAAAGGTGAGTCAGTGAGTTTGTGTCAACACCAAATTAAAGGTTGGTAAAGTCAACTTCAGTTATCATGCAGTTAAGCCATGATTAGTTGTGGGTTTTTTGGTTCACATTTAAAAGACTGAATTTGACCCAGAAGTTCCTATTTTTGGGGGATGCAGTGGTAGATTTAGTTGAGTAGCTGGCAGAATTGTTGCAAGGCATGTAGAGAAAGAGAGGGAAGATTTGAATTCAAAATCTACCAAGATCTGTGATTGCATTATTTAAGGAAAAACCTGCAGGTGACAACAGTGTGTATAAAGTGTTTTGAGTTCATACAAAACCTTTTTGATCGAAAAATTTGCTAAGTGCAAATTCTGTGAGAGGCGATCCAAAGTACAGAGTGAAGAGTGAGGAAGAGCTAAATGATTTAGCAGAGAAGAGTGTGTGTGAAGTAGACTGACAAAGTGCAGAGCTGAGGGTATGATCAAAGGACCAGTGTAGTGCAGAGCAGACACAACTGGTGGAGACAAAGTATTATTTTTGCTATGATCTAATAAAGCTATCAATACCTATTCCAACAAATCAACTTCCTATTTCTTTCTAACCATTGCAACTCAAAATCCCTTAACTGAGTGGACTTTAACAGGTCCCTTTGTAAAATTCCTTAACCAAGTGACATCTTAATTAATGATCCTAAGACCTTTAAAAAGGATACCTCTAACAGGGTAAAGGCACTAACAGGCCTTAAATAAAATCCCTTAACCAAGTGGCACCTAACAGTGTCTTTGTAATCTCCTAACAGGGATGGCTCCTCACTGGGTGTACTCTAGAAGAGTGCAAATTTTGTGAGTTTCTACTGACACCATGGTTTTCTCCCATTTGGGTTTCCACGAGATAAATCTTTGTGTTACTATGTATCTTTTCATGCATGCATGTTATTCTACAATAACTGTTTATATTGATGAATATTAAGTTAGTGCAGTCTTGAGTTAAAAGGTTTCAATTTTATAAAACTGGTAAAGTGTTGATTCACAACTCCCCTCTTAGCACCAGTTGGGACTAACAATTAGTATCAGAGCTTTGGTCCTTAGATTAAAAAGAGCTTAACAACTTAAGGAAATATCCAAGATGATGAGAAAGGAGAGTCCTAAGTTCTCTAAGGATAATTACACCTTATGGTGTGGTAGAATGAAGCTCTACCTAAGAATTCTAGGAGATCAATACTGGAATCATGTAATCATATAGTACAATGATCCTACAGGGGTTCTCATTGTAGATCAGATCAAAGAAAGCCAAGATAACACTGCTACTATGGATCTGATTGCTAGCACTCTATTTCATAATGAGTATGCTGAGGTTCAAGATCTAAAAATAGCCTATCAGATGTGGAATGCATTAAAGATTGTTTATGGAGGAGATCCTCATGTTCAAAAGGCTAAAGTGGACAACTTGAGAGGAAATTCTGATGAGATGGGGATGCAAGAAGGAGAAAATATAGAAGAATATAGTAAAAGAATAAAGGATGTGGTAAACTGAATCAAAAGTGCTAGAGGAAAGATTGAAGAAGATGATGTGGTTAGAAAAATATTGAAAACCTTGCTACCATAATATTCCATGAGGGTTTTTGCAATTTAGGAACTCAGATCCTTGGGAACAGTTAGTGTTTCACTTGACTCACTAATCAGTAAGTTGACTGCCTTTGAACTGAGCAACTATGATAAAAGTGTACCAAAGATAGATGCTTCCTTCAAAGCTTCCATGATATCTCCACCAACAAGGAGAAGAAAAGAAACTGGAAACAGTTCTACTACAAGAACCGGTCATTCTCATGAATGTGACAACCTATTATCTTAAGAATAGGAACAAGATGAGATTGCAGCTCTATTGGCAACGAGACTACCAAGAGGAAAAGGAAAGTATAAAGGTAAACTTCCCTTGAAATGCTTCTCTTGTAATAGAATAGGTCATATTGCATCTAGATGTCTTGACAATGATAGGAAGGATAATTTTAGAAGATACAAGGACAAGAGAAAGGAGTGCTATCTTGCAGAAGAAGGAGTTACCGATGAAGAATCAGAAGGATCTGATGGAGATGGAATTGCATTTGTAGTGGTAAAGGAAGATAACACTGAGGAAAGTGATATGGCACTAATCTCTAGTTCAAACTAGTGTAGAGACTGGGTAATTGACATTGGTTGCACTAACCACATGACTGGTGATAGAAAAAAATTCCTTAGCATGGAGGACTGCAATTGAGGAACGACGAGATTCAACAATGATGCTCCTTGTGTAGTAAAAGGTAAGGGATCTATAGCCCTAAATGATAAAACAAAATGTGAAGATTTTTATTGGGTAGAAGGGATAAAATATAGTTTGTTAAGTGTTGCACAACTTAACAATAAGGTTTTACCGATTAGAATTCAATGAAGGAATGTGCAAAATAAATGACAAGTCAAGAAGTCTGATTGCTATCGGTAAACAATCTAGAGGTAATATGTTTTACCTAGACACCACTATAGGTAGCTATCTAGTGGAAAAGGTAGAAGACAATTGGTTGTGGCATAAAATAATGTGTCATGTTAACTTTGATAGCATAGCACAAGTCAGTAAAATGAAGTCTATCAAAGGTATGCCTAATATTATGAAACCTGAAAATGCTATGTGTAAAGAATGCCAACTAGGAAAGTTAACTGGGCCTAGTTTCAACAACAAATCTTATTCATATGAGAATGTGCTAGACTTAGTTCATACAGACTTGTGTGGTCCTATGAGGACCAAGAGTTTCTATGGAGACCGGTATTTCATGTTGTTTGTAGATGACTTCTCAAGAATGATGTGGGCTATATTCTTGAAATAAAAATTTGAAGCCTTTCACATTTTTAAAGCCTTCAAGGCTTGAGTAGAGTGAGGAACTGGTAAGAATATGAAATTTTTGAGATTAGATAGAGGAGGAGAGTTCACCTCTCAAAAGTTCATGAATTGCTATGAAGAACAAGGGATTATGAGACAGATGTCTGCACCTAGGACACCTCAGCAGAATGGGGTTGCTAAAAGAAGGAATAGAACTCTGATTGATTGTGTGAGGACTCTAATGATACAAAAGGATATTCTACATATCTTCTGAAGAGAAGTAGTAAGCATTGTTGTGTATACCTTGAACCAGATATAGGTGAAAAAAGGGGCAGACAAAACTCCCTATGAATTATGGTGTGAATACTCACCCAATGTGAGCTATTTCAAAGTATTTGGAAGCAAGTTCTTGATGAGGAGGTAAAAATAGAAGTTAGTCTCCTTTTTGAGATTGGTGGGCTTTTTTTCTCCAAGTGTTTCCCAAATCAATCCCTAGGCACAAATGGGATTCTCCTAAACCTTTCTCCTATCTCCTCCTCTCTATTCAACACTACTTGCACCCTATTGAATTGGACATCACTCCTCCTTACCTTCCATGCTAAGGCATTCAAGTCTGAAATGAGGTCCTCTTGTGTGTCACCAAAAATGAACAAGTTTGGTTGTCCAACTCGCTAAATCTCCTCTCTTCCGGGAATGGGCAACTGTTGGAGAACCATGGTTTACCTAATCTTAATTGCACCCTTAAGGATTTCAACCATATTAACCTATTGGTTGAGCATCTGGATAGATCTACAAAGATTGAGGACTATACTTCACCTTTCAAGAATGTGAATCTCTAAATTGGGTGTAAAGAACGTTGTATTACTCAAGCAACTTTCTAGGTTCAAATGATCATTTTGACCAAATAACTTAATGCAAGGCTATGGATATTGTAGTAGGGTGTCTCAGGCCTTTACTCATCAATTTTGATTATTGGAAACAACCAATTGCTTCCCCTCCCTTACCAATTTCATGAATTGGTCAAATCTGCTCCAAAAAGGCTACTAGAATTAGCCCTACTTTTTAATGAAATTTGTTCGCCCTGTTCAACCTGCTAAACTTCATGACAAACCCTTGGAGATGTGGTCATTTTATGTTGAAAGCTCAAGGATTTTTGCTATGGCAAGTATTGTACAGACTGTTTTAGTGTTGTCCCACAAAATATGCAATTTTCAAGGGTTTTTGAGGCTTCTAGAGAGGGTTTGCAATTTACAAGTCTTCCTCATGATAATAGACCAATTTAAATGCTTCAAACCTTGCTTCCACATATACCAAACACTTCCAAGGACTTAAACCTCATCTTCTAATATTGACATTTTATCAAATAGTTATCATACTACTGCATTTTCTTAGAAATAACAGTTCAAAAACAGGGACAATGATGTTTTCAAGGTTTTGTATGCTTTGTTTAACTTTAATAAAGTAAGTACAATGAAAATCTATCACATATGAATGCAATAATGCCTTGAAAATAGTTGGAGTAACCTGCAAGCAAGTATGAAAGGGTCTTTTTATGACTGTTGGTCTCTTATCCGCCTTACTGCACTTTCACAGTCTTAGAAACTGTGACAACTTTAATCTCTCTGTTTGACCTATTTCTTCATGCTGTCCCAGGCCTGCTAGGATTTGAGCATTCAGGTGCTCAGGTGCTCCTGCACCATACTCCCCTAAGGACAAAGAAGTCATGTGACTCCTTTGGGCAGTAAAGAAAGAGGAATTCCAGCTTTGAAAAAGTCACTTTCAGGTATCCATGTGGCTTCAGAAACTAGTTTATCCTTCCACTTGATGAGATGCTCCAAGTAGGTATGGTGTCTTGTCTTTTTGATGATTCTTGAATCTAGTACTTGCTGAGGAATGGGAGTAGAAGAAGAGGGGAGAGAAAGATCAGAAAGGGAATGAGAAAGATCTGAAACTCTTTGTGAATCTGTTGGTAGCTCCCCTTTGAATGGCACCAAATCTGCAACATTGAAAATAGGAGACATAGAAACTTCATTAGGCAAATCAACTTTGTAAGCATTATGGCCATATTTAGCCAAGATTTTGCATGGTCCTACTCTTCTCATTTGCAACTTAGTAGGCACTCCTTTCTGTAACCGTGACTTGTTGAGATCGACCATCACATAATCACCCACTGAAAATTGAACATCTCTTTTTGAAGCATCAACTCTCTCCTTAACTTTTTGAGTAGTTTCCTATAAAGACTTTTGTACCTTCTCATGAATTTCTTTCATAGACTGTGCCATATCTTCTACTATACCACGCACATGCTGCAAATTAGTTACATCATTTAACTCAAAAACACCTCTAGGATGCATTCCATAAACAATCTGAAATGGGCTCTTACTAGTGGATCTATTTACACTATCATTGTATGCAAACTTTGCCTGATGGATGAGTTGATCCCAACTTTGCCCATATTCTTTGGTAAGACATCTGAGTAGATTACCCAATGTTCTATTCACCACTTCTGTTTGGCCATCTGTCTATGGATGGTAAGCTGAGCCAAAAGACAAGTTAGTACCCAATTTCTTCCATAAAGTTTTCCAAAAATGACCCAAAAACTTAGCATCTCTATCAGATACAATACTGGATGGCAAACCATGAATTCTTACAACTTCCTTAAAGAAAAGAAAAGCAATGTGACTAGCATCATTAGTAGTTTTGCAAGGTATGAAATGTGCCATTTTGCTGAATCTGTCAACAACCACAAAAATACTATCACACCCTGCTTTAGTCCTGGGCAAACCTACCACAAAATCCATACTGATACAATCCCAAGGCCTAGAAGGTATGGGAAGAGGCTGATACAAACTAGCATTAGTGCTAGTACCCTTGGCTTTCTGACATACCATGCATTGCTCAACATATTTCCTGACATTTGCCTGCATCTTAGGCCAAAAATAGTGCCTTTGAACCAATTCCAAAGTCTTATTAAGACCAAAGTGACCACTCAAGCAACCATTGTGCTTTTCCTGTATCAGATTCTCCCTCATTGAACCTTTTGGCACACACAGCTATCCACCCCTGAATAACAATCCATTCTGCAAAGTATAGTCAGCATATTCACTATGAAAAGTATTCTGAAAATCTTGACAAACCTTGTAAATATCAGCAAAATCAGAATCATGTGGATATAAATCCTTAAAACATTCTATACCAATACTTCTAATCTGAATTTCTTGAACAGTAAGTAACCTTCTACTCAATGCATTAGCTACTTTATTGCATTGTCCTTTCTTATGCTTCAAAGTAAAGGTATATGCTTGCAAAGACTCTACCCATTTAACATGTCTGTGACTAAGCTTATCCTGTGAATTGAGAAAACTAAGTGCCTGGTTGTCAGTGTAAACCACAAATTCTTTAGGAAGAAGGTAATGCCTCCATTTCCTAAGTGCCTGAACCAAAGCATACATTTCAAGATCATATGAAGAGTATTTCCTCTTAGCATCATTAAGCTTTTCACTGAAAAATGCAACAGGTCTATTATCCTGACTCAAAACAGCACCAATAGCAATATTACTTGCATCACACTCTAAGGTAAACAATTTGTCAAAACTAGGTAGAATCAACACTGGTTGGGTAGCAACTCTGACTTTCAACAATTCAAATCCCCTGTTGGCTGCTTCTGTCCACTGAAATTTCACTTTCACACCACCCTTAATGGTTTCCAACATAGGTGCACATATTTCACTGAAACCTCTAATAAATTTCCTATAAAATTGAGCAAGTCCATGAAAACTCCTGACATCACTAGCATTCTTAGGGATTGGCCAATTAACTATGGCTTCTACCTTATCTAGATCCATCTTCAAATCACCCCCTGAAACAACAAAACCCAAATAGACTAGCTCTTGCTTAAGGAAATCACATTTTTCTAGCTTGATAGTAAGTTGTTCATCATTCAATCTTTGTAAGACAATCTGCAAATGTTGGAGGTGTTCTTCCTTGGTTTGACTGAAAATTAAGATGTCATCAAGGTACACAACTACAAACCTGCCTATGAAGTCATGTAACACCTCATTCATCAATCTCATAAATGTACTGGGTGCATTTGTTAACCCAAATGGCATGACTAGCCATTCATACAACCCCTCATTTGTCTTGAAAGCTGTTTTCCATTCATCTCCCTCTTTGATGCGGATTTGATGATAACCACTTTTTAGGTCTATCTTACTGAAATATTTTGCTCCCCCTAAACAATCCATAAGATCTTCTATCCTAGGAATGGGGAATCTATACCTGATTGTGATCTTGTTTATTGCTCTTGAATCTGTACAAAGTCTCCAAGCCCCACCTTTCTTAGGTGCTAACACTGTGGGTACTACACATGGACTAATACTTTTTCTAATCAATCCTTGGTCTAATAGCTCTTGGATTTGTCTTGCCACTTCCTGATTTTGTTCAGGTGTCATTTTGTAAGCGGCTTTGTTTGGTAAAGATGCACCTGGGATGAAGTCTATCTGGTGGCTAATGGCTCTCTGAGGAGGTAGAGAGGTTGGTTGGCCATCATTAACAATTGACTTAAATTGATCCAGAAGTTGCTGCACCTCATATGGGATTTCTACCTTCTTTTCTTTCTTTTCATCAACTGGTTTAGTTACTAATGCAAAACCTATGCCATCACCTTCCTTTAAGGTATGAATGAACTCCTTTTCACCAACTAACAAAGTTTTTGGAGCTTGTGGTTTGCTGCCTTCACTTTCTTCATTAAGGGACTGAATTTTATAGTTGATACCATTCTTGAAAAATGAGTATGAGTTCTTTTCTCCATCATATTGTGCTTTCCTGTCAAATTGCCAAGGTCTTCCTAAAAGCAAATGACAAGCATCCATAGGTAGTATATCACACAAAATCTTATCTTGGTCCTCACCTATGTTAAACTCTACCCATGTTTGTTCACTCACTAATACATGCTGCCCTTTTTCCAACCATGTGACCTTGTAGGGCTCATTGTGTTGTATTCTAGGTAGATGAAGTTTTGTAGTAGCTTCTTCTGATATGATGTTATCAGTTGATCCTGAGTCAATGATAACTTTGCACACCTTTCCTTGGATCTTACATTTGATCCTGAAAAGAGCTTTCCTTTGAGACATATCTTTTTGAGATGGCTCTTTCATGAGGATCCTCCTGATCATGAGGTTTTCCCCTTCTTCTGATGGTAGACACCTTTGACTTGGTGTGGTTTCTTCTTGCACAAAATGGACTCTCTTATCACCTCCTTGAGATGAGCTTGGCTTTTCTGGGCATCTATATGCTGGATGGCCTAGTTTCTGACAGTTGTAACACTTCATGGTGGAGAAGTATGAACCTCTTCCAGGTCCATTAGATCTACCCCTTCCTGGGTTGCCTGATCCCCTACCCCTATAGTTGGGTCTGCTCTGAGAATCCTCGCTTTGCTCAATAAGCTTAGACTCTCCCTGGGACCTATGATCTATGTATCTTCCCCCAAAACTGCCTCTATGACTGCCTTTGTTTCCTCTGCCTCTGCCTCTACCATTATGTTCTTGTTTCTTCTTGTTTCTCTCTTCTACCTTCAATGCTAATTGATAACACTTCTGTAATGTGTTGGGACACCATAGGCTTAACTCTTCCTAAATATTCCATCTTAACCCATTGAGATACCTAGCTACTCTGACACTTTCATCTTCTTGTACCTTAGATCTAAGGCTTAGTTTTTGGAATTCTTCAGTGTAACTACTGACATCTAGGTCTTTCTGCCTCAAGTTTTGTCTCTTCCTATGCAACTGGATTTCATAATCTTCAGGCATGTAGGTGTCTTTGATCTTAGTCACCATTGTCTTCCAGGTGGTTATGGGTTTCTTTCCCTCTTTCACCCTTTCCTCTTGGATGAATTTCCACCAGGTCAAGGCTGCCCCTCTCATTCTGGATTTGGCTACCTTCACTTTCTGTGCTTCAGTAATGCCATCACATTCAAAGTGATTCTCTAGACTCTCTATCCACTCCATTAGTGCTTCTAGTTCCATCTTGCCACTAAAAAGGGACACTCCATCTAGGGCCTTTCCAGTCAAAGCTTTCAAAGCTTGTAAAAAGGTTTCTTGTTCTTTATCCAAGATTGGTTCTGGTTCTGGGACTTCTTCCTCTAAGGTTTCCCTCTTATCTTCAGCATTTTCTACTCTCTCACTGACTTCTTCGGTCTTGACTTCCACTTGGTTCAATTTTCTTTCAAGTTGTTGTAATCTTTCCCTAAGGAGTCTATTTTCTTCAACTTGATCCTCCATCCTCTTCGCTAACTCTGCATTGGTCACCATGTTGTCGGTGTTGTCTCCCACTGACTCACTACCAGACATATGCTAATCTCTCAACCCAAATCTGAATTGGCTCTGATACCACTATGATGAGGAGGTAAAAATAGAAGTTAGTCTCCTTTTTGAGATTGGTGGGCTTTTTTCCTCCAAGTGTTTCCCAAATCAATCCCTAGGCACAAATGGGATTCTCCTAAACCTTTCTCCTATCTCCTCCTCTCTATTCAACACTACTTGCATCCTATTGAATTGGACATCACTCCTCCTTACCTTCCATGCTAAGGTATTCAAGTCTGAAATGAGGTCCTCTTGTGTGTCACCAAAAATGAACAAGTTTGGTTGTCCAACTCGCTGAATCTCCTCTCTTCCGGGAATGGGCAACTGTTAGAGAACCATGGTTTACCTAATCTTAATTGCACCCTTAAGGATTTCAACCATATTAACCTGTTGGTTGAGCATCTGGACAGATCTACAAAGATTGAGGACTGTACTTCACCTTTCAAGAATGTGAATCTCTAAATTGGGTGTAAAGAACGTTGTATTACTCAAGCAACTTTCTAGGTTCAAATGATCATTTTGACCAAATAACTTAATGCAAGGCTATGGATATTGTAGTAGGGTGCCTCAGGCCTTTACTCATCAATTTTGATGATTTGAAACAACCAATTGCTTCCCCTCCCTTACCGATTTCATGAATTGGTCAAATCTGCTCCAAAAAGGCTACTAGAATTAGCCCTACTTTTTAATGAAATTTGTTCGCCCTGTTCAACCTGCTAAACTTCATGACAAACCCTTGGAGATGTGGTCATTTTATGTTTAAAGCTCAAGGATTTTTTCTATGGCAAGTACTGTACGGACTATTTTAGTGCTGTCCCACAAAATATGCAATTTTCAAGGGTTTTTGAGGCTTCTAGAGAGGGTTTGCAATTTACAAGTCTTCCTCATGATAATAGACCAATTTAAATGCTTCAAACCTTGCTTCCACATATACCAAACACTTCTAAGGACTTAAACCTCATCTTCTAATATTGACATTTTATCAAATAGTTATCATACTGCTACATTTTCTCAGAAATAACAGTCCAAAAACAGGGACAGCGATGTTTTCAAGGTTTTGTATGCTTTGTTTAACTTTAATAAAGTAAGTACAATGAAAATCTATCACATATGAATGCAATAATGCCTTGAAAATAGTTGGAGTAACCTACAAGCAAGTATGAAAGGGTCTTTTTATGACTGTTGGTCTCTTATCCGCCTTACTGCACTTTCACAGTCCTAGAAACTATGACAACTTTAATCTCTCTGTTTGACCTGTTTCTTCATGCTGTCTCAGGCCTGCTATGATTTGAGCATTCAGGTGCTCAGGTGCTCCTGCACCAGTTCTATATCAAGAGCGATGAGTACTATGGAAATTTTGATCCCAAGAGTGATGAAGGAACCTTCTTAGGTTAATCCACAAAGAGTAAAGCATATTGGTGTTTGAACAAAAGGACCAGTAAGATTGTGGAGAGTGCCAATGTCAGAGTAGATGCATTCTCTGAGAAAAATGAACAAGATAGCAAGAGTGAGCCAAAGGATTATCCAGGATTTGAGTACATTGCACTGGTCAAACCTACTGAAGAGAATCCTATAGTAGCGGTAAATGAAGAAGCATGTGAAGTAGAACCTGCACAACCGATAGAAGATATTCCAAGAAATGAACCGATACTAGAAAGGTATGTCAAAAGCAATCACTCCGCTAAAAATATTATTGGTGACAAAGATGCAGGAGTATTGACTAGAAGAATAGAAAGCGAAAATGCTTGTCTGCTCTCAAAAATTGAGCCCAAAATAGCAAAGGAGGATCTAAAAGATGAAGACTGGATAAAAGCCATGGAGGAGGAACTAGAGAAGATTGAGAAAAATGAAACTTGGACTCTAGTTCCCAGACCAGAGAACAAAAATATGATAGGCACCAAATGGGTGTTTAGAAACAAGATGGATGAAACTGGTCAAGTAGTAAGAAACAAAGCAAGGATAGTCTGCAAAGGCTACGATCAGAAAGAAGGTTTGGTTTATGGAGAACCCTTTGCACTGGTGGCCAGGTTGGAAGGGGTCAGAATCTTGCTTGCCTATGTTGCTTACAAGAAGTTCAAAGTTTACCAAATGGATGTCACATTGGCATTCTTGAATGATGTTTTAGAGGAAGAAGTGTACATAGAGAAACTAGAAGGGTTTGTATCAGAAGATGGAAGAGATATGGTATGCAGGCTAAAGAAGGCTCTGTATGGGCTAAAACAAGGACCAAGATCTTGGTATGAGAGGGTGCACATATATCTGTTAAGCATAGGGTTCATAAGAACCAGTGATAATAGTAACTTGTATCTAAAGACCGAAGAAAAAGGAAAACATCTGATTGCAGATTTTTTTGTTGATAACATTTTCTTTGGAGGAGATGATGAGATGAGCAGAGGTTTTGCAGAACAAATGAAGCAAGAGTTTGAAATGTCCATGATCGGTGAAAATAAAATTATTCATTGGCTTGCAAGTATCACAACTAAAAAATGGTATATTCATTAGCCAGACCAAGTACATAAGGGAAATTTTGAATCTACTTTTGGAATGGAAGATTGCAAACCTATTGGAACTCCAATGGTTACAAGTTGCAAGTTATCCAAAAATGATGAGGCTCGTGAAGTGAATGAGACACTTTACCAGTCCATGATCGGTAAGTTGCAGTATGTAGTACACAATAGACCGAATATAGCATGAGTTGTTGGCTTGGTTGCCAGATCTGCTGCAAATCCAAAAGAAACTCATATGGTGGCAGTCAAGAGAATATTTAGATACCTTAAGGGGACTTATGAGTATGGTCTTTGGTATCCACATAAGGGATATTTCAGCTTAAGTGTCTTCACCGATACAGATTGGGCAGGGAAAATTGATGACAGAAAGAGCATTAGTGGAGGTGCATTCTTTCTTGGAGATAGGATTGTGTCATGGACAAGCAAGAAATAAAATTTCATCTCTCAATCCAAAGTTGAGGCTGAGTATGTGGTTGTTGCAATCAACTGTACACAGATAGTATGGATCAAGCAATTATTGGAAGGTATCCAAGAAAAGGTAAATGAACCTGTGATGATTCACTATGATAACACCAGTGCTATCAACATAACTAAGAATCTGGTGATGCATTCCAAGACAAAGAATATAGCTATCAAATATCACTACCTCAGGGAACAGGTTCAAGACAATGAAGTGAGGTTGGAGTATATACAAACAAAAGAACAGGTGGTTGATATCTTCACCAAACCACTACAGAAGGACACCTTTGAATACCTCAGAGGTAAGCTAGGCGTGATTCCCCTACCTACATTAAAGTAAGTAAAAAGGGCTCTACATCAATCTGGTATGATTTATATATGAAAAATCTCTAAGACTAGATTGAAAAGTGTGGACTACTGCAGTTAGGGGGAGCAGCCTTGTAAGTGTATTGAAATACATCTTTGGCATTGTTGTCAAAGGGGGAGATATGATTATAGTGTGAGTATTGGTAAGTAGTGTTGAGATGAAGTTGTTGAAACAAAGTATTTCTAGTGTTAGGGGGAGATATTCATTACTCAGAGTAGAAGTAATGACCTGTACATAAATAAAGAAAGAAATGAAGAAAGTACATGCAGAAGCAACTGATAAGACAATTTTTGAACTGTTGCCATTAATGCCAAAGGGGGGGATTCTTGGTATTGACAAAACTGGTTAATCTAGAGAACCAGTCTATTAGCTTAGATTTGTCATCTATGTCTAACACTGACTGGTGGAGTGGTACCCATGGAGTGGTGTATCTTAGTAGAAAAGGTGACTTAGGCAAGAAGGCTTGAGGTTGTATGCAAATCGGAACCTCATTGGCAAATAGGAAAAGGGGCTTGATGGAAGCACTACAAATCAGCATCAAAGGATGAACCAATAATGAAGAGCGCAGTGTATACTGGTAAAGAAGAAGGAAAATAGGTGGTCATCATAAATCTCTGAATGGTGATCGATTACACAGTTGTGATGGTAAAAGGTGAGTCAATGAGTTTGTGTCAATGCCAAACTAAAGGTTGGTGAAGTCAACTTTAGTTATCATGCAGTTAAGCCATGATTACTTGCGGATTTTCTAGTTCACATTTAAAAGACTGAACTTAACCCAAAAGTTACTATCTTTGGGGGATGCAGTGGCAAATTTCATTGAGTAGCTGGCAAAATTGTTGCAGGGCATGTAGAGAAAGAGGAGGAAGATTTGAATTTGAAATCTACTGAGATCTGTGATTGCATTGATTAAGGAAACACCTGAAGGTGACAACAGAGACTGTATAAAGTGTTTTGAGTTCATACAAAACCTTTTTGATCAAAAAATTTGCAAAGTGCAAATCTTGTAAGAGGTGATTTGAAGTGTAGAGTGAAGAGTGAAGAAGTGCTAAATGATTTCACAGAGGAGAGTGTGTGTGAAGTAGACCGGTAGGGTACAGAGACAAGGGTATGAGCAGAGGACCAATGTAGTGCAGAGTAGATACAATCGGTGGAGACAAAGTATGATTTTGATTGTGATTTGATCAAGCTATCAGTAGCTATTCCAACAGATCAACTTCTTGGTGCTTTCTAACCATTGCAACTCAAAAACCATTAACCGAGTGGACTTTAACAGGTCCCTTTGTAAAATCCCTTAACCAAGTGATATCTTAATTGATGATCCTAAGACCTTTAAAAAGGCTACCTGTAACAGGGTAAATGCCCTAACAAGCCTTAAATAAAATCCCTTAACTGAGTGGCACCTAGAAGTGTCTTTGTAATATCCTAATAGGGATGGCTCCTCACTGAGCATACTCCAAAAGAGTGCAAATTTTGTGAGTTTCTACTCATACCGTGGTTTTCTCCCATTTGGGTTTCCACGAGATAAATCTTCGTGTTACTGTGTATCTTTTCATGCATACATGTTCTTCTGCAATAACTGTTTATATTGATGAATATTAATTTAGTGTAGTCTTCAGTTAAAAGGTTTTAATTTTGTAAAACTAGTAAAGTGTTGATTCACCCCTCCCCTCTCAACACTAGTTGGGACTAACACAAAGAGAATGGCTAAATATGATAAGCATGAAAAATTTGATAAGAATGATAGGAATGATAGATATGAGAAGCATGAGAAGTATGATAATCCTTACAAGTCTAACTAGAAGTATAAGCATCAGAAGAACTGTTACTATGTTGTTGATGAAGGTGTTACAGATGAAGAATCAGAAGCAGATGAAGTAGTGTTTATTTCTATCATAGAAGATGGACTGGTATTTGTTTATTCCACAAGTTGCACTATTGAGAATAAATCTTTAGCTACTAAAGTAGAAGAGAAATATGAATGAGTGATTGACAGTGGTTGTTCACATATATGACTAGTGATAAAAGAAAATGTTTGAGTATGGAAACATATGGTGGTGGAATAGTAAGATTTGGAGATGAAAAAGCCTATGTGATCTATGATAGAGGTTTTATTTCCTTTGATGGTAAGCATAACATTGATGATGTCTTGTATGTTGAAGGTTTGAAGCATAATCTTTTGAGTGTTGGATAGATGGTTGACAAAAGTTATGATTTACAATTTAAGAATAGTAAATGCAAGATCCTAAATGCCTTTGGTATAGAGATTGCATCTAGAACTAAGACTGAAGGTAATATCTTTCATTGGAATGCTGGTGAGAAAATTTGCTTGATTGCTTAGATTGATGAAATTTGGTTGTGGTATAGGAGAATGTATCATGTTAATTTTGATTCAATGATTAAGATTAGCTCTATTCAAGCTGTTAGAGATTTGCCTAAAATTGTTAAGCCTGCTAATCTGGTATGTAAGGAATTTTAGATGGGTAAGCAAACAAGAATTTCTTTCAAGAGAAAGCAATATACATCTGCTGGATTGCTAGATCTTGTGCATACTGACCTATGTGGACCTAAAAACATTAGGAGTGTGCAGGGTGATAGATACTTTATGTTACTAATGATTATTATTCCAGGATGATGTGGGTTGTCTTTTTGAAGGAAAAATGAGAACCATTAGACAAATTTCAAGATATTCAAAGCAAAGGTTGAGACTGAGATAGGACTGAAGGTGAAATGTCTGATATCTAATAGAGGAGGAGAATTTTGTTTCGATGAATTTTATTCATTATGTGAGAAGCATGGGATTAGAAAACAATTATATGCTCCTAGAACCCCATAGCAGAATGGAGTTGTTGAAAGGAAGGTCAAAGTTATCTTAGATGTTACAAGGACTATGTTGATTGAAGGGAATGTTTTGAAGATCTATTGGAGATAAGTTTCTAGTACTATTGTTTAAACATTCAACCAAGTTCATATTAAAGGTGATATCGGTAAGACCCCTTATGAGCTATGGTTTGGTCATGTTCCTAATGTGAGATATTTTTAAAAATTTGGTGGCAAGTATTATATCAAGAGGGATTAGGATATAGAAAAGTTTGATGCAAGAAGTGATGAAGGAAATTTGTTGAGATATTCAAAAAAGAGCAAATCCTACCGATGCTACAATAAGAGATTGAGGAAGATAGTGGAAAGTGCAAATGTGAAGGTTGATGAGAACTATGAGAAATATATCAGAGCATGCAAGTATGATGATGGTCACTATATTGTTCTAATGCCTATTCAGACTAAAGAGCTAAAAAAGAATGATCTGATAGAGACAGTTAATCTAGATATTGTTGTTGCTGGTGGAGAGGTACATGAACCTAAAAATTAGAGTAATCGGAAGACTCTAAGGTATGTAAGATTGAATCATTCTGAAAATCAGATTATTAGAGATAAAAATAAACAAATGATGACTAGAAGAAGGATAGTTGTTGAAGATGTATGTTTGATTTCTAAAATTGAACCTAAAGATGTTGTTGAAACTTGCAAAGATGACAATTGGATAAGGGCTATGGAAGAAGAATTGAATCAGATTGAAAAGAATAACACATGGGAATTTGTGCCTAGACCTAAAGATAAGAATGTGATTGGTACTAAATGGGTATTTGGGAACAAATTGAATGAAGTTGGTGAAGTCATTATAAATAAAGAAAGATTGGTATGTAAAGGATATTCACAAAAAGAAGGGATTGATTATGAGGAGACTTTTACTCCAGTAGCTAGATTTGAAGCTATTAGATTATTGCTTGCATATGCTACCTATAAGGATTTCAAGGTATATCAGATTGATGTCAAGTCATCTTTTTTGAATGGTGATCTTGAGGAAGAAGTCTACATGGAGAAACCTAATGGATTTTCATTATCAGATGATGGAGGCATGGTATGCAAATTGAATAAATCTCTCTATGGATTGAAACAGGCCCCTAGAGCCTAGTGTGCTAGATTGGATAGGTATTTATTAAAATTAGGATTTAACAAAGGTACTACTAATAGTAATTTGTATTTCAAGATTGAGAATGATAACATTTTGATTGTTGAAGTCTTTGTTGATGATATTATCATTGGAGGAGATGATGACTTGAGCATGAAGTTTGCTGGTGATATACAGAAAGAATTTGAGATGTCTATGATAGGTGAAATGAAATTTTCTTAGGTTTGTATATTTCACAAATTGGAAAAGGTATTTTTATATCTCAAACTAAATATGTGAAGGAATTGCTGAAGAAGTTTGGGTTAGATGACTCTAAATCGGTTGGAACTCCTATGGTGACTAGTTGAAAAAATATCTAAAAATGATGAATCTTTGAAAGTTAATCAGTCTTTATACAAATCTATGGTTGGTGGACTGCGATACTTGACTTGGACTAGACCTAACATTATGCATGTTGTGTGCATGGCTTCTAAATATCAAGCTGATTTGAAAGAGAGTCATGTCACTGTTGTAAAAAGGATATTCATATAATTAAAAGGAATTGTGGATTATGGTATGTGGTATCTGAGGAATGATGATTTCATTTTATGTGCTTACACTGATGTTGATTGGACTGGTGATGTTGATGACCAGAAGAGTAGCTCTGGTGGTGTATTCTTTTTAGGTAAGAAATCTATTTCATGGGATAGCAAGAAACAAGATTCAATATCCCTATCTACTGCTGAAGTTGAGTATTGTTGTTCCTAGTAACTGCACTCAGGTAGTTTGGATGAAGAAAATGTTGAAGGATATCAGAGTTATCTATGATGAGCCTATTTTCATATATTGTGATAATACCAGTGCTATTAATGTGTCAAATAAAGTAGTGCAACATTCAAAGACTAAACATGTGTCAATCAAATATCATTTCTTGAGAGAAAAATCTAGTGAAGAGGAAGTGAAGTTGGAGTATGTGTCTACAAAGGAATAAATTGCTGATATTTTCACTAAGTCTTTTCCTGCAGATACATTTGTCTATTTGAGGGACAAATTAGGGGTATCTATCCCTCTTGATGAGAACTAGATGCATTGAGTTGCATCAATCCGGTGGACTTCACAATCTTATCCTTTTGTCTGGATTGATGATTTGGTGATGCTACTCTACTGGAGTAGTCAATGTGTTTGAGGAGAGAATTATGATTTTTTTATCCATGGGGGGGAGTAAGTTTGGTTTTTTGTTCTCTAAATCTTTGGCATTGTTGCCAAAGGGGGAGAGAAGCATGTGAAAAATTGTTTTATCTACTTGATCTTAAGGGGAGTTTGTTGGAGATGTTTTCTTTCTTTGCATTGATTGTTTTCCACATTCATATGTTGCCATCAATGCCAAAGGGGGAGATTGTTGAACATTGTTGCTGTTAGGATATGTTGTTATCATTAATGTCAACATATCCCTACTCTTGTGACTGCTAATTGGTTTATTGGAGTCATGTTTGGTGTATGGAGTATTTCTAGTATCATTATACTCTTCTATATTGGTTTTGGTGATTCGAAAATCCTAATTGATTATATCATATGATCTGGTTTGCAGTTGTTTTTGTTATCAATGCTTTTCTGATTTCACTATTTCCTCAAGTATATTATGGTGTGATCAGACCTTGAGCTAATATTTTGGGAGATTATTTAGGATGTTCTTGTGTATCTTCATTTCAAATGGTTCATTATTTGGTTCTTCGCAATTTATCTTTCTTCGTGATGGTTGTTGTTGTTTAAGTGTTCTTGAGTTTCAGAAGTTGATCGATAAAGATTTGATAAGTGGTCTTGGGGCAGCTATTACTGATGATGCTAACATGCTTGCTGGTGTTTCCTAATTGTTTCCTATTTCTTTTGTTTATTTTCATTGATCGTTGTGTGATTTCTTGATGATTTTGCTGATCCGATGATGTTCTTCGTGTTATGTGGTTTTCCTGATGGTGTAGTGTGTTGTGGTTGATCTTGGCATGATTACCAGTGAAGAGGAGAATTTGAGAATTTGATTTAGGTTCATGTTATATTATGTATATCATTATATTGGTCCGGTGGTCCATTTTTGTATTGTGTGATGTAATTTTGTAATTGTGAGTTGAGGGTTTAGCGAACCTTGTTGTCAAGGTTGATGGATTATATAAATAGGTGATATTGTCATGTAATTTGGGTATCGAGGTTGTGTTTGAATTATCAAAGAGTGGTGTATGTGCAAGAAAGGATTCATCTTTTGATGTGGTGTATTAAGAAGAGATTGGTGTTGTAGAGAAAATAAATGTGCTTAACTGGAACTATCCTCAGGCATTAGCATATGCTATTACTACAGTTCAATTCTTTCGGATTGTAGTCTGAATCTTTTTGTAAGTTAGTGAGACTTCCCTGAGGGTTGTATCCTCCTGGGTTATTATATCTTGACAGTGAGCTCTAGGTAGTGTGCCTAAATGCATGTGCATTCCCCATTGTAATTATTTTCACATACTACTGTAGAGTATCATCTTATTGTGACTAGGTTCCCAGTGTGGTTTTTCCCTTAATCAGGTTTTCCATCTCAAAATATTGGTGTTGTGTGTTGTGTTATTAAATTGCTTACCCTTTTTGTTGCTGCAATTTATTAGATTTGTATTTATGGT
The DNA here is from genome assembly GCF_030272615.1 of Cryptomeria japonica. Classification (NCBI taxonomy): domain Eukaryota; kingdom Viridiplantae; phylum Streptophyta; class Pinopsida; order Cupressales; family Cupressaceae; genus Cryptomeria; species Cryptomeria japonica. Next base: position 373,091,628 of record NC_081407.1, on the reverse strand, counting down.
TGAGTTTGTAGATCCAGTAGAAAACTAATTTACCCCCCCTCTCATTTTTCCTTCATTATTGTTGCCAAAATTCTTTACATATCAGATTATAGGGCTTCACAATATTAGCCAAATCTCTAACAACTTGAGTAGAAATTATCCTTATCATGCAGTCAAAATTAACATGAAACATCCTCCTATGCCACAACCAACTTTCATCAATCTGAGCAATCAAACAACTTTTCTCACCAACATTTAAGTGAAAGATATTACCTTTAGTTTTAGTCCCTGTTGCAATCTCTATTCTGGAGGCATTTAGAATCTTGCATTTACCATTCTTGAATTGCAAATCATATCCCTTGTCAACCATCTATCCAACACTCAAAAAATTATGCTTTAAACCTTCAACATATAATAAATCATCAGTATTATTCTTACCATCAAAAGATATAGAACATCTACCACGAATCACACAAGCTTTATCATCTCCAAATCTTACTGTAACACCATCATACCTTTCCATATTCACAAATTTACTTTTATCACCTATCATATGATGTGAACAACTGTTGTCAATTACCCATTCATCTTTTTCTTCAATCTTAGCATCCAAAGCTTTGTCCTCAACAATGCATCTTGTAGGATTCACTATTACTAGATCATTGTCCTTGATAGCAATAAATACAAATTCATCTCTTGAATTCCTATTGATCGATTCTTCATCTATCACACCTTCATTAGTAGCATAATAGCATCTCTTTTGATTTATGTTCTTTTGGTAGGGCTTGTCATGCTTCTCATATCTATCATGCATATAAAATCTATCATGTCTTTCATGCTTATCATAACTAGACATTATTTCAGGACACCTAGAAGCAAAATGTCCTATCTTATTACAAGAAAAACATTTCAAATGTAACTTTCCATCATACTTACCAGTTCCCTTAGCCAATCTCCAAGAAATAAGTACTTCAATCTCATCCAACTCTTTCTCCTACTCTTGTATCTCTCTCATCTCCCTCTCATTTTTTGAAATTCTAAATGAACTCTCTTCTGGGTAAGTGCACCAAGTTGTGGTACCAAAAAGGTGCCACTTCTTACTTTTTCATAAAAATGTGTCATTGGCATGAAAAGGTCATCCAAACCTATGGGTTTGATGCCCAAGGCAAATCCAACCCAAAGGGTTCGTATTCTCACAAGAAAACCATTTGGCAAGCGCCAAATTTGGTGCTCGCCAAATTCAAAATTTTGAATTTTCACATTTGGCATGCGCCAAATTTAGCGCTCGCCAAATGCAAAATTTAAATTTTCATATTTGGTGCACGCCAAATTTGGTGCTCGTCAAATGTGAAAAGTCATTTTTTTGCATTTGGCGAGTGCCAAATGTTCTGCATTGTCCAATGTGAAGGTTTTGTGAGTGTGTAGATTTTTCAATCTTGGCACAAGTTAAATCCACCCCTAAAGGAGACTATATACATGAAATATAAAATTTAAGTATAGCTCTATAGGACTTATAAAGTAGATTCTAGTTTTTAGAGGATCATATAAAATTTCAAACAGTCAAATTTCAATTATCGACATGTCAAATTTCAATAATCAACATGATCCCATTAGCATTCTTTAGCTATGTATCTTGCTCTCTATATCTTCCCCAAACTCTAGACATATCTCTCTCCCTCTCTTGTCCCTCTCTCTTCTTTATCCTTGACTCTCTCCCTCTCTCTTCTCTCTCACTCCCTTATTGTTTCTCTCCTGTCCCACTCCTGTCTCTTGGTCACTACCTATCCCTTTTATCCTCTCTCTCCCCATATCTAGGGTTGTCCCTCTCTCACTATTCACCTCACTGTCTCTCCCTCCCTATATTATTACCCACCTTTCTCTTCCCCTCTAGGTTTCTCACTTATCTAATTGTCCACCCTCTAGTTATCTCTCTCCCTCTCCACCTTTCTCTCCCTTCTCCTTACCTCTATCTATTTATGAACTCTTTCCCTCTCTTCTCTCTCTCTCTCTCTCCAAACCTTTCTATCTCCTCATTCTCTAGGTCTCACAGTCCCTCCATGTCTACCTCTCTATCCATCTCCTCTTACTCATCTCTTTGTTCTTCTATCTCTTCTATTCTCCCTCCCTCCCCTCTCCAGGTCTCTACCTTACTTTCTTCCTCTCTCCCTCTCTATCTCCATCTCCCACTCTCTCGTCTTCTCTCTTCCTTTCTTGTTCTCTATCTTCATTATCTAGGTCATTACTTCTACATCCCACCATATCTCCCCTCTCTATTTTTCTCCCTCCCTTCCTCTCCACCTATCTACCTCTACATATAGGCCTCGTTACCCACCTCTCTTTATCCCCCTCTATCTATCTCACTCCTCTCTGGCCATCTAGGTCTCTCACCTATCTATATGCCCCCTCTATAGTTCTCTATGTCCCTCTCTACCTCTCTCTCCCTCCTTCTTAACCCTATCCCTTTATGAACTCCCTCCTTTTCTCTTCCTCCCCTAACCTCTTTATCTCCTCCTTCCATAGGTCTCTCACTCCCTCCATGTCTACCTCTCCATCCATCCCCTCTTACTCCTCTCTTTGTTCTTCTATCTCTTCTCTTCTCCCTCCCTCCCTTCTCTAGGTCTCTCCCTTCATTTCTTCCCCTCTCCCTCTTTACATCTCGATTCATACATACCCCCATATATATCTCACTTCCCCACTTTTTTATTCTCTCTTCCTCTTTTATTCTCTCTCTCTCTACATTATAGGTCATCAACACTCTCTCACCACTCTAGGTTTACCACTTCCTTATCCTCCACCTATCTACATCCGCATCATGTCTCATTACTCACCTCTCTCTCCCCCCCTATATCCATCTCAATCCTCTCTCTTGTCATCTAGGTCTCTCATCTCTCTTTCCCAATATAGTTCTCTCACCTATCTATTTGTCCTCTCTCTAGTTATCTCCCTCTCTCTTCCCCTATATCTCCCTCCCCCTTTACCCCCATTTATTTTTGAACTCTCTCCTCCTCTTCTCACTTTCCCCCCACCTCTGCATCATCTCCTTCCCTAGGTCTTGTAGTCCCTCTATGTCTACCTCTCTCTCAGTCCCCTCATACTATTCTCTCTCTTTATTATTTCATCTCTTCTCTTATCCCTCCCTCCCATTTATAGGCATCTCCATTATTTTCTTCCCGTCTCCCTCTCTATCTCCCTCTCCCTCCATATCCCCATCTCTCTCTCCCTTCCCTACTAATTTTATTCTCTCTTTACCATCTACATCATCAGCTTTCCATCACACCCTCTCTAACCCTCTAACCCTCTCTAGATTAAAGAGGTCAAAAACATGCATGACAAGATCATGCATAAGGATATGGAAGCTACCAAGATTATGAAATATTTCTAGTAGGTTGGTTCGGGCTCTTGCCCTATTTTTCTTTTTTTTGCTATTTGGTTTTTTTTTGTTGTTGTTGGTTTGTTGTTTGTCTTAGTTTGTTTATCTTTTGAAAACAACTATTGATCATTTTAAAGGGATTTGAGGCCCCTTCAAAACATATTTTCCATTATCAAAAACAAATGACCTCTTCTAATACAAGGGGAATAATGAAAAAATTTGGTATATTTTAAATAATTTTCTATATTGTAAATGATTGAATTTCTATCTTCCATCTGTTTATGCTATAAAAATAAATCTTCCTTATGAGAATATATTTTCAAATAATAGTATTATTTGTTCATAAAAAGGTTAGGATATTTTTCAGTTAGTGAACTAGTAGGTTTGTCACACTTTAGACGAAGGAAATAACAAGGAAAAATATTTATGATACAAGTACAACCAAAGTGAGTCTAATTGTGAAAGGTTGTCTACTTTATAGAGAACTTAAGGGTTCATTGAAGTCAACCAAAAAGGGGAATTTTCAAGTCTATATAATGTTGAGGTATGCATAAGTAAATTTTGTTTAATAATAGCAAAGATTTTTTTAAAAAATATCCCTTTGTGGCCTCTCACATGGTGATCTACCACACCAAATTAATGTCTCCCACTAAGGTATTATAAAATACTAAACATCTAGTGTCAAAACAAGACTATAGTCTTTGGCATGATTCTTCATGGAAAGAGAATATTGCCAACAAATCCAAATGTAATTTGGCTTAACCGTAAGAGGAGTAGATTGCTAATCAAGTGATTTTTTACGAAATTGGTACTTTCTACTACTTTTTTATTTTTATCATTTTCTAATTTTTTTCTCTTTTGTTTCTTTAGTATGTTTATTTGATAACTCAAAGTGTTCTTTGTCTACCTTATAGCACTTGTGTTGATGATTAACCCTCTTTCAAATACGTTTATCAATATACTATTATGACAAGAAATAAGTAAAAATATACAATATCTATTAAGAAATTAGTATAATTTCAAGCAAAATAAAATCTAAAACTAAAACATATTGACTCAACCAAGGAAAAATGGGTAAATAAAAGTGAACCTGTTTATGCGTGAGGCACATTCTAGAGTGTTACAAGGGTAATTAGCCACACTATCACCATTGCATCCCTAGTTGGCTAAACTACCACAATCTACTAGCTCTTGTTTAGAAAAACATATTCACTTTCCAATCATAATCTAATTAAATTCATCAATAGTTGCAACTTGAAACTATGGAGAAGGCCCAATATCTTCCTATAAAATATATAAAGAAAATATAAAGAAAACCCTTTGAAGAAGACACAAAATTGGAAAATTAATCTTCAAAATTTTAACCCCTATAATTTACCACAAGAGCCTTCCTCCTTAACTTCCATTACAAGACCATATCTTCTTTATTCCACTAATATAGGTAACTACTCACCCTCTTTGTATCCATATCAAATTCTTGTAGAGGTTTTTCAAAGGATTCTAGAGGAGCAAAACATAGTATCCAAATAAATGCTTTTAAATTTATCACTGGTCAAGTAGTTTTTTTCCTTCTAAGAATTGTCCTTGACTACATGATTATGTGAGATTATCACACCATTAGCTCTTAGTTGAACAACAAATTTTTTGGCATACACATAGAGACTTGGGGGATTTATTTGTCATTTTAATAAATAATAGAAGGAAACAATCAAATATTTTTTGTACATTTTCATTAGGTTTTGTAGCATCATAAAATTGTGACCCTTGCAATTTTTTACTACATTAGGGTCTTCACATTGGCAATCGAATCCCCAAGCCTGATTGGAGACCCGAGACTTGCTCAATCCTGAAAATTGCACCTTTCTCGCATTGTGCATTTCCTAAACCCTGCTTTCTATCCTAGATAAGGGCAGGACATGGGCATGGCACCCCTGTTCCTGCCCTATTTTGGGCCCCCTCCATTCAACCTTTGTATTGGGCCTTTCAATTTGGAAGAAGAAAAAATTTCCCTATGTCGGCCTATGACGAAAAACTAGTGCATTAACCCTCATTGACGAATATATAAGTCACATTTTTGCTCTCATTTGCAAGCGAGTTCAAGAAGTAAAAGTTTTGATACATGAGTTCAATTAGTACAAGCGCATTCAAGCATTCAAGCAACCAAGCATCCTTTCAAACATTGAGCATCTCAAATATCCTTTCAAGGCCAGGTGTTCCATTTGAGTCAAGGATTCAACCATTGAAGAGGATATCTCTTTCATCATTCAATTCCATACAAGCAATTCTATCTACATTTCAATTGTATCCTCCCTTGAGGTGAATTTATATTTCAGTCTTTCATTTACATTTACTTTCAAATACTATTTTTCATCATTTGGTTAATTCTAAACTGGGGTTTGACTTGAAAGAAAACCCCCAATCCCGACCCATTTTCCTCTCTTTTTTGTGTGTAGGTTGCAAGTGTGTAGCTGTATTTGCAAATTTGGACTCCATTTGCAGAGACAAAAAAAACCCTTTTCATTTCACACATTTTTTGGAGGATTGTGTGCATGTTCAACACAGTCCTCATGATTTTTTCTCAAATTCACAAGATAGCTTCATCGCAACATATTATAGCTAGATTCAGGTGCACAACTTCATTCCATGCTTCCATTTCAAGTTATAATCAATTCTTTGCTACTTTTACACTTACTCTTGAAACACCTAATTAAAACAATCTTTCTATTCTAAAAGAGGGGTTAATTTATCATTTCCACATCATTATCAATTCATTTAGCATTCAATCTCCTTCCTCTAAGATTGGATCTAGTGAATTCCTCCCCCCCCCAACCCCTCTTTTAAATGTAATGTGTGTAAGGTAGTTGAAGGGAAATCCAAAGTGAAACTTTCATCTCTCCTTGGAGGGAAGAAAAGATTTCCTCTTAATCTCCCCATCATCCATTCTTTTCACACATTACAGGTTTGAAGGGCTTTGTCAAAAGATTTTTGAAATTTCAACAAACTTGAATATATCATAGGAAAAAAATAGTAATCATTGTTAGTTTTTGCAACCTCCTCAGCATGTTTTTCCCCTCCATTTTGGTTGCCCATCCTACATGTTCTCTACTAGATTAGATTATGTGAAAGGAATCAAAATAGTGGGAAAAAATGTCGTCATTATTTTTTCCATTGCATTAAATCTCTAGGAAGATGCAAAGAAAATGCCCTAAGAAATCACTCTAACCACTCCACAAATTAAAGCTATGAGATTTCCACAATCCATTTTGCATTTCTAGTGTATTTTTTTTCTCTGGATTCGATTGTGTGTATATTTTTCCATCAACGTTTCGAATCACACTCCGTGATTCATCATCAGGATGAAAAGAATTCCCAAGACATGAAAGATGTTGAGTTGCAGATTTGAGGCAAAATATAAAGAGGAGAGGGGTGGGGGAAGGCACGAGAAATAAGGAGAGAGGAAAGAGAAAAGGACAAGACCACCTGAAGGATGGGAGACCTAAAAAACTCCAAGGGATAAGCCACCCACAAAAAAGAAAAAAGGAAAGCCAAGCACCACATTCAAAACCACTAAAAAACAAAAAAGAAGAAAAGAATTAGGGACAAAAATTAAAAACTAAAAGAATAAATAAATGATTATAAATACAAAACAGAATATACGCAAAGGCATAAACCAAAGGACAAAAACCCAGAAACAAATACGAAAAGAGATATATACAATTCCAAAAGATATGAGCATATAAAAATAAACACAAGTAGAGGTCTAAAAGCAAATAAAAACTAGAAAATAAACAAATAGGTAAATAGACCAAAGGGGGAGAGGGAGACGCACAAATGAAGAGGAAAGAGGGGGAGAAGTCAAGGAGGGGGGCGGGGATGACGCTGGAGGGCAAGAAGAAGAAGGTGCCACGAGATGCTAAGGTTTAACCCATCGTCTCGATTAAGATTGGATGGGTGCTGAATGATAGCAATGGCCTCTTTAACTTTCCTCTTGAAAAAGTTGTTCTCCCTACACAATACCTGAGTGTCCTCCAAACAGATATGATGCTTGGTAGTTGATGAATGCTCAGCTAAGGCTGATTTGAGGGCACGTTCATGCTTAATGTCGGCACTATGCTCTTTTATTCGAGTCATGAACGAATGACCTGTTTCTCCAATGTATGGAGTTCCACAGGAGCATACAATCTTGTATACACCTAACTCTGAAAAGGCATCCCTAGTGTCCTTAAGCGGTGGGGCATGCCTCTTGATTGTGGAAACAGGTTTGAAGGCACAACGGAGACCTTTTTTCCCAAGGATTTTTGAGATTTTGTGAGAAATGCCTTCAACATAAGGGAGAGAGACAAACGGGGCCTGAGATGGAGAGGGCACGGGATTCGAGATGGAAAGGAAATGAGATTTGGCTTGGAGGAAGGCCCTAGTGATCTGCTTGTTCGAGTAGCCATTCCAAAGGAAGACTTGACGAAGATGGGAGAGCTCTTGGTCTAAGTTATCCTTATCACAAATCCGATGGGCTCTTAAAGCCAAGGTTTTGAGGATTCCAACTTTCTGGCTGTGGTGGTGATGAGAAGACGAATGAAGATATAAGTCAGTGTGGGTAGTTTTGCGAAATACCTGACGACCAAGGGATCCATCAGGCTTTTTACAGATTAAGACATCGAGAAAAGATAAAAGGTTGTTGGATTCAAGTTCTTTGGTGAAGGTAATAGACGGAGAAATGTTGTTGAGGTGAGTATGAAATTCCTCTAACATGTCCAAGCTGTGGGGCCAACATACATTGGTGTCATCCATATATCGTTTCCACCATTTTGGCTTGAGGGGGAAAGAATGTAAGGCCACCTCTTCAAAATGTTCCATGAATATGTTGGCAATGACCGGCGAGAGAGGGGAGCCCATGGCTACTCCGTCAACCTGTTCATAAATAATGCCTTGGAAGGCGAAGAAGGTTGACCCTAAGCAAAGTTCCACCAAAGAGGCGATTTCCTCATTGACCTTAAGCTTGACAATCTCTATGGAGTCTAGAATAGGGACCTTGGTGAAGAGGGACACCACATCGAAGCTCACAAGAGTGTCTTGAGGGTCCAACTTGGTGTCCTTGATAAACTGGACAAATTGGTTGGAATCTTTGATGAAGGAGCTGGAGTTACCAACAAGCGGAGAGATTAATTTGGCAAGAAAAGCGGCTAACTTGTAAGTCGGAGACCCAATGGTATCGACAATGGGTCTCAAAGGAATGTTGGCCTTGTGAATTTTTGGGACCCCATATATACAAGGGGTCACTTCCTTAGACGGAAGAAGACGAAGTTTGGTAGAATCATCCAATGAGGAGTTGGAAATAGCAGATCTAACTGCCTTCAAAATCTTCGGGCACAGGTTACGAGACAAAATTTTGTAACTACTGGAATCCAAGAGGAGGATTTCCATTTTGGCCAAGTAATCTGGTTTGCTCATAATGACCGTGGCATTACCTTTGTCAGCTCTTGAGATGATAAGGTCATTATTATGCATTAGATTATTAAAGGCCAATAGCTCAGCTTTAGGGATGTTGAATTTAGGAGGTTTAGCAAAACGGAGCGCTACAGCACAATCTTGTCTAACCTCTTCAGCAATATCAAGGGGAAGGGTACGCACCGCATTTTCGATCTCGATGAGGAAGTTGATGTGCGGAATGTTGCGGGGAGTCAAGGCAAAGTTAAGACCTCGCTTGAGGAAGTTAAAAGCGAGAGGATCAATGGGGGCGGGAGAGAGGTTGACAACAAGTTTGGACTCCCAATTACTAATGGGGTTAAGGATAGGAGCTGACCTAGGAAGAGTGCCGAGATCCAAGGCAGGGGGTGGGGGGGCCGAAAAGACATTAGGACAAGACTGCAAGGAATGGGATGAGTTCACAACAAGGGGAATGGTCGGGCAAGGTTTATGTGGAGGAAGATGAGCCACGGAGGATGTATCAAAAAAAATTGTGAGAAATTGAGTAATGCATGTAGGAGGTGCCTAACTATGCTGCAAACAAGGTGCACATAACTTACCAGTTGAAAGATTTGAACTTGTGACCTCTCTTCACATTAACCACCATTAGATCAACTCAAACAGAAAGAAAGCTTCTTCTTGTTACAACTCCTAATACTCCCTATGCAGCAAATGATTTATTATATATAAATACATATAACAAGCACACTTGAGGAAGCAGCATGGATCTTACCTGGCTACCAGCCACACAAGGTAGTTTTGGGGAATGAAATGGTAGACAGAAGGGGCACCAAGCTTAACATTCAACACATGGAATGCCACGTATTTGGGATAGCTCAAGCCAAGCAAAAATTCCTTAGATACCTATAAATAATGTCACCAACATTTCTAATGGAAGTGCATATTACACAAGTGTTGTGTATTGATGAATTTATTTATAAAAAGAGAATAATCAATAGGGTAACAAATGGATTCTCATGTACACCAAGAAATTTAGATGTGAGATTTAGATCCAAGATGATAGTATTGATAGATTCCATTATTATTTCTTTATGATCTTAGTAAAGATAAGGGTAACAGGATTAAGTTTTTGTTGAAGCACATAACCTATGTGACTAACTTATATAAACAAGATCACCAATGTGAAAAGTGTTTAAGAAGTTTATCATTATATTTTTTTCATCGGGAGGGGAGGAAGAACGGGAAAAGAAAGGGAAACGATTCTGAGTTTTGGGAGTGCTTTGATATTCCTGCACCAAGCGTATCAAAGACGGCACCCCAACTCTTCTGCCTTTGATTTTCAGTCCTTCCAGCTTTGGGACATTCTCATCATCATCAGGTGAGATAAGTTCCCACAGACTGTGTGGAATGGGTGTTGTGGGCAGCTTCTCATACCATTACGCTATACTCGGAGACGAAGATACCCATTCACCCTGCAACTGCACTGCTCAGCTAGCCGCTACTAACTGTCAATTCCAAACAACCTAAATTCATAAACAAAGTAGAGTTACATGATTTGATTGAAATCAATTACAAAATACCTACGTGAACTTTTATGGAATAAAAACATACAATGAGAAGAATGAAACTAGTTAAAGCTCTAATCTTGTTAAAAGATAGCAAGCAAGCTAAATGATTTCAGAGATACCAAGTGAAAGAGGATCTCATCCATTTAAATAGGTGCTAATCGAGCTTCGTCTCAACAGCCATGGTGAATGCAACCATAGCAGACAGCAGCAAAAATCACGTTTACTTTTTATTTGAACCTGATTTGAAATGTCTATGAAAGAATCTTAATAATAATGTGGCCACTTGATCTGCTTTATCATGTAGAATTACTTTATTTAGAAATATTTACTGTCCTCATCTTTTGCATATGTAATCCATTTTCTATTTTGTTTTGTCTTTGTATTTTCATTTCACTTTTCGTACTATTTCGTCCACTTCGAAACATCTCATTTAATTTCTACATAGTGTGGGTCTGCGAGCACAATAATATAGCCGATAGGCCTTTAGTATGGTGTTTTTTTTATCGGAAAAGTGCGAGTATTTCGGAAAAAGTTTTTCGGTTACATTTTCCGACTAAAAAAATGTTGAAGCTGGCTGCTGACGTGTGTTTCTTGAAATCTGTTTTTGCCAGGACTTCGGAAATTTATTAGTCAATAAAATTGTGGAAGAAATACAAATTTACACCACTTGTAAATTTATTAAGCAGATAGGCTATTACTATGGGGTTTTTACCCCAGAAAAGTGTCAGTCACCCGAAAAAGGAATTGGAAAAAAAAATGTTTAAAGCTCAATTATCGGAAAGTTGCCACTTGCTCAATAATGCGGACAGTTGGCAATGGCATTTATTTGATTAGACACACATTTTTTATTGTCAGTTGGAATGTTATTACACAGATTGCAAATTTGAAGGCACATATGAATGAAACTTTGTGATTCATGTCTGATTCAAGCAATGGAAAGATGTAGGTATTTTTTGTTTACTAGTTCTTTCCTTGCTCATTTGGGTTTGAAGGATTAGGGTGCCCTATTTTTACAAACATTAACTTTCTTCTTCATTTGAAATCATACTGTATGAAAAAAGGTTAGCTTGCTTCTTTTGTGTTCACAAAATTTAGCTTGCTTCTTTGGGTTTGAAGGATTCTTCAAATTTTAAAAAGAGAAACTAGTTTCCTTCTTTTTCATTTGTAAACATGTGTATGGAAAAAATTTAGCTTATTTCTTCTTGGTTTGAAGGATTATGGAAGGATTATGGTGCGATGTGGGTTAAATCCACAGGATAAACACTTTTATTGTTTTTAGGTTTTCGGAGAAGAGAAGATTAGTGTTATCTGGTGGGTTTTCAGTGGGTTGTTGAAAGTTTAATGAACTATTGTGATTTTGTGTGTAACATTTGTATTTGTAACTAGGGGATCAGGATACTTTTTACCTTATCATACGTGTCGACTGTTTTCTCCCTTTTTTTGTTGCAAGTCTATGTGGCGAACAAGAAAGTGGTCAGAGGATCAACATACATCCATCCGTTTCAGGTCTGTTTACCTCAATCATCTTATTTTTTCAACATTGTTATTTTCTAATCATTTATTCTATGTGTCAGTGACTTGAAGATTTATGGTTCATATAGATTTATGGTTCATATTTACTGTAGAGTGATTTAGAATGATTATGATAATTGAAGGTAGATATAATCATTTACTTCTTTGAGAATGGCATAGGATAAACGTAGTCATTATACACTTGGAACCGTTACTCGCAGTGATCACAAGTGGTATTAGAACATTAAAATATGCAAAATTAGCACCCATTACAAATCCATTGAGAAAAGGCTATTAGCTTTGATGGCGGCGCCTAGGTTTTTATGGAGAATAAGCCTAACATATACAAAGAACATTACGAGAAGGTCGTGCATGTGAAAATCCGTTGGTATTTTCACCTAACGGAAGCTTAGTTTTAATAGTTGTTTTTACTTTAAACAGTTTTAAATTTTACAGAATTTTATTTCTGTAACAAATACCAACATTTGTGATTCCTTTGAATGTTAGGTTAATGACAATATTCTTTCAGCATGTTTACTTTAATGGACGCGAGACCCACGCTTTACATTTTAGACAAAATGCATTAAATATTATTGATATTGAAAACTCTGTCAGGATTTTCTCTGTAAAATTAACAGTAATTTCATTGTGAGAAAAATTATGTTATGTAGAATCTTTAAGAGCTGAGATAATTTCCTCTTTTATCTCATCGGTCATACCAATAGGATTTGATTCAGACCTACATCAGTCTCACTCAACCAAGGTACCTTCCGACTATTGTTTGCCTGCTCTGTAATTTCGAATTTTTTCTCGGTTTCCCTGAGAGGCTCGCTCTCAACCATAGCCTCTTCAAGAATTGTATCTTTTGAATCCTAATAATTATGTATGGGCTAATGATCTTCTCAATATTATACTTTGTAGTTCTGATTTGCAAATTTTCTTTGCAATTTGAGTATTGTTGATATTGACTTCTAACCATATCAAAGTCATTATCCATGAACTAGTAGCATGTACTTAACAACAATCAACATGTCCAATTTTTGGTGAGGCAAAATCTTGTTACCATAATAAATTAGAGCTGAAGTTTGCAAACAAGTTTGTGTTGTTTTAACAATCTATCTCAACAATAGAATGGATTAATAGTTGTGTTGGCTGAATGGTATGAAATTTCTCGGCAAAGCAGCCAATGGGTTTCATGAAAAGCGGTTAATTATTTCAATTTTCGTTTTGATTGCCTTAACTTCGATTTGTGTAATATTATTGTTTAGCAACATTGGTGTTTGACTCTATTGAGGCATTTACATCTTTTGCTGGCCTTTCAGATTCCAAGCTGATTTGTTTTATTTTTAATTTATGTACTATTCATTTCCTATTAAAATTTCCATCAAGGAATAGCCATTTGAATTAAAAATCAGAGATAATTTTTGCTGCAAAACCTCCATTCTTCAAGATTGCTTCCCTTTTATGATATGCTAAAAATATTAGAAAGTAGAGGGTGCCAACTTCACATTACTTCTTAAAGATCATTACTTGAATTTTATGATAATATTGGAGAAATGATTTGCATCTTCTCTTCAAGATAGTAGTACACACCTCTCATCATTTGCATCTCCTCTTCGAGATAGCAGTACACACCTCTCATCATCATGTGAATATAGTAGAAATTTTTTTTATTTAAAATTTGTTTTTCTTGTCTTAGTTTTATCTACATACATTCATGGTTCAATTATTTTATGCTAATCAAAGTTCCAAGAATTCAATTGGCTATTTGTTAGATTCTCAATTTAAGTCTTGATCAGCACAATTCTCACCTCCCAGCATCCATAAACAATTTGAATTTAAGGAAGCAATGAGAGAATATATGGGAAGCTTAAGAAGTATAGGCCAAAAACGCAGATAGCAACTTTGATAAAAAAGGGAAAGATATTACCTCTGCACCACCACTTATAGATAAACCATTTTAAAGTAGTTATTAAAGCTCCAATTGAGACTAATAGAACCTTGGAGATGGCCAAGGCATTGGATATAAAGAAGAATGAGAAAAGGCAATGTAAAAGGCATTTCTCAAAGTTATGTATATGTATCATCCTAGGGGAGCATTATGAATCCATTGGTGAAAGAAAATCAAGGAATATCCTAACATGGAGAAGTTGATCAATGTGCAAGTACACTATATTGTGTTGATGCTCATCTTCAGTGTGAATAGTGAGTTATCCAAATGATTATTTTTAATCATTGTGATGCAACAACAAGGAAGTATAACTTCATGGTGTACGGTCAGCCACTTATTATCTCCATGGATTGATGGATATTTTATGAAATAATGGTATTAAATATCAATTCCAAAGGCCCAAGAAGGAGTTTCACTGAGTCCTGTATGGAATATCTTCTAGAGATTTTACAATAAGGGTTATAAACAAGGGTTGGCAATGAGGATAGTTGTTATAGATTGTGATAGTTTAAAAAATGCTACATTTTGTGAAACATAGCATGATAAACCATCGACAAAACTATCCTATAAAAACAATTAAAAATGATTGAAGAAAAACGGTAAACTTGGCTAACGATTAGATGCTAAGTTGCTCATATTAATGAAAATAACCATGTTTGGAGACAAGCCAATAAAATATTTAGAAGTATGCAACAACTTGATATTATATAATGAGAAGGAGGATTCAATCTAGCAAAGATTGATGAAAAGTAATTGTAACATGATAAACAACCCACAATATTTTCCTTTTGACAGTCTACTTAAATTGGTAGTGCCTACCAACTTTGACAAGGGTCTATGATGTCTTCATGAGGTAATGATTGTCAAAGTTCCTTTGTCCTTTGATTTCTTTAACTATTATATTGTTTCTCCTTACACTTTATCTTTTGCTACTTGAGTATTGTCATTTCATTAATAAATAGTCTCCTTGATCATTGCTATAATAGTCTTTTTCCTCTCTTGTCTTCATGATGTCTTCAAATATCTACATTTGTCTCTCAATGATAACAATAATCTTATGAGATGGCTCTGTTTGATTTTTATTTTCCATGAAGGAACTTGGAGACTCTTACATTTATCAATACTTTCGCACCTTTGTTTCTTTGATGGGAATATGATGTACTAAGTGATTGTCCAAACTTTTTCAACAACATGCATACTGTCCTTTTTGCATTGTTAACAGTTACACTGTTGTTGCAATTTAATGAAGAACCATGATTGTCCTTTGGCTGCTATCTTAATACCATCTTTGCTTTGTCCTAGTCTCTATTCTTCTTATTATATGACCTTCTAGGCTCACTTCTCTACTCTTTCTTGAACCTATGTATCATAATGTTGCAAAACCCTTCCTTCTCAATACATTTCATGGCTCCATCTCTTGAAACTCATTGTCTTTGAAACTCATTATCTTTTTGACAGTCCTTCCATAATTGTGAAACCTTTACCACTATTTTCATTTGGATGCTTTCAATAAAAATGTCAAAACCCTTATCTTTGTTGCCACCAAAACAATGACTATGATTGCTGCAATTAAGCTGCTAAAAAATGTTTCTTTGTCACCTTGATCACTTCATGAGTGTCTTGATTGTTGCACTTGCACTATTGTTTTGTATCCTTTGAGTATACTTTGAAATCCACTGCTCTTTTTTCTTATTACACACAAACCATTGTGTAGAATACTTCTCTCATGGCTACAACTACTTTCTCATGGTTGGAACAATTTGTTTTATAGCTGCAACTACTTTCTCATGGATGGAACAATTTTTTAATATGACTGCAAAAAAGGATTGTTACTGTGGTTTAAAGTGATGTCATATGTTCCTCTTAAAATTTACCTCTTTGTGATCTTCAACAATGGAAACATTAAGGCTTGTCACTGTATGCTATTGTTTGGGCTCTCCTAAGACACCATAACCTTTCATCCTTAACAAATTGTGGTTATTTGAATGCCTGTAGTATTGTTTTTCAGGTTTCCTTTTTCCTCTGATATTATTGGAAACTGCTTGCAAGATTTGGTCTCTCTTACATGGGTTATAACTTACAAGCACTTTCAGTATGTTTGAATCTAGGAATTCATGGTGCTAGCTACTATAATCTAACCACATTTTCTAAATCATCTAAAGTTTTTTTCTAATGAAAAGTAAGGAATGCTATCAAAGTAAAATATATTTTAATATTGCCATTGGGAATGTGTTTCAAATTAAGCTTGTGTATTGCAATACTTAGTGCAATATGGTGCAAAAATCATTTCTACATGCTAGTACAAAATCATGCCCAAAAATCAATTCAAGACCTCAAGAATGATTATGTTCATTTAAAACAAAAACTGTCTGCACCATAGTTGAACAGTATCAATGACTTATCAATGTACAATCTCCTATGATTCACTTTTAATAAACTAGGGATTGTAATATTTCAAATTTTCAAATAGTATTACCCTATTCATCAATAATTAAACAACAAATTTGTCTTAAATTTTTGTATGTGAAAAAGGTGGTTGCAAAGTAATGTATAATAATGCAAACAACTATTCTGATTATTTGTGCTACTTTGTAGGAAATGTTGATGGATGAAAATAAAACATAACATGTAAGCTATCCATTTGTTCATCTTTTTCGATCTTAGTCTTGTACATGTTTTTTTTTTAATTTAAACAATATTCTATCACAAAGCATGAAATTGTTGCAAAACTTGTGATGATTGTAGGATGTACAAAGTTTACAGTCAGTAGGAGATGTGTTTGGTCAAATAGGAGTTCTATGTCACAAGTCGCAGTGTTTAACAATGCGAACAAGGAAACTAACTCAATTGTTAAGGCTGAGTGGAAGTGTTTTACTAAATAAAAATGAAAATGTGAAAAAATAATACTAAGATCATCCTCAATAAAAAAAAATCTAGGTAATTATTTTACATTATTGTAAAATTTCTACAAATGATATAGTTTAATCAATACCAATAGTTATATAAATCACATAGAAATATATCATCTCTTGTGTGAACTTGAACATCATATAGCTTTAATTGCTTAAATTGTGTTATAGTAAAGGTGTTGATGTATAATACCTTCATCTATATATTGTTCAAGATTTTATTAATTCTTCACAAGTAGAACATATTGACTAATTTTTACATATGAACAAGTTAAAGGCAATGTTTGATTAGGGATACTCGATGGCACCAAAATTAGCTCCTACAATCTTATTGGAGGTAATTTGAATTCCATATGGTATAGTGTTTTTACTTCTTCTAGGTTGTCTTTTTTGAGGTTGTTATTCCTTATTTACAAACTTCAGGCATCCATGTGCTAGATGCCAGTAAGAGTTTTTTCTAGAGGATTAATGTAGTCTTCTTTGTATTTATCTTAATGACATTTTTGGTTTTACAAACATATCTTTGGAGGGTTGTCTTATGGTTCATGACAATGGCAACAATTGGATTGGCTGGACTTGCATGGCTTGCACAAAGTTTCCCAGGTTTTGAACCTTATCCTTTTCCTGATAAGCACTATGTAGTATAGAGGATGAAGTATATACGTTTTTGTTTCATATGATTTTATCATAGAAAGTTTTCAGTGACTGAGCATGGCTAGTTTTTTTTTTTTGGTTAGTAATCAATAATTTAGCCATTTATTTCAACAATTGAGACAACCAAATAGATACAATTGCATTTGAGACAATCAAATAGATAAGAAAGAATAATTTTCCAAATAATTAAGAAAACCCATGAGCCAATACAAAGAGAGTTAGAAAAAACTTGAGATAGCCTAAATTAGCAGATGTTGACTAAATATATAGATTTTAATACATCAAATGTGGCCCTTGTTGACTCTAGAATTGGTTGTTTGTAACAGATTTGGCCACTAGTGGTGGGCTTTAGAAGATACCCAACAATTAGTTGAAGGAATAACAATTCCATTTGCTCAAGATCTTTTGAAAGGTGTTTGCCTCGCTACTTTCTACTTTGTTCCAAACTTTTGCACACATCAATAAACTAGCCACAAGACTCATGGTAAAGAGTGCACATCATTGCCAATGTGTTCAACTATATTGGATTGAAGCAGTAGTAGAATGGAATTATTATCTTGCTATCCATTTATCAGGATTCCTATAGCATTGTGACAAAGAAGCTGATTGGGAAGTGAATTTCAAAATTCTGACTAAGGATTGCACTAAGAATGATGTACTTATAATTTGGAGTCCATGTGCTTAAATTTTTTCTAATTGGCTAAAATAAACAGCCTTGGAATACCCATCATTATTGTGGCCATTGTAAAATCCCTTACACTACCCACTGGGTATGATTGAGTACAATCACACTTAATCAAATATTTTATAAAATCTTCAATATTATTAAAGAATACGATTAAAATATTGTCCTTCCTATCAAAGAGAGGGTTCTATCTTATGAATGTAAATAGGTCCTTTGGCCAATCGGGTCTCATTATTAACTAAATAGAAGCGAGTTGATCTTTGTCTCCCTCTAGACAATATTATATAACTAGCCCTATCCTCTAACATCACAATGTATGTGACTGTCATAGAAGAAATATCTCACAAAAATCCACCTTTAGTATACTTTTGATGGATGTCCATACCTTGTTCAAAAGTTGCCATTTTATCACAGGCAAGGAGGATGTTGGCAAAGGTTTTTAAATCTAGCTTTACACCTACTAATTGCATTAGCTTTAATTTTTCTAAAACTTTTTCAATAAATCCTTTTTCTGCAGATCATGCAAACATTGCCAACCATGAGACCACATTTTTTTCAGGAAAAATACCATGTTTTGTCTATGCTTTGATGGATGTCCATACCCAGTTTTCAAAGCTTCCATTTTGACACAACTAGGGAAGATGTTGGAAAAGGTTGTAGGATTTGGCTTTACACCTGTCAAAATTGCATTTGGCTTAAATTAGTTGAAAAAAAGGTCTAACCTCCTAAAATCAAAGTTAGCTGAACACCAAAACTCAATTGGACTATGGGCACTAAAGTTACTCGCAAGAGATGTAGTTGTTGTTCGAAGATTACAAGCCTTGTTGATAGACAATTCATATGGTTTTACTATTGTTTCTTCCCCTCCCACTAACCCTATCAATGATACTATTATCAGAAGGCTCTGGATGTGAAAAGTGAAATGGAATATGTCCAATGTGATTAGTATTGTTCTCATTTGGTTTCATTTTGCATTGAAACCTCTTGTAGTAGCAAGGCATACTCTAAATTCCATAACATATCTAACATTGCAGGCTTATCAATACCATGCTCTGTCAAACACTTTTATGTTGTTTCTCCAAACTTTTTTAATGCTAACCTTCTCTCTTAGTAGAGTAGGGTTAAGTCGACACAATACCTCTGAAAAATAAAATTGTCTCTAGAGAGACAACAGTTTCGCAAATAAATTATCAATTTGAAAATTATCATCCTATCGGCTCTTCTTTGCTCGCAAAAAAAACATGCAACTACTAGTTAATAGGAGTATAGACTGTGATATGAACAATAATAGACAATAAAAGTAAACTGTTAATGCAAACATTGATTAGGTAGCCAGTTCGCTTCCTTTTGCAATGAGCACCATCGGACAGTTTTCTATTTACCAACCCAAAAGTCTAGTTGTAATTTCTATTGGAAATTATATGAAAGGAAGATATTACCATATAATTTTATTGTATCTATAAAAAATTATATGTAAATTATCCCCAAAGATACTACCAGATAATTGTTGTATCTATAAAAATTATCTTCTCATAATGACGTCAATTGAATTTTGTACTTTTGCATACATAATTGATTGGAGCATACAATGCATAACACCAACATAACAAACATAGCATGCACAATCCATCACATGCATCTCCTTCATGAAAAGGGGCACAAATAGGCTTTCCTTTGAAGCTCCCCTTAAACCAAAGTTATCGAATCAATTTTTCAGAGGAAGCAGTACCCACACTGAACTCAAGTGCAGCAAACTCAGTGGCTTCCTTCTTTTCAATACCATAGAATTCTTCTTCTTAGATTCATTTAATTTTATTGGTGCTTTCGCATTCCTGCATCAATTAGTAAATGTTTGAACTTGTTGCCATTGTAACACTTTACATTCCTTTGTCCTAAATTCATCGGATTTGTTCTAGATTTACACTAATTAGCTTTGTGACAAAAAATATAGCACATGTGAAAATAACCTTGAAAGGGCTTATTCATAAGTGTTCCACTTACTCCATTCCCAAACGATCTACAGCTTCTATTCATGACTTGATTATTGCAATTATTTGTCTTATGCCCTAAACCTTTACAATTAAAGAATTGAGTATTGTGATTTCCTTTGTGCCTACAACCTACAACTTTATGTCCAAAATAATTGCACTAAAAATAATAAACATTGAATGATGGGTACCTTTAAGCATTAGGTTGTTCAACCAGGGGTCTATTTGCAGCAGGTCTTGGATTTCAGACCTTGGTTGAATCTTCAAGTTTTTTCTCAGCTTCCACCTTCTCCTTGCATTTGCCTTTGTCATTCAGATTTGAGCATTCACCAAAAAAGCCTAATCCTTCCATATGAGATTTCTATATGGTCAATAGTTTATCCAATAATGCACTTCTTTCACTACCTTTTGCTTCTAACTTTAGCTTCAATAATTTTTGTTTCACCTTACTATATTCTTCTAACTTCTGATTAATTGTATCCTTTAGACATTCTTCCACTTTCTTGCTTTCTTCAATTTACAGTTTCAGACTCATAATAGTTTTATTTGCTTGTTTTAACTGTTTGTTCACTTCTCGATGTCTTTCTTTAAACTTTTAGATCTGATCTCTTAGCTTCTTGACACATTCATTTTCTACCTTAACATTTTCTTTCAAATCTTCATTATGAGATTCCATACTCTCCAAATCTTCAAGAGTTGTCTTCAATTCTTCATTCAAATAATATTCTCTTGCCATATCCATAGGAGCTATCTGTTCAAATCAAGATCTCCCTCAAGCAATTAAGCTAGCAATAAGGGACCAAGCTCTGATAGCAATTGTTGAACAGATCAGAATACTAAGAGGGGGGGTCAATCAGTATTCCCCAAAACAAAACAATATGAAATTCTAAAACTTAATTTGTTCTCAATTAACCTTAGCATAAAATTATGTATGCAATAGATATGAAATGCAAGACATACACAGCCATAAGAGAGACACCAGATTTTTATATGTAGAAAACAAAAGTGGAAGAAACCATGGAGAGGGTTAAATATCAAGATAATATAGCTAGTTATATGGGATTACAAAATCTCACTGTTGGAGGGCTCATTGCCCAAATTACAATGGCTTACTGCTGGAAGGCTCACTGCCAAAAAAAAAAAGAATGAAATAAGAATATTGCATCTACATATGCATAGGATGAGTTCTTGTTAAGATCGGACACCACAATAACTTCTTGCAGTAGATCTAGTTAAGAAACATTGCAATACATTCACTATCTACCTACTCCAATCATAGTCACACTAAATCTACCTTTCTTCTTCACCCACAAATATCATCTCTCTCACTCTATTCCTTGTCACCTTGCTTTCTTTGATAGAGCTCTTCTATCTCAGGCTCTCTACAACCATAAAATGCATATATATACACATAATAGATATAAGCACCAAGTCATCCTCAAACACACTTTCCCCAAAGATACTCCAATGGTTAAATCATGGGCTACAAGCACCAAAGAAAAATAATAAAAACATTCAAGGTAGGCCCAACCCATAATGAACATAACCTCGAACTTCCACAAGAACATGCTTCCAAAGCACAAAGAAAACAATCCATCTTAGCAAAAATAAGTTAAAGACATAAACAACTAATCATTGAAATATCATCATTAAAAACCAAAAGACCAGAGGAAAATGGAGCTCATAGAACTATCAAATAATACATAATCGAATATACTTCAAGAGCACGGGGAAAACGAGTGAACTTGTGTCGCACTTGGGGCTAACTATGGGTAGTTTGGCCGAACTGATTTCGGTCAGACTGATTTTGGCTAGACTCAATCCGATCAGACTTATTTTGGCTAGACTACAACCCATCCACATGGTACCCCATGTTGCAGGCATGGCACCAAGAGTTCGATCGGACTCAATTCGATTGGACTATTGGGTACATTATCCTAATTTTTGTGAGCGCTTGAGCTTAGAATTTTTCAAACAATACAAAATAGTTTGGCCAAACTTAGTATGGGCGAACTGAGCTTGGCTAGACTCACTTATGTGGTAGGTGATGTAGTAGCCAAATCACCTATTTTGTGTAGATTTCTAAAACTTTTCACTTCTGCTCTATTTTTCTTCAAGCAAAATATTTTTTTACAAAGATCAAAAATTACCATTTCATAGAGCTCAAAGTCACAAATCTAGACATATAATTTTAAGTTCCAAAAAAAGTTGATTAGAAATAAAAAAATAATAATATTAAATGATATTAAAAAAAATTTTAAAATATATTTTTCACTCGATGAGAGAATCTTCTCCAAATGGTTTTTTTTTATATAAGCATAAACTTAGTAGACAAAAGGTGATGCCGAATGAAAACTATCAAATTTAGCTATGTTGGACTTTAAAATATTATTATGAAAAAATATACATAAAAATTTAATTATATTTTTTAAACACTGCATATATATGTTCCTCTATTTAGAAAATTAAAATCAGAAAAAAATAATTTCATTTTCATTTTGTTTGGTGACGCTAACTAGAACCCTTGATTTTCAACATTTATCAGCAATGAAAAATCTGCCTTTGAATACATAAAACAAATGTCAATTTAAAAAAAAAAATTAAGCCCTTCTTCTTGCATGAGGATAAATTCACAATAGAAGCCCTAAATGTCAAAAAATCTTGCAAAGGCATTGCAGTAAATTTTCAAAAAATATTTTATAATATATTATAATATTACTTGTTATGGTATTTCTACCCCAATAGTTGTACATAGGAATAATTATTTAAATTATTATGATAAAATACTTGTTCTAATGACCATCTTATTTTATAAATGACACTTAGAACTTAGATAGCTATAATATTTTATTTGAAACAAAAAATTATTTATTTCACTTATTAATGAATATATTTATGCATTTTTTATACAACATTTATAGATTCTTAGGTGTTTAAGTATGTGTACATTTTGACCAACATCTCATTTTGTTTATTTGCAATATAGAGTATAAATATTTGGCAAGACTAGATATTATAAGCACAAGTGGGTGTACAAAAATTGGACCTTGTACAACTACTGCTTCTCTCCCTCATATTGAATATTAGATTCATTATTTCTATTCAAACAAATCTTCCAACTACTCTTCTTCTTATGTTTTCTCTTAGTAGCAAGGTTAGATTCATTTTATTCTAGAAGAAATTCACCCTAGAAGATAACTAGTTTGAACCTGCAACTAGTAATAAGTAAATGGTGAAGTGAAAAGCTTTGCACCCAAACAACTTGAATAATCAAGCCCCTTTGAGGCCCTATCCATTCTCCAAGCCAATAGGGTCTCTTAAAATCATATCAACTCAAACAATACAATTGAAACAAATAGTGGGCTTATTACCCACACTTACAATTAAAATACCCTATGGCTATCTCTAGTTCAAGGCAAGCCACATAGGTAGTAATATTACCTTATAGTCAATCAAAGGAACACCTTTCATAACTAGGTATAACACAAGAAATCCATACGAACCACAAAAATTCTAAATCTCTTTACATATATTTCCTCTAGGTTATTGAAAAATTGAAGGAGAGGTAAATAAAAAATTATTACCCCACAACAATCAAGAACAAAAGGAGAGTGAAACTATTGTATCATTCCTCCCCAAAAGAATGAACCCTAAATGACCTTTTAACCTAGTCTACAAGTACCCTAACCCTATGTACCCAGGTTAGGGTCTCCATATATCCCCTAATGACCTCAATACAATAGGGTAAAAGCACAAAATTTTGTCATGTTTCAAGCCAACTTATTAGCATAAGTTAATTTAAGTAATTCTACCTAAAAATTAATTTTAGTCAAACATATGGTCTATAGATATTCATTATAGCTATGTTATATATGTTGGAATCATTGTTGTTGTTACACCAAAAGCTTGAGTTGTCAATAAACGAGAGAGCGGTCGGAGACAAGCATCCACAGGAGGCGGGAGGAAGCACATGTCACGAACCCATGGGAGGTGCTGATTTGGTCAACAATATCACCATCAACACTGACTAAGGGTTCCGCACCAATGGAATGAAAGGAGGCATCTTGGTATTCGAACTCGTAACCTAGTTCTCTGATACCATTTGTTGGAATCACTGGTGCCGTTACACCAAAAGCTCGAGCTGTCAGTGAACGGGAGAGCATCCAGAGACAAGGATCCACGACAGGTGAGAAGAAGCACATGTCACGAACCCACAGGAAGTGCTGACTTGGTCAACAATATATGGGCCACAAATTTTCTAATTGCAATTGTCTACTAAATGTATATTTTATACCACTTTGGGTCTAATTACCAATTTTATTTTATTTTTAATAAAACTTGATGTTTCAACAACTCTTACTCTTAGAAATAATATTATTTTTTTAAATGTAAAAATACCCTTTTATAGATCTATAAGTGAATTTTCCAAAATATATATCTTTTAATATTTTAAATAGTTTTTATATTTTATATTTTATTTTTATTGAAAGTAGGTCATCAACACTAAAATATTAGGTTGATTATCTTGTGAAGGAAAAATACTAAAATTTAGTTTAATTTTTTTTTAAAAAGAAAAACACTAGAGAAAAGAGTCTATGTCAAGATGATATAATTCTTTTCTAATTTGGATAAATAATTAATAAAAAAGGTGGCATCGAATGGAAAGAGTTATATTTAAGTAAAGGTGACTTTTTAGATTTATTGAAAAATATGCATACATAAAAAATAGTTAAAAATATATTTTTTCACACCTCGTGTACCTTCAATTTCAGCATTTTATCAACAACTAAATTATAGTGTTTACTTTATACAAAAGTATATTCAAATAATTTTTTTAAAAAACTTAAAAATTACAAACGTAAAATACATGAGAAAATATGCATTTAATTAGTTTACATGGATTTAAAATTCAAAGCATATATATCACTTCTATTGATTCAATTTAAAAAGTTGAATCAACATTGGTCGAGTCCTTTATAAAAGTGTGACACAACTTTGTGCTTTTACCCATTATGCATTTCAAGAAAATCTTGATCATTACACCTTAAGTTTCAAAAAGAAATTCAATCACTCTAATACTAATTGATTCTAACCACACCTATTTTATTATTTGGTACAATACTTTGTAACTTGTTAATAAAAGACATTCATTTAACAACTATGGAGGATCAACCACAATCCTCCCAAACATAGCTATCACAAAAAATATACACTAAATCATACTACTACAACATCAACTTATGAGTAGCACAAAATATGCCATGAATAATGTTGGAGTGTAATCAATAACAATTGCCATAGTACTTTCAAAGTGATTCATCACATAATTTATCATAGATATTAGGTAGCTTTTGTTTGATGCAAAAGCCCCAATTTTTTTGAGGAGAGGTTGTATGAAGAGTTGGGCTCCAATGGTAAGATGAACCTTGAAGAAGTATTCAGAGTTTAAAATTCAGTTTTACTTATCTTCACAAAAGAAAATAGATGAGTTAGGATGTAACTTTTGTAAGGGTTTAATATTTATTTGCAGGTTATAACACACCCAAATTAAGCATTGAAAAAGTATTGACATGAGCATTTGGCCATCGAGTTAAGAAACAAATATTTTCAATCCCAAATTCTATTCCAAAGACCTCCATAAATACAATAAATTTTTAGTATTTTAATATTCTATTGCCTTCATCTTGATCTGGATCATTCTCGAAAGCCTCTTGGTCAGAAAGCCAATGTGGATAAGCATTAGCCCTATTTGTTTCAGAGATGAGGAGGTAATGCTCACACACATGATTTTTGTGGAGAGAAAATGAAATAGACTGTCATCTTAGACATGAGTGTCTTTGGATCAATCTCCACCATCTATTCGCTATTGTTTGCCTAGATTGTTGCAATCCTATCCAGCAGGCTATGATTGCTTTAAGCAGGATGTAAGTTAAACATCATTTTGTTGGAAGTGGATTCACTTTGAGAGGGGGGGGTGAATCAGAGTGAGTGAAATTCTGATCCAAAGTGAGCAAATAAAACAAACTAAGCAACTTTATTTGACAAATTGCAACCAATGTTTATATATATAAAAAACCAAACCCTAGAGATTTAGACTAGACTTTATTAAAGCATATGAAGTTGATTATTAAATATGCATTTTCAATAACCTTTTTAATGCTTATTATTGGAGTTGAAGAAAAATCAACTCTACAGCTCCCAAAGATCACCTACATGCAAACCTGACACAGAAAGACAGAAGCAAAATAGCTATAGAGGCCAGAACTCAAAGATCTAGAAAAGAAGAGTCATATTGATTGTGCAACAAGAATAAAATTCAATAATTACAATTATTATGAAAATACATAGAGAGATTCCTTATAAGAGGACACTCAAAACCGTAAAGGAGAAAACCCTGAAGAATTATAAGATTCCTAAGTTTAGCTTAAGCATAGAGTATAATAGACTAATAATTAAATAAATAATTATTAGATAATAAAAGATTACTCTAACACCCCTCCTTAAGATGAACTTAGGGAGTAGCTAGAAAACAACTAAGGACTGAAAAAGCATGTAAAAATTATAGGAAAGCAACAATGGGTCTCGACAACTAGGCCTGATGAGGTACCCAAGTATAATAAAATCTCGTTAAAGTGGAGAAAAAGGAGAAAACCTCATGGGAATAAAACTCCTCTCCAAGAAGAGATGAAAGCTCAAGTGAAGGACTAAGAAGCCTCTAAACAAGAGTGTTCCAGAAGATAGGAACAAAAAAAAGAGAATGAAGAACACCACTGAAGCATGAAATAGCTGCAAACACTGTCGAAGAGTAACTGTTGATCTGAAGAACTTCCTCTCAAATAGAACATGACCAGGTAGAGAAGACTATAATCTGCATGAGTGCCCTCAAATGACACTACTCAAATCAGATGGCAAAAAAAGACAAACAACTGAACTTGAAGATACAAATGACATGAAACACCAAAGCCTAAAGAGTTGATCAATCAAACCAAGGAAGCATTAGAACAACATCACAAACCTCCCCATAATGCTGAAAAGGGAGAGGGATAAGGACACTGAAAAGAATGGCCAACAAGAAATGCATGATGAAGAACCAGTAACAACGAAGGTGCAGAGAAAGTACATAGTATCATGGAAGGAACACTCACTTGATGCACATCATGAGGCTAATGTCATAGAAGGAACACTCACATGACAAAGGTAGATGGCAAACAAAGGCAAACATCAACCCCCCATGGCACTTTTTAAGTAGTGCATGTACAGTAAGGCATAAGATGTGCAAGATCCCAAGTATACAATGCATGATGGCACTTTATCTCAATGCATTTGCATAAATAAATTATACAGTGATCAAAATAGATAGAAGACTAGAAACAAAAAGAATAGCCAAAGACGAGACATCATACTCAAAGAAAGAGATCCTAGGACTTGAAACATCCAAGATATTCACCAGAGTGTGAAAAAGAAAAAAACTGAATAATATGTACCTGGGGAAGAATCTGGAAATAAAAATCATATGAATGGAAATTACATAGAACGCTTTTTCCAACGATATAAAGTTTTCAAAAAATGGAGTTCAGATGCTCAAGTTATGTCTCCTGGAGTGCAAAAAAACCCTTTGGCTTTGATAGAATGAAACACCATCAAAAAAGAAAACTCAAAAATTCAAACCTCCAGATCTGGATAGAGCTCGGAAAGAGATTTCCGATGATATAACGTTTTTTAAAAAGCACCTCCATATGACCAAGTTATGGCCAAAAGAAAAAACAACCCCTCTTATAGGGCATAAAGAGGGTAAAAAAATTAATATATTTGATGAAAGTTTTTTTGACACATTTGTGGGTACAGCCATATAGATTTTTGTGCCTCGAAAAATGTGCCAATAAAAAATCATGCCGGGCTAGATGCCCTTGTCATTGAAAATAGGCAAATTATATATCAAAATTCATGGAATCGGCCTCCTGAATTCAACCATGAGGTCCTTTGGCACCAAAATGTACCAAAAATCAGCTAACCCTAGAAATGGAAAAAAAAAACTTCACAAACCCCCAAATACACAGATCTAAAGAACAAGGCCCAAAATCTCTCATGAAGAGAACAAGGGCATGCAGATCTAGAGCTCCAATACCATATTGTAGTTGAGGAAATATCAACTCTATAGCTCCCAAAGATCACCTACATGCAAACCTGTCATAGAAAGAGAGAAGAAAAATAGCTATGCAGGCCAGAATTCAGAGATCCGGAAAAGACGAGTCATATTGATTATGCAACAAGAATACAATTCAATAATTACAGTTATTATGAAAATACAAAGAGAGAATCCTTATAAGAGGAGACTCAAAACCCTAAAGAATTATAAGATTCCTACGTTTAGCTTAAGCATAGAATATAATAAACTAATAATTAAATAAATAATTATTAGCTAATAAAAGATTACTCTAACACTTATAATCATAACTTGACTTTTGCAGATGGAAATATAATTTGAACCTTTTAAGTAATGCAGAATAAGAATTAATGAGCAAGACAAGATTTGTGCACAACAAACCATATGCATAACTTAGGTATGAGAGCATTAACCTTAATGAAACAAATTGAGACAAGAATAAACCTATAACACAATAGATTTCATGAGTGGAAAACCCTCTTGGGGTAGAAAAACAACTCGGCAATGAATTTCTTTTTATTAACTCAATGAGAACCAACTCTGTACACTGTATTTAGAAGTATCAAACTTCAAGGAGCACCAAACCCTATATCTCACGTCATCTCAATAGCATCTCAAGTTGCAAGCACTGAAAAACTTATATATGCACTATTTTTGTGCATCTACAAATTTGCTAGTGTTTGAATGAGATTTCTCCAACATAATGATATGCAATAATCTCATTTACAAGGTACTATTATAATAGTATGATACATCTCTCTGATTCACTGTATTAATAAAGATAGAGAGTTCAACATATACTTAATTTTTTGAAAACAAATCAAAGTTTTTATTTTAAAAGTATATCTCATTACCAAACAGTTTCTGCATTATGTTACAACACACCTGTCATATTCTTCAATTTTTCCATCCTTTATAAACATTCACTTTCACATTATATATATAAGAAAAACTGTCACAACACACTCGTAAAGGGTTACCAAAACCTTCTTGCAATCGAAGAATAACTGGAAAATCTAAACAACCACACAAACTAAATTTCAGCCTATCTTTTGAGTCCTGTCATAACTGAAATAGAGATCCTCTCATAACTGAAATAGTGAATCAAGATTTTCTTATTGTTCAAGTTCCTTATTTTTAAAAGGTAAATCATCCACCAAAAATAATCATTACAAATTTAGAGGAATCTCCAAGATAACTATAACTGGAAAAGAAACTTTTCAAATGCATTCATTTATTTTCAGATTTGACAAACTTGGATTTCAATCGAATTTACCTCTTAAACAAAAAAAAAAATGAACAATAGCCAAAATAATTGGGTACCCAAGTCGATAGAAGACACAATCCCACAAAATTCTCCATGTTTCCTGAATCGTCAGTCAAAGATGAGCACCCCGAAACCTCCAAAGATTTTCATCATAACTGAAATTTGCTTCAAGATTCTAGTTGAATCTTGGTCTGCAGCTACCAGAACAACCATCATGGCAACGATATCATGTTAGGGTTAAATAAAAATATGTGCTTTTCATTCTTTTTCTTTTTCCCCTAAATTTGTTATAAGTTAAGTCCCAAATGGTAATGAAGAATAAATTTTAAATCTGTAAGGTCTATAGACCACACATCATTATATGCTACCCAGTCAACTTGGAAACTTGACATGTTTCATTCTGATGATATCAAGTGTTGCCAAATAAACAAACCATGTGACAACCAAATAGTCACTTACACTATACCAACTCACCTCCAAGTCATTGGTGTAAAGGGACCCACATCACATATTGCTGGAAACACTATACAAAGTGCTTTAAAAACAATATCTAAAATAAATGTTGATAGTGCAATTCTTAAGCACTTTATATTCAACACATAACATAACATCAACCATAAGCACTTAGGCATTAAGTGAAAGGTATATTCCATGTCAACTGGCATTAAACAAAGCCTCATAATTTCACCCTTTTTGTCATCAAGGACAACTAAGGGGCAACAAAATCCCCCTTTGTCCTTGATGGAAAAAACCATGCCATCATTGACTTTGAAATACAGAAAAAATACCAAAAAATTTATAGAATGCAAAGTGCCAATACCAGACTGCTAATGCCAGACGAAACCACAATCAATAAGCATATAAACCAATAATACCAATTGGCAATCTGTCACCTGACAATAATGTTAATTTGTCATCTGACAATAGCCAAGAATACCAATCTATCAAAAAATTTGTCAAATGTCAATACCAAAATGAATGCAATACCAAATGCCAAGAATGTTGTCAACTATCAATACCAAAATGAATGCAATGCCAAATGCCAAAAATGCCAATTTAATCTATCAAATGTCAATGTGTCAAAATGAATACCAATCATCTATTAGCCATCTATCAATGATGCATTTTTAATCATATTTCATTGTTAATCATCAGTCATTTTAGTCATCTATCAATGAATCTATCAATGATGCTTTCTCCCCCTTTTTAGCTCAAGGACAAAGGACAAAACAACAAAATGCTGCTTGTGGAGAGAAAAGCTCCCCCTGGTTGAAGATAGAAATTTAAAAAAGAGTAGATTAAGAGATGACTCCCAACCTGTCCTTGAAATTCTCAAATGCTTCTTTAGATAGAGATTTTGTGAAAATGTCAGCTACTTGTGCCTGAGAAGGCACATACAACATCTGAAATTCATTAGCTAACACTTGTTCTCGCAGAAAATGTAGTTTGATAGCAACATGTTTAGTGCAAGAATGCATAACAGGATTCTTAGAGAGATTTATGGCACTAGTGTTATTATAGAAAATGGAGATGGGTTTGTCAATTGAAATACCCATATCAGCAAGTTGATGAGACATCCAAATTAGCTAGGTACAACAAGTAGTTGCTGCAATATATTTAGATTTTGCAGTTGATAAAGTGACACAATCTTGCTTTTTACTGTGCTAGGCAACAAGACAATTGCCTAGAAAGAAGGTTGCACCATTGGTGCTCTTTATGTCATCCATATAGCCATCCTAGTTAGCATCAGTGAAAACAATAAGTGAAAAATCATTTTTCCGAGGATACCATAAACCATAGTCTAAAGTACCCTGAATGTACTTGAATATTCTTTTCACAACAGTCAAGTGAGATTGTTTAGGTGTAGACTAAAAGCATGAAATCATACATATTGCATACTGTTGGCTTGATGATGATTATAATGTATTCATAATTTGTTTTCATTGATGAAACACTCACACACACATATGATTATATTGACTACCGGTGTAACTTCAATTGTTTACACTGTCAACCGGTATACTTAGTGGTTAATCTCTAACTGGTACTCTGTGTTAACCAGTTTGTGCATAAGAGACAACCTATTATTAGACTAAGTCGACATCAAGATGAAAGATCAAGATGGAGATCAAGAGAAGATTCAAGGACAACGGTTCATATGTTTTATTCAAACCGGTATTAATTGTTCCAATTGGTATTTGTTAATTTTTGTGATGAGTTACCAGTACCGACTACTTGGCAGCAATTTTTGTGATGAGTTATGGTCACTTGTTCAGATACACTACACCTAGGAAATTGTGTCATGATTTCCTTAGGCCAACATGAAATTTGAATGTCTATATATTGACATCTCAATAAATCTTTAAAATGATGAATGCATGAAGAGTGATAAGTGTTAAGATGAAGAATGTGTTGAATAAAAGTGTTGAATATGCTTAGAAGGATCTGATTAAGAAAGTATTGTGCTACTCAGAATAGATCAAACCATTCTTTTTTTTTTTCTAACAATTACAGTAGAATCAAATCCCCTAACCGGGTAAGCTCTAACAAGCTTCAATGTATAAATCCTTTAACAAGGTGATCCATTAGTTTGGATGCTGAAATCCTCCACCGAGGTTACTCCTAACAGGGTACTATCTTTAACAGGATATAAGCTTCTAATCAATCTTTGGGATCTCTAAAACATTCGCTCTTGGCAGAGCACTTTGTAGACCTTAATGGGTCCATTATCTATTACTACAGATAGTTAACTTGTGAGTTCTATCTCACCATGGTTTTTACCTATTTGGGTTTTCCACATACAAACACTTTTTTTATGGTGGATGCTTTAGTTTTTTTGGATGTTGTTATATCATTTTGGATTATATGCATTGTGTTTAAAATCTTTGTTAA
The DNA here is from genome assembly GCF_030272615.1 of Cryptomeria japonica. Lineage (NCBI taxonomy): Eukaryota > Viridiplantae > Streptophyta > Pinopsida > Cupressales > Cupressaceae > Cryptomeria > Cryptomeria japonica. The sequence continues at coordinate 373,059,265 of NC_081407.1, read as the reverse complement.
GTTCATCTACTGGTTAGTGTTTGAAGTAGTTTGGTTTTTGGTGTCACTTATTCACCCCCTCCCCCCCGGCTCTCAGTTATAAAGTCCATCACATACATTAAATCAGGTCTAGATGCAGTTAACTATAGTAAACTCCCTATCATTGATCTATACTCTAATTGATTTACCTTAGGAGAATCATCAATCTTAGTCAATTTCTAGCCAGTCTCCATTGGAGTGCTAACTGATATGCAATCTATCATGTTAAAATTCTTAAGCATTTCTTTTACATATTTAGTTTGTGATAGAAATATGTCTCCTTCAAGTTTCATTACTTGAAGACCAAGGAAAAAGGTTAATTCACCCAACATGGACATTTCAAAATCAGATTCCATGAGTTTTGAAAAAAATTTAGACAAGGAATCATTATTACTGCCGAAAATAATATCATCCACATATACTTCAACAACTAAAATATCATTACTTTCAACCTTGACATACAAGTTAGATTCAACTCTACCTCCAGTGAATCCATTTGTTGTAAGGTGGGCATCCAGTGTGGAGTACCAAGCTCTTGGAGCTTGTTTAAGGCCATAAAGAACCTTTTTCAACCTATATACATAATCAGGTTTATCTATAGAGACAAACCCTTTTGGTTGCTCCATATACACCTCCTCATCAAGATAACCATTTAGGGATGTTGTTTTAACATCCATTTGATAGATTTTAAACTTTTTATAACAAGAATATGCAAGAAAAAATCTTATTGATTCTATCCTAGCAACAGGTGCAAATGTTTCACCAAAATCTATACCTTCTTGTTGTTCATAGCCTTTACAAACAAAGTGTGTCTTATTCCTAACAACTTTACCAAATTCATCAAGGTTATTTCTAAAAAATTCATTTTTCCCCTATAACATTTTTATCATCTAGTCTAGGCACTAGTTCCTAGGTTTTATTCTTTTCTATTTGACTGATTTCATCTCTCATTGTATTTAGCCAATAATCATCAATCAATGCATCAAAGATGGATTTAAGTTCAAAATCAGTTACCCAACAATAATACTCAACCATTTGATCTTTTTCATCAGTTCTTGCTCTTCTCTTAGTCATGATTCCTACATCTATGTCACCAATAATATGATTTTGAGGATGTCTTTTAGTAATGATTCTAGAGGATGTATGTAGAGGAATTTCTACTTTAGAACTGGATGCAACTTTAGGACTAGATGCACTCTCTACATTTGTTATTTCTGCTTTAGCAGATTTAGGAGCTTGATCAAGTCTTATTGGTGTATCCTCCTCAACATCTTGTACATCATCACTTAGAAGCCATTGCTCATCAAATCTTATATAAACTATTTCAACAATTTTATTCAGTCTATTATTGAAACATTTATAAGCTTTTCTATGAGTCGAGTATCCAAGAAATATACCCTCATTAGCTTTAGCATTAAAGCTTCCTAGATTTTCTTCATCTCTTTTAATGTAGTAGTTGCATCCAAAAATCTTAAAATATTTAATAGAAGCATCATTACCATACCAGAGTTCATTCAGAGTAAAGGTAGATTTTACCCTGATTTGTACACGATTCAGAATGTAAACCTTTGTATGAATAGCTTCTTTCCAATACTTGTTTGGCATATTTGCTTCATTGAGCATCGTGCGAGCCATTTCTTTGACTATTCTATTTTTTCTCTCAATCACTCTATTTTGTTGAGGTGTTCAGGCAGAAACATATTGTCTTTTAATGCCATGTCTTTCACAATAATCTATGAATTCTTGTGATGTAAACTCACCACCCTTATCTGATCTTAAGCATTTTAATTTCAGATTAGATTCACGTTCAACCATCTTTTTGAAAATCTTAAATCTATCAAATGCTTCAGATTTGTGTTTAAGAAAGTGGCCCATACCATTCTGGTATAGTCATCGACAAAGAGCATAAAGTATTTTTCACCATTTATTGATTGTGTCCTTGCAGGACCACACAAATCTATATGAACAATATGTAATGGTCTTGTGGAAGAGTGTTCTTTAGATTTGAAAGGTACTTTTGTTTGTTTACCTTTGAAACACTCTTTACAAACCGAGTTTAAAGGTTTACTCAAGATAGCCAAACCTTTGACATTCTGATTCTTGCTGATTCGAACCAAATTATCAAAGTTTACATGTCCCAAGCACTTATGACACAACCAATTTTCTTCTACTTGACCCAAAAGGCACATGCCTTCATTATTTTCACAGTTTGAGGAGTCAAGAAAGTTGTAAACATTGCCAATAGTTCTCAGACCAGTAGCAACACTTGTACCAAACTTATTTTTTATAGTAGAACCGTAAGAACTAAAGGATACATTATAACCACTATCACAAATTTGACTGAAACTCAACAAAGTATGTATTGGACTGGAGTATCATCATTCAGTAGTAATGTACCCTTACATCTAACAAAGGCTCCTGAATTATCACCAAATCATACAAAACCTTCATCAAAATCTTGCAAATGAAGAAATTTATTTTTGTCTCTCGTCATATGGTGTGAAAAACCACTATCCAACACACACATTGAATTCTTATTTGATAGAAATGCAGTTTGTACAATCATTGATTGTTTAGTGCTAGGTACAAATTTTTGATTCCACACCTTATCAATGTTTGCCTTTGATTTGCACTGAGTAGAGGTATGTCCAAAGGTATTACATTCAATACACTTCATAGTATTTGGAAAGCCATAGGCTTGTTTGTGTCCAAACATAGGAGTTCTATGCTACAAAAATATGTAAGTGTTTATCTTATGGCCAAACTTATTGCAGTAAAAGCAATAGCCATGAAAGAACCCGAACCTAAATGGTGTCATCCTATTGTAAGCTTGAAATTGCTTTCTATTTGCAGGCTTAGTAATGAGTTTTGATGACTCAGCATTATCATAACCTACACCAGTCAATTTTTTTTATTTCTTTTGCTTGCTCAAGATATCATTCAAATGTATGGTACTTTCATATTGTTCAATCTCTTTTTGTAGTTTTATAGTTTGTTGTTCTAAGGTTTCAATTTTATTTTCTCTTTTTTCAAGAAGAGATTTCATGTTTGTAGTTGCCAAGTTTGAGTTATTCAACTCAACTTGTAGGATCTAATTTGAGCTTTCATGAGAAGCTAAACGCTTCTTTAATCTCTTAATTTCTTTGAGAGCACAAAGTAACTCTCCTTCAAGATCAACTTCACCTTGATCTTAGTCATCAATTTTATTTTCTATTTTGTTAATCAGGTCTTTCTTTGAAGGGGTTTCTATCTTTGCCATGAACAAAGTTTTATCACCTTCACAAGGTGAGTCATCTGATTCAAGTTCAGAGTCTTCTTTAGTAAAGATACTCTTCTTTTTCTTGAAGGAATTAAACTTCTTTTTAGGATTCCCCATTTTTTTTTTGTAAAATTTTTCTGGTTTTTCTTCTTCACTATTTTAGTCACTCAAAGGGCATTGAACAGAAAAGTGTCCAGTTTTGCCACAATTAAAGCATTTGAAGGACAATTTACCCTTATATTTCTTTTTCAGCTTTCTAACAAGTAGGGCTTCTATAGCATCTAAAAGTTCAGATTGACTATCAGGTTCTTCTTTCTTTTCTACTTTGAAAGTGGTCTCTTTATAAGTGGAAGGATTATTACCTATCCTCATTTCATAGGTTGTGATTATTCTTTGTAAGCTATCAAGAGTCATTGTGGAAAAACTCTTGTTTTCTTCTAAGCTTGAAACCTTAGTTTCAAATTTAGGTAATAAATTTCGAATGATCTTCCTAACAACATCTTTTTCATCAATAGTTTCACCAATACCTCATCTAGAATGTATAACTTCATCTATTCTGAGAAAATAACTTGCAATAGTCTCATCTTCTTTCATTCTTAGAGACTCAAATTGATTTTTGAGTGTGATAATTTTAGATTCTTTGACCTTTGCATCCCCTTGATAAATAGTTTCAAGTTTGTTCCATATCTTAGGAGCAGATTCACAATGCATGATTTTTAAAAAATATCCTTGGTGAGACCACATAAGATAGCATGCTTAGCTTTGGTATTTAATTCATATTGTATCTTAGCATTAGGATCAGTGGGAATAGTAGAAGGAATGACATATTTTGTGGTTACAATGTTCCACACATTAAGATCAACCGAAACCAGGTAAGTTTCCATTTTGATTTTCCAGAACAAATAATTTGTGTCATCAAAGAGAGGAGCTCTGGAAAGTGAAGCACCTTCTTGTGATTGGGTCATATGGACTTTGAAAGACCAGGATCAATCCCTAGGATAGACCTATATGAGGGGACCCTATGCTCTGATACCACTTGTTAGAAGTGGATTCATTGAGTGAAATTATAACCCAAAGTGAGCAAATAAAACAAACAAAGCAATGTTGTTTGACAACTTGCAACCAATGAGTATATATATAAAAAAAAAACCCTAGAGATTCAAACTACACTTTATTAAAGCATATGAAGATGATTATTCAATATGCATTTTGAATAACCTTTGTAATGCTTATAATCATAACTTGACTTTTGCAAATGGAAATATAATTTGAACCTTTTAAGTAATGTAGAATAAGAATTAATGAGAAAGACAAGATTTGTGAGAAGAAAACCATATACATAACTTAGGTATCAGAGCATTAAACATAATGAAACAAATTGAGACAAGAATAAACCCATAACACAATAGATTTCATTAGTGGAAAACCCTCTTGGGGTAGAAAAACCACTTGGCAACGAATTTCCTTTTATTAACTCAATAAGCACCAACTCAGTACACTATATTTAGAAGTATCAGACTTCAAGGAGCACCAACCCCTGTATCTCACATTATCTCAATAGCATCTCAAGCTGCAAGCACTCAAAAACTTATATCTGCACTATTTTTCTGCATCTACAAATTTGCCAGTGTTTGAATGATATTTCTAACATAATGATATCCAATAATCTTAGTTACAAGGTACTATTATAACAGTACGATACATCTCTCTAAGTCACTATATTAATAAAGATAGAGTTCAGCATATACTCTGTTTTCAAAAAACAAATCAATTTTTTTTTTTTAACGTATATCTCATTGCCAAACACTTTATGCATTATGTTACAACACACCTGTCATATTCTCCAAATTTTTCATCCTTTATAAACATTCACTTTCACATTATATACATAAGAAAAACTGTCACAACACGGGTTACCGAAACCTTATTGTAGTTGAAGAATAGATGGTAAATGAAAACAACCACACAGACTGAATACTAGCCTATCTTTTGAATCCTCTCATAACTGAAACAAAGATCCTCTCATAACTAAAATAGAGAATCAATGCTTTCTTATTGTTCAAGTTCCTTATTTTTAAAAGGTAAATCATCCACCAAAAATAATCATTACAAATTTAGAGGAATCTCCGAGATAACTATAACTGGAAAAGAAACTTTTCAAATGCATTCATTTATTTTTAGATTTCATAAACTTGGATTTCAACTGAATTTACCTCTTAAACAAAAAAAAAATGAACAATAGCCAAAATACTTGAGTACCCAAGTCGACAGAAGACACAATCCCACAAAATCTCCCTGTTTCCTCAATTGTCAGCCAAAGACGAGCACCACAAAACCTCCAAAGATCTTCATCATAACTGAAATCTAATTCAATATTCTAGTTGAATCTTTGTCTACAGATACCAAAACAACCATCATGGTAGTGATATCACATTAGGGTTAAATAAAATATGTGCTTTTCATTCTTTTTGTTTTTGCCCTAACTTTGTTATAAGTCGAGTCCCAAATGATAATGAAGAATAAATTTTAAATCTGTAAGGTCTATAGACCACACATCATTATATGCTACCCAGTCAACTTGGAAACTTGGCATGTTTCATTCTGATTGTATCAAGTGCTACCAACTAAACAAACCACGTGACAACCACACAATCACTTACACTATACCAACTCACCTCCAAGTCATCGATGTAAAGGGACCTGTCGTATGTAAAATTCATCTTAATAACAACATATCAATTAGAAATAAAGGGAAATCATGAATCCCTATCTAATCAAAGAATTCTAACAAACAAACAATGAAATAACACAATCAAGCAAAATAAGAACTATAAATGAAATCAATTAAAGACTCCCTATTCTGTGACTGCGTATAGCTTTCATTGCTCTTCTCTTCTCTTTGGTATGATTGCTCTCAAATATTGCATCGGTAACCTGCAAGTGACACAAAGATTAAAAGTTCATGATTCTTGAAAATGGAGATTGAATGCTCAATTTATAGATTTTTGGAGAAGACTGATTGAAAGGTGGAACAAAATGATCAAGAGGTGGAACTCAAGTGATCTCACATGAAAAATTGATAGTTGAACTGTTGATTGTAGGAGTGAAAGTGAATAGATTGAATAGATTAATTGAGTCAACTAATCGAGAAAAAGCTGACTGAAAGAAGAAAAAGAATGATTGGAGAAAATAAAGAAGATGACAAAGAAAGCTTAATTTAGAAAAAGCTAACTAAAAGATGAAAATAGAGATTGGAGAGATAAATGATTCAATTAATTAATTGATTTAATTAATTAATTTAGCATGTGCTTGCATTTAGACTTTGATTTTCAATTTAATCTTTGCATGAAATTTATTTAAATAATTGAATTTATTTTAATTCAATTTAGTATTTAAATATATTTAGAACTTGACTTTGATTTTCAATTTGGTTTTTGAAATCATGCACATTTGAATTTGGAAGAAATTAGAAGAATAAGAAATTAAATGAAATTAGAATTTGGGGATTTGGAATTGGAAGAATTAATTAGTTAATTAAATAATTTAAAGAAACCATTTAATTATTTAGAAATAGATTTTAATTAAATAATAAAGATTATCTAATTTAAAGGAATTAAATCACAATTAATTAAATAATAAATATTTACTTAATATTTAGAAAAGAGTTGAATGATTAGATGATTTAGAGAGATAGAAATTGAGAATTAATTTATTTAAATAATAAATATTATTTAAATTAAGGAAATAACGATAATTAATTAAAGAATAAATATTTAATTAACATTAGAAAATGATTAAAATGATTAAATGATGAAAGAAAAAGAAAATAGAATAATTAGTAAGATGATGAGGAAATATGAAATTAGAAGAATAAGATTAATTAATTTAATTAAATAATAAAATTATTTAATCAATTAGAGGAATAATTAGTACATGATCAACGAGACATTTTTAGGTGTCTACATGACACACATAACATAACATGAATCATAAGCACTTAGACATTAAGTGAAAGGTATATAAGTCAACACGCATTAAACAAAGCCTGGTAATGTCACTCTTTTTGTCATCAAGAACAACTAAGAGGCAACACATTTGTAGTTAAGCAGAACTATATTTCAGATCAACGTAGAAGAAGTTAATAGATTAAAATATCGAGATTGCTATGGTTCAAAACCAAATTTATCAATGGCCAAGCGTATGCTTAGCATCTACCAAGCAAATACTATTCTTGAACTGATTTGTCATCAACTTGAACAACAATTAGTCCCTAAAATTAAAACTTCATAGATCAGCAAATTAATATAAATAATTTCAGAAATAATAATGGCTCATTAGGGAACATTAACGGTTTCTAGATCAAAAATTGAAGCAAGAATCCATAAGGTTTATGGCATAAGAATAAATTCATAAATTTCAGATTTTAATCACAACAATTGTGCTTAGCTGATTAGTTTTCAGATTAGTGAAAAATGCATTGAAAAAAAAAAATTAAACATATTTTTATAGTTACCATAGTACAGACACTAGTAATAACATAACAATAACAATGACAGAATGAGAGCTACTGCTCCTCACACCAACAAACTAAGTTGTCCTGCTACTCCATATTATCCTGCAGATTACTTATTACTTATTAGAGTAAGGAAGCAGAGTGGTGTGGATCTTAGCTGGATCCCAGCCACACAAAGTTGTTTTCGGGAATGAAATGCCATGTGTTTGGGATTCCAGTCACTGGTGTCCATATGACAAATGGTTGCCGCCTCCATTGTGTTGTCCTCCGTGTGACAGATAAGTTCCCACAGACTGTGTGGAATGGGTGTTGTGGGCAGCTTCTCATACTCGGACTCAGAGACGAAGATACCCATTCAGCCTGCAACTGCACTGCTCCGCTAGCCGCTACTATCTGTCAATTCCAAACAACCTAAATTCATAAGCAAAGTAGAGTTACATGATTTGATTGAAATCAATTACAAAATACCTACGTGAACTTTTATGGAATAAAAACATACAATGAGAAGAAAGAAACTAGTTAAAGCTCTCATCTTGTTAAAAGACAGCAAGCAAGCTAAATGATTTCAGAGATACCAAGTAAAAGAGGATCTCATCCATTTAAATAGGTGCTAATCGAGCTTCGTCTCAACAGCAATTGTGGATGCAACCATAGCAGACAGCAGCAAAAATCACGTTTACTTTTTATTTGAACCTGATTTCAAATGTCTATGAAAGAATTTTAATAATAATAATGTAGCTACCTTATCTGCTTTATCATGTAGAATTACTTTATTTAGAAATATTTATTGTCCTCATCTTTTATTTTTGTAATCCATTTTCTATTTTGTTTTCTGTCTTTGCATTTTCATTTCACTTTTCATACTATTTCGTCGACTTCAAAACATCTCATTTAATTGCTAGATAGTGCTATTTGTGGGTCTGCGAGCACAATAATTGATAGGAGAGTAGACTGTGACATGAACAATAATAGACAATAAAGGTAAACTGTTAGTGCAAATATTGATTAGGGGAGAGGATCTACTATTGGTGCAATGTTGTACAAAAGTTGGACATTAAATCAACAAGTATGGGGGTATTAAATCAACAACTTCTATCACAAGAATTGGAATGTGCAGAGTCCAAGTAAACTGTCAATGCAAACATTGATTAGGTAGTCATTTTGTTTCATTTTGAAATGAGCGGTGTCGGTCATGGACAGTGCACATTTTCTATTTATCATCCCAAAAGTCTAATTGTAATTTCTATTTGAAATTATATCAAATGAAGATACTACCATATAATTGTTGTATCTAATATTTTTTTGAGGCCTCATTATGGGCTTCTTTCTTCTTTCAAAAGTTGAAAGATTGTAACCAAGAAATATTCTATCTATTTAACAAAATAAATTATAATTATGAATTTATTAAGTTTTGACTAATTATCTTTTTAGCACTTTGTATGTAATTTACGCCATATTTTTTTGGTTTTATAGTTTATTTTCATAAAATATTTGAAATAATCTTCTAAATTTATAATATGAAAAAAGTAATTCTATTGGTAAACAAATTTGTCACTATGAATTCTCCTTCAAACTTGACCTTGTTCGCTCGAAGAGCAGTGACAACTGTCCCAATAGTTGGAGAGATTGTGGTGAGGCCACAATCTTCCTCTGCGTTTGAGAGGTGCAGCTCCCTCGTGTGATGGGGGGATTTTTTTGGATTTTTGTGTACTTTTAACTTGAAAGTACATAGAGGAAGGAAAACACAAAATTAATGAAAGTAGATAATAGAAACCCCAATGGAAGACATATGAATACACACTGAGATTCCACGATTGATAACTATTACAAGGGTGTTTGAGCAGAAAATATGTTTGATATGTAAAGACAAAAGAAGGATAACAAATCTCAACCTACAAGGAAACAGGTTATCTTATTACATTCAAAACAAGATACCAAGGTATGACTATGCTTCATTATATATATATATATATATCATTTGAACTATAGATCAATAGACTGCACAAGTACATAAACGAATTATCAATTTAACATACGAGAAATTGATAACAATAATTGAGAAGTACATTCAAGACACACAAATTAAATGCATTCTTGATTATTCTTTTGAAAGTATACAAGTTCAAAATGTAAAATCTAAAAGTTCTCCATCATCTCCCCTTCTGTAAGAGTCTCTCCCTAATTGAATTACAAAGAAGTATATATAAGTGAGGCTAGTAACCACTTAAGGTAACTACCATAATCACTTTTATAACTACTTAGAATAACTAACTCTTTAAGTGCACCAACTTGAAACAACTAACTTGATTTTTAGAAAAATAGTTACTTAGAGTAACTACCCAACTTTGGCACTTAAAATAACTACCCCGCAACTACTTAGTCTAACCACTTAGGATAACTATCTAAGTCAACCGCTTAGGATAACTACCTAAGTACCAACTTAGAACAACTACCCAAGTGACAACTTCTAATAACTACCTTTTGGAAACAAGTTAGGATAACTAACTTTTACAAAAGCTAAACCCGAATTCTAACTTGTGGTTACCTGAGTGACATAAGTCACTTTTACAAAAAGATAATTTGAAACACATAACATCATAAAGAGAATATGGCATTGGATTTGTTGAAGTAGAAATGTATCTTCCTTATTTCTAAGCTCCATCAATATGTGATTTTTTGAAGTCAAGAAAGCAAGCCCATACAGCCACCACAAACTGTTCCTAAAGCTATTTCAACCACAATGTATTTTGTTACCTTGCGCTTTCATATTTTTCTCATGAACTACTATTAAAGCTCCCATCTCGACATGAGAGGAACACTGGTAAATATCATGGAAGTTGGCTATAAAACTGCCAATTACATCCACCTTACATTTCAAGAGTTCATTTGTGTGCATATCTTGCAATCATTTCACCTCATTCCTTGAGATGACATCTCTTTGAAGCACTTTGTCGAATAGTTAACATGTGTTTGAAGATGCTTTCAGGTACCTCATCTATACAGCCATATTTGCATTTACATCATGAGACCACATTTCTTTTGGGCATTCTGTTAAAGTGTTCATACACCTTCATGTCTGTGCAATCATCATATTCTTTAAGATGCCATCTCCTTGAGGTGTGTTGTCAAAATTTGACATGCTTGCAACTATATCATTTCATTCCTAGACATTTCTTTAATGTATATTTTTGAATAGTTCATATACATTGGCAATGATTTTTCATGTTACTCATGTGTCAACATCGCATTTTCACCTTTAACATCGCACCACCATCACTTGCCCTCCACATTCTATCCCACTTTGCATGCATGTCTAACAATGAAAGACATCTACTTCAGGACCAAGAAAGCATGTCCACACAACCGTCACACCTCTAACTCAACTTATTGTATTTGCTTGAAATTTTCTAAAGCCTTTTCAACAAATTCATTCTTTGTATATGTTGTGATGAGACCGCATTTCTTTGATACATCATGTCGAATATTTCACATGCCTCAGCTATGCTTCCACATTTTTCATGCATGTCTACTAGGATTTTCCAATTATAATATCTGACAAAAATTTTCCTTTGAAGGTGCTTTAGTGCATGACCATACATTGTTGGAAAGACGTGAAGATCCCTGGGAAATGGTTGGGAAACATGGCATTACTCCTCCAAATTGCATTTGTTTGAAAGTTTTGAAAGCTTTTTCAACATCTCCATTTTGTACAGTCTGCAACTATTGCATCTCATGAGACAATATGTCAGGTATTCGATTTGAGTGGCTCACACACCATTACTCTTTGTGCACATTTATGTTTTTGAGTTCCACATCTTTCATACAAGCCTATGAACCTTAATTGAATCTTGATATTCTATCCTGAAACTCCAGTTCTTGCTAAAGAATGATTCATAATGCTATCTTTGATTTAGTTATAATAACTAACTCTTCTTTCACACTTTTCTTTCAAAATACAAACTTACCAATATTTTTTTCATTGATGAGATGAATATATGCATCGGTATTTTACTTATGTGAGCCAACTCAAATCAAATCATTATGATGAGGGCATTGCTTTCGGTGATTTGCAAAAATGTCGTAAGTTGTCGATAGAGTTGATAATTTGTGAATGATGGTGGCTACTTTATGTCATCGGAATCTTTGAAAACTACAACAACCGATGAGTGAAGAACTAAGTGGAGTGAATCAATCTCTTTCAAATTAAGCCATAAATATCATTTTGATATGCAATTTTATGAAAACCTCTATCTTCAACAATTTAACTTCTTTATTTCATTGGAAACTTGGACAGCCTAGGTAATTATGCAAAGTGACAAATCAAGTTTCAATAACCGCTTCATTTGGTACTTATTGTTATAAGTTTGAGAGACTCCTTAAAAATGCCTATGCATGATATATCGATGAGAATATCTAACAATAATCTTAATTAAATGATATGTTTATGAACACGTTTGTCATTTTTGAGAGCTTTACCATTATGGTATATCATGCAATCATGACATTCCTTGAGAAATACTTGTTATACTACTCACATGCCTAGTTCGTGCCTTTGCATTTCATAGCTAAAACCCCAAGAGCTTGTAGATGATGGAAGATACTTTTAGTGAGGAGCTTATCACTATGAGGATTTTGACATGAACGTTTAAAATTTTGCAAGTTAAAAATAGGGCTAACAAATTCAAATGTAATTTTAAGGATGTAAATTCTAAACTAATTAAGAAATCGAAATGTTGTGTTATATTATTTAGGAAAATAATGGTGACCTAATTAGTAAAATAAATAAGACTAATTTTGAAATTAAAGAATTGTGAATATTTTATGTTTCTTATCAGTTGGTTTGATTGTAGTCCTCAAATGATCTAGATTTTATCTATAATTTCTTCTCCTTTTTGGAATTTTGGGTATCCTACTTGATAGAAAATGAAGACCTAGATTGAGATCAATTTGAGAGGATAAAAGATCATCTCCTTGCACTATATGGGCAATGCTAGAGCATAGCTATGAGGATTCAAAATTGAGCTTTAAAAAGAAGTACATGCAATCTTATTTTATAAATGATGCTTAGAGTAGATAGCTATGATATTTTATGACAAAACTACTTGTTTAAATGAGCATCTTATTGTTGGCCATTTGGAGGAATTGATTATGTGTTGCATTGATGTCAACGCTAGTTGTTTTGGCTTCTTTACCAATATCCTTCTGGTCCCTATAGGTTGTTTGGTTTCTGGTTGGATTAGATCGACATGATCCGGTATGTATGTTTGGGTTATCGAATTGGCTTATTCATTCTACTCAAATTCATGTCCAGTCAGTTGGTTTTGATCTAGTGATCGGATGCTATCCTGTTTGCTAGCAAGCTTGGTTTGTTGTTCCAACGAGGGTTTCACCAGAAGATCTTTTTTGAAGATCTTTGATGATATTCATAAGTGGTGTTAGTGCGGCTTCTAGTGGAGATTTAGTATGCTGATGGTGATCATGTTTGAGACTTGGTTGATTGGGATCATTTCTTTAGTGTGTGTGGACCTATAATGGGTCCCAGTATTATCTAGGTTATGGATCAGCTTAATGTAACATGTGGAGTGGACTTATCAATGTATTTCTAGGATGTCTTATGGGTTGGATATTATTTGTTTGGTCTTAGGCCAACATGTTTTGTAATTATGTAATTATTTTATTGTCCGGTGGCCGACCTAATTGTTTGTGGTCGAGGGTTTGTATATATATGATGTAAGATCTCATTGTAGATCATGTGTGAGGATGTATATGAGCAAATAATGTAATAATCATTCAGACAAGGGATTTGGTCAATCATTGGTGATCGAGTTGGGTTTATGTAAGAGGTTTTAGTCTTTTGGTATTGAGCTTAACGGGAACTATACTCAGGCATAGGAGATGCTATCTTTGCAGTTCATTCTTTCTTCCAGCTTGTAGTTTGGATTTATGTAGTCAATGAGACTCCTTTTGTGATGAGAAGTGTGCTCTAGGTTGTCGGCCTTTCTGCAAGAGAAGCCTCTCAATTGTAATCACATACTTACTGCACAAGTATTATCTGACTATGGGTAGGCTTCCCACCATGGTTTTTCCCTTTACCGAGTTTTCCACATACAAATCTTGGTGTCATGTAGATGGTATTTATTCTTTGATTGTTGTTTATGCTTAATTGGTTTATCTACTATTTCGGTAATTGATTTATGCATTCTGGTATTGATCTTTTTGGTTCTAGTATTAAAGTTTTGATTGCTTAAGATTCCGATAATTTGAGACAACTAATTCACCCCCCCTCTTAGTTGTCTTCTAGTTATTTGAATTGTCTAACAATTGGTATCAGATCTCTGGTCCTCTCTGCAGAAGCTTAATCGCTTGAGGAAGATCCTATGGCAACTAACAGTTCAAGTTCATCTAGTTCATCGGTTGCTATCTTTTGAAGAGATATTCCTATGCTCGATGGAACAAATTACACAGTATGGAAGATTCAGATGGAGACTCATATAAGATGTCTTAGCAAGGAGATTTAGTAAATCACAGAGAATGGTGTTACACCTTATAATTTAGCCTCCAAAAAACTTGGATAATGAGATTGAGAATGATTGTAGAGAAAGATAAGCCCTCTTTTGTGCACTTTCTAATCAGCAAATAATGGGATTAACTGATAAATCATCTACACAGGCTATATGGGACAAGTTGGAGACTCTTAATGAAGGTGACCCTATTGTGAAGATTGTTAAACTTGATGGTTACCTAGTGAGATATGAAAACTTGAAGATGGAAGAAGATGAAAGGATTACTACATTCATGGAAAGGGTAAATGATTTTGTTATGGGAATTAAATGCTGTGGTGGAAATCTAAGTGAAGATGAAGTAGTTTCTAAAGTTCTGAGAGCTTTACGACTGGCTTACAAAATGAAGGCTACTAAAATTAATGAATTGAGAACAATGGCTAATAATTTTATCAACAGAGATACATTGGTTGGTAAATTATCTTCTTTTGAGCTTGAGTAATTTGGACCTTCTAAAGTTGTGAAGTCTAAACCTGCTTTTCATGCATCTACATCATCAACCGGCAAGCAAGATTGGAAAGCTTTATATGCAAAGAAATTGGATGATATGAAGAGAGAAAATGATGAATTTGAGCAACTTGAAGCCCTGTTTTCTAGAAGAGTACCTAAAGGACTCTTAGGAAGTACGTATGAAGGAAAAGCACATTTTAAATGTTTTGCATGTAACAAGATAGGTCATTTTTCAGCTAGATGTCTTGAAAGAAATTCAAGTTTGAAGAGAGAGCTGGAATATCTTTTAAGCCTAACCCTGGATATCACAACAAGTATAAGTACAAGAAAAATAGAGATAAATAAAGCTACATAGTAGATTAGGAAGGTGTGATTGATTCTAATGATGAATTGACACAAGAATTTGCTAGTGGTTCTGGAAATTGGAAGGAATGGGTGTTCTTGGCTATCAAGGAAGATGTTCTGACACTAGAAGAGAATGTACCTGAAGAGAAGGCACTTTCTACTAAAACTGAAGATAAGGATGAATGGGTAATTGACATTGGATGTTCACATCATATGCCTAGAGATAAAAGGAAGTTTCTATCTTTGCAAGATTTTGATGGCAGTCTAGTCAGATTTGGAGATGACAAACATGTATGATCAGAGGAAAAGGAACTATATCATTGGATGGTAAGCACAATACTGATAATTTTTATTATGTTGAAGGTTTGAGGCATAATATTTTGAGTGTAGCAAAATTAATGGATAAGGGATTTCAATTACAGTTCAATGATGGAAAATGTAAAATCATTAATAGATCTGCTTTGGAGATTGCAACCGGTACTCATACAAATGGTAATATATTTGATTTGAATTTTGGTGAGAAGACATGTTTGATTGCACAAATTGATGAAAGTTGGCTATGGCATAAAAGGCTTTGTCATGTGAATTTTGATTGGATTGTAAAGACCATTTCAATTAAGAGAGTTAGAGATATACATAGTATTGTGAAGCCCTATAATCCGGTATGTAAAGAATGTCAAATGGGAAAAAAGTCAGAACCTCTTTTAAGAGTACACAAGATAAATCTAGTGATGTTCTTGATCTTATTCATACTGATTTGTGTGGCCTTGCTAGAGTTAAACATTTTCAAGGTGATAGATATTTCATGTTAATCATTGATGATTATTCTAGAATGATGTGGGTTACTTTTCTAAGGGAGAAATCTAAGGCTTTTGAAAAGTTTAAAATCTTTAAAGATAAAGTTGAGACAAAGAAAGGATTTAAGATTAAATGTTTAAGGTCAGATCATGGTGGAGAATTCACATCCGGTGAGTTTAATAACTTTTGTGAGAGGCATGGCATAAGGAGACAATTTTATGGTCCCTGGACACCTAAGCAGAATGGAGTTGTGGAAAGGAAAAATAGAACTATCTTGGATGTTGCTAGAACAATGATGATGGAAGCTAATATACCTCATATCTATTGGAGAGAAGCAGTGAGCACAACAATCTATACATTCAACAGTACATATCAAAGGAGAAACTGGTAAGTCACCTTATGAATTATGGTTTGGAAATACACCTACAGTTAAGTACTTTAGAATTTTTGGTAGTAAATGTTATATTAGGAGAGATGGTATCATTGGAAAATTTGATCCTAGATGTGATGAAGGAATATTTCTTGGTTATTCTAATGAACTAAAATCATATAGATGTTATAACAAGAGATTACAAAGAATTGTCTAGAGTGCTAATGTCAAGGTGGGTAAGCTGCATAGAAGTCGAATCAGAGTTTATGAGTGATAGGGAGGATCTCACAAAAGAGTTGCAATTTGATTAGTAGGTTGGTAAAAGGTGTCATATTGGGCTTCAATTATTGTTTACACCCTTCTCTCCTCTTGAATCAATCCCAACATCTAAACTCTTTTGGGAATCTATCTATCAACTAGTTTACTCAAATCACTCAAGATCATGGCTAGTACTCAGTGGTGTAAGTACAACCATGAAGTTGTCAAAAAATTTCACCTTCACTTGTAGGGGACTAGGACGATGCTAAGATGGTGTAACAACTCCCATCATGTGGTTTTGTGACTTTTTCACTCCATTTCTCCATCGCTTTCACAAGTTCCTATTTTCTAGGCCTAGTAGCCCTATGAGCCCCTTTCAGCCCTACGTTCACAATTTTTTCCCAATTACTCAAAAATATACCGAAGGACCTCCTAAGAGATCTATTTATCTGAATTCCCTTTTGGACATTCTTTGAGATTAAGGACGTTAGATTGTCTGATACACCCGTACAATTACGGACCCCAAAATGGCTCTTTTTAAGGGTTTAAGGGTTAAGAGCCTTCTCTAATAGAGTTATTTGATTCCCACACCCTGCCACACCTCCATACTCCTACTAAGACTCTTTTAGGAACTCATCTCCCATACCAATCACTTGGCACAAACACATTTGATCATTCTTACAAGCAAAAGTGCAAAATGTTGTCATGTTCCCTAGCAAGGCTATGGCAGAGCTCGCCTAGGGCATGATAATGAACTGGTCCAATGCAACTTTGATGACACTAAAAAGAATTTTTACATTGTACACAGGCTCGATGACTTTAATCCCAAATTCCATTGAGAAAACACAATGGGATTTCAAGTTGGAGCCATTTCTAGGGTCTTAATCCCTTTGCTCTGGCCGAGAGCAGTGCAATTCAAGAAAGATTTCAAACAAAGCACTAAACCTACACAAAGAAGGAGTATAATCACTTCCAAATCACCACAACAATGAATGCTAAACCACCAAGAAATAATAGTACCAAGATCAATCCATCTGGTACAGACTGCTATAAACAAATTACAATTTTTTATGCAAAATCTAGAAATTGCCTTCAAATATTATTCAAAATTTTCTCTTTGGATCTTCCAACCCTTTTACAATAATTTCAAAAACATTATATATTCCTAATTACTCATAACCAACCACCCATCGGCTCCTTAACCACCGATTTAATCATTTTTGAAAAGTTGCTCCAAACGTTACAAAAAGTTGTCAAGCAACAATGACAACTTTTGCTCCACCATGAATTTTTGAAACTTAAACATGTCCACACATTATAAACCCCCTAAGATGGTTCCCTAACATCAAACCAACATGTCAAAAATCCATATGAGGCCTTACAAGGAGTTTTACCCTAGTTTGCAAAATGATGTCATTTTTGGCTTACAAAGGAACATTGGCCAAAACTAAGGAAACAAGCTAACACTAGAGACAAACACACTTTAAATAACCCTAAATCACACTTGTGGACCTAAAAATAGTCCATTATTCATTCATTGATCCTATTGAGGATCATCCATTCCAAAATTGTGAAAATTTATCAAGAAATCTAGGTGCTGCTGCACCATACTCCCCCAATGAGAAATAAGTAAAGTGACTCCTTTAGGAAGAAAAGAGAGGGAAATTCCAAGATTCGAAAAGTTTTCTTCAGGTACCTAAGTGGCCTCAAATTATAGAAGATGCTGCCACTTAACTAAATTCTCGATATAGGCGGTATGCCTAGTCTTCTTGAGGATTCTTGAATCCAACACCTTCTCGGCTTGGAACCTAGGTTTAGGTGGCAAAGGAAGGTCTGAAAGTGATTGAGAGACCTCTGAAACTATACTACATTCCTTTATAAGTATGCCTTTGTACTACACCAAGTCTGCAACATTAAAATAGGAGACAAAGCTATGTCCCCAGGTAGATCAATTTTGTAGGCATTTTGCCCGTACTTAGCCAAGACCTTACAAGGTCCAATCCTCCTCATTTGAAGTTTTCTAGGGACACATTTTTGAAGCCTTTTTTTTTCTCAAGTTAACCATTACGAAGTCACTAACAGCAAATTGTGCATCCCTCCTCCTTTCGTCCACTTTGTCCTTGATTCTTTGAGAGTTGTCTTGTAAAGCCTACCTAACTTGCTCATGAATCTCCTTCATGGACCGAACCATGTCAACAACATGTACTCTCTTTTTTTCTATATTTCCAATGTCTCGAAGCTCCAACACACCTCTTGGGTGAAGCCCATAAACTACTTCAAAAGAACTCTTACCTGTTGATCTATTCACACTATCATTGTAAGCAAATTTAACTTGATGGATGATTTGATCCCAAGCTTGTCCATACTCCTTTGATAAACATTTGAGAAGGTTCCCAAGTTTCTTATTTACCACCTCTTTTTTGCCATCCATTTGGAAATGGTAGGCTCAACTAAAAGACAAGTTGGTACCCAATCTTTGCCATAAAGTTTTCCAAAATTGACCAATGAATTTTGTATCTCTATCTAACACTATGTTGATTGGTAAGCCATTAATTCTAATGAATTCCTTGAAAAACAAATAAGCAATATGACTAGCATCATGAGTCATCTTACATGGAATGAAATGGGTCATTTTACTATATCAATCTACCACAACATAGATGCTATCATATCCAGATTTGGTTTTGGGTAAACCAACAATAAAATCCATACTTACACACTCCCATGGTCAGTTTGGAATAGGTAATGGCTGATAGAGTCCAGCATTAGAAGAGGTTCCCTTTGACAAACAACACATTTTTCAACATATTTTCTGATATCTCTTTGCATCTTTGGCCAATAGTAGAATCTTCGAACAATTTCCTAAGTCTTATTCAACCCAAAATGACCAATTTTACAACCATTTTGATTATCTTGCATCAATTTCTCTCTCATGGACCCTCTTGGCACACAAATTTGTTCTCCTTTAAATAAAAGACCATCTTTCAAAGTAAAATATGCATATTCACCATGAAAGTGATTCCTAAACTCTTGACAAACCTTGTAGATGGCATCAAAATCTTCATCATCTTGATATAGCCCTTTGAAACTATCCACTCCACTTCTCTAGAGCTGCACTTCTTGAACTGTTAGCAACCTTCTACTTAATGCATCAGCAACCTTATTGCATTGACCTTTCTTATGTTTAATGGTAGAAGTATAGGATTGCAAATACTCTACCCATTTGATATGCATATGATTCAACTTTTCTTGGGAGTTGAGAAAACTAAGAGCTGGTTATCAGTATAAACCACAAATTATTTAGGTAATAAATAATGCTTCCATTTCCTAAGTGATTGAACAAGTGCATATAACTCCAAATCATAGGAAGAATACCTTTTCTTGGCTTCATTGATCTTTTCACTAAAAAATGCAACCAGTCTATTGTCTTGACTGAGGATTTCTCCAACGCTATATATCTTGCATCACATTCTATGGTGAAGAGTTTGTCAAAGCTTGGAAGAACAAGGATAGGTTGATTAGCCACCTTTGTCTTCAAGAGGTCAAATCATTTTGGTGCCTTGTTTTTCCATTGAAACTTAGTCTTTACACCTCCTTTGATTGTATCAAGCATAGGTGTACATATCTCACTAAACCCCCTAATGAACTTCTTGTAAAATTGTGCCAAACCATGAAAAATACTCACTTCACTTGTTGTTTTAGGTGTAGGCCAACTGATTATGGCTTCCACCTTTGAGGTATCCATCTTTAAATCACCACTTGAGATGACAAACCCAAGATATACAAAATCCTGTTTCATGAACTCACATTTCTCCAAATTGATAGTTAGTTGCTCATCACACAAGTGCTTCAATACAATCTCAATATGCTTAAGATGTTCTTCTTTAAACTTACTAAAAATAAAGATGTCATCTAAATAAACAATAACAAATTTACCAATGTAATCCTTGATTACTTCATTCATGAGTCTCATGAATGTGCTAGGAGCATTTGTGATTCCAAATGGCATAACAAGTCATTCATAAAGACCTTCTGTAGTTTTGAATGTTGTCTTCCACTCATCTCCCTCCTTGATTCTAATTTGGTGGTAGCCACCCTTGAGGTCTATCTTGGTAAAATAATTAGAACCCCCCAAACAATCCATCAAATCTTCAATTCTTGGAATAGTTAACCTATACCTAATTGTAATCTGGTTGATCGCTCTTGAATCAATGCAAAGTCTCCAAGTACCTCCCTTGTTTGGTGCTAAAATGATGGGAACTGCACATGGGTTGATGCTTTTTCCTATTGGACCATTTTCCAAGAGTTCTTGGATTTTTTTAGCCTCTTCTTTATTCTTCTCCAGTGTCATTTTGTAGGTTGCTTTATTAGGCAATGAGGCTCTGGTTATGAAGTCAATTTAATGAGTTATGGTATGTTGAGGAGGAAGAGTAGTAGGTGTTCCATCACTTATGATCTCCTTGAACTGATTGAGTATTTGCTGCACTTCAACAAGAATACACACCTTCTTGTCCTTTTTTTCCTCTTTTGGTTTCACAACAAGTGCAAACCCCACTCCTTCGCCTTTTTTGAGAGTGTTTATGAACTCCTTCTCACCAACTAGTAGCATATTGGAACCTTTAGAGCTTCTCTCTTCTTGAAGCTTTATAGCTTCTCTCTTCTTGATCCCATATGGACTGAATTGTATAGGTAACTCCATCTTTTTGAAAGGTATAGGAATTATTTTCCCCATGGTGTATTTATTTCCTATCAAATTGCCAAGGCCTATCTATGAGTAGGTGGCATGCATCCATTGACAAAATTTCACTCAAGATATTGTCTTTGTAGCCTCCTATGGTGAACTCCACCCAAGTTTTCTCATTCACCAAAATATGTTTCCCCTTGTTGAGCCAAGTAACCCTATAAGGATCACTATGTAGAATTATTTGCAGGTTGAGTTTGCTTACTGCTTCTTTTGACACTATGTTATTAGTAGATCTTGAATCCACCACCACTCTACACACTTTACCCATGATCTTGCACTTTATCCTAAACAAGGATCTTCTTTGACTAGGTTCCTCCTTAATCAGTTCTTTGATCAAAACTCTTCTCATCATGAGATTCTCTCCAACCTTGGAATCTAAGCTTACTTTTGATGTCTTCACATTTTCTTCATTGTCTTGAATATAACTTACTCTCCTTTCACCTCCTTCGGATGAAGAAGACTTCTCAGGGCATCTATAGGTCGGGTGTCCAATTTGATGGCAATTGCAGCACTTCATTGTGGCGAAATAGGACCCTCTTCCTAATCCACTAGACCTTCCTCTATTAGAGTTTCTATATCCCCTTCCTCTATAGCTACTCTTGCTATTGGAGTCCCCACTTTTCTCTACCAACTTGGATTCCCCTTGGGATATTTGATCTACACCTCTATGACCTCTGCCATCTCTTCCCCTACCTCTGCCTATATTGCTTTTCTCTTGTTTCTTTTTACTCTTCTCTTCCACCTTGAGTGCCAATTGATAGAACTTGTGGATAGTATTAGGACACAACAAACTTAGCTCTTCTTGGATATTCTATTGCAAACCATTCAAGTACCTGACAACCTTGATTCTTTCATCTTCCACCACCTTGGATCTCAAACACAACTTCTGAAATTCTTTAGTGTAGCTCCTCACATCTAGTTCTCTTTGTCTTAATTTTTGTCTCCTCATGTGTAATTGAATTTCATAGTCTTCAGGGATATAGACTTCTCTCACATTGGCTAGCATTCCTTTCCAAGTGGCAATTAGGTTCTTACCCTCCTTCTATCTCTCCTCTTGGATGAACTTCCACCAAGTCAAGGATTCTCCTCTCAATCTAGATTTGGTTACTTTCACCTTTTGTGCTTCACTAATTTCATTATATCTAAATTGATTCTCTAACCCTTCGATCTACTCCATGACCATTTCTGGTTTCATTTTTCCACAAAAATGTGACACTCCCTCTAGAGACTTTCTTCCTAAGGCTTTGATGGCTCTAAGGAAAGGTTCTTCAAGAAAAATAGGATATGGTTCAAGTGTTCCATCCTCTTGTACCACTTCTTTACCCTTTTCTTAATTGATTTTGATAGTTACCTTCTCAGTTTTGTCTTCTACTTCACCTAGTTTGTTCTCCAATTAATGCAATCTTATCTTGAGGAGTTTATTCTCTTCCTCTTGGTCTTCTACACTTTTGTCTAACTCGGCATTAGTCACTATCCTGAGGCTATTTTCACCCACTGACTCGGTCTCTAACATCAACTAGTTTCTTCCCAAATCTTAACCTGCTCTGATACCACTTTGATAGGGAGGATCTCACAAAAGAGTTGCACCTTGATTAGTAGGTTGGTAAAAGGTGTCATAGTGGGCTTCCATGCTTGTTTACACCCTACTCTCCTCTTGAATCAATCCCAACATCTAAACTCTTTTGGGAAGCTCTTTATCAACTAGTTTAGTCAAATCACTTAAGATCATGGCTAGTACTCACGGGTGTAAGTACAACCATCAAGTTGTCAAAAAAATTCACCTTCACTTGCAGGGGACTAGGAAAATGTTGAGACGGTGTAACAACTCCCATCATGTGGTTTTGTGACTTGTTTCACTCCATTTCTCCATTGCTTTCACAAGTTCCTATTTTCTAGGCCTAGTAGCCCTATGAGACCCTTTTAGCCCTACCTTCACGGTTTTTGCCCAATTACTCAAAAAGATTCGAAAGGACCTCCTAATAGCTTTAGTGATCTGAATACCCTTTTGGACATTCTTTGTGATTCAGGAGGTTAGATTTTCTGATACGTTCGTATAGGTATGAACCCCAAAATGGCTCTTTTTAAGGGTTAAGAGCCTTCTCCAATAGGGTTTGTTGATTCCCACACCCTATCACACCTCCATACTCCTAATGAGAATTTTTGAGGAACTCATATCCCATACCAATCACTTGGCATAAACACATTTGATCATCCCTACAAGCAAAAGTGCAAAATATTGTCATGTTCCCTAGACCAGCTATCGTAGAGCTTGCCTAGAGAATGATAATGAACTGGTCCAATGCAACTTCCAGGATACTACAAAGACTTTTTAAACTATAAAAATGCTCCATGACTTGAATCCCAAATGACATTGAGAAAACACAATGGGATTTCAAGTCGGAGCCATTGCTAGGGTCTTAATCCCTTTGCTCAGGCCGAGAGCAGTGCAGTTCAAGAAAAATTTCAAACAAAGCACTAAACCTACACAAAGAAGGAGTATAATAACTTCCAAAGAACCACAACAATTAATGCTAAACCAACAAGAAAGAATAGTACCAAGATCAATCCATCTAGTATGGACTGCTATAAACAAATTATAAGTTTTTATGCAAAATTTGGAAATTGCCTTCAAATGTTATTCAAAATTTTCTCTTTGGATCTTCCAACCCTTTTAAAATGATTTAAAAAAATTATATATGCCTACTTACTCATAACCAACCACACATTGGTTCCTTAACCACCAATTTGATCAATTTTGAAAAGTTGCTCCAAAAGTTGGAAAAAGTTGTCAAGCAACAATGACAACTTTTGCTCCACCATGCTTTTTTGAAACTTAAACATATCCACACATTATAAACCCCCTAGGATGGTTCCCTAACATCAAACCAACATGTCCAAAAGCCTTATGAGGCCTTACAAGTATTTTTACCCTATTTTGCAAAATGATGTCATTTTTGGCTTACAAAGGCACATTGGCCAAAACTAAGGAAACAAGATAACACTAGAGATAAACACACTTCAAATAACCCTAAAACACACTTGGGGACTTACCAACAGTCCATTATTCATTCATTGATCCAATTGAGGATCATTCATTCCAAAATTGTGAAAATTTATCAAGAAATCTATGTGCTCCTGCACCAATGAGCAGGAACCGTGACTGGAAATGATCATAACGGTACCGGTAACACCTTTACTGGAACATAATGTTGAACCATTTACTCTAGTAGTATTAAAAAATTCAATAGTAACTAAAGAACCAGGAAGAGGAACAAAGAGTCAAAAGACTCCTAGGTATGTGAGATTGAAATATTTAGAAGTTCAAATCATTGGGGATAAGAACAATGGAGTGATGACAAGAAGGAGACTAGCAACTAATGAGGTATGTTTAATTTCTCAAGTTGTACCGATATCAGTAATTGAAGCATGTAAAGATGAATGTTTGTTGAAAGCTATAGAAGAAGAATTAGATCAGATAGAGAAGAATAACACATGGACTTTAGTTCCCCGACCTAAAAATAAGAATGTTATTCAAACTAAATGGATTTTTAGGAATAAATTGAATGAGGATGGACAAGTTGTAAGGAATAAAGCTAGATTTGTTTGTAAAGGATATTCTCAGAAGGAAGGAATTGATTATGATGAAACTTTTGCACCTATAGCTAGGATTGAAGCTCTAAGATTATTTCTTGCCTATGCTGCACATAAAAACTACAAGGTTTATCAGATGGGTGTTAAGTGTGCCTTTCTGAATGGGGATCTTGATTAAGAAGTTTATATTGAGCAACCTAATGGTTTTTTACTTTCAGATGATAAAAACATGGTTTGCAGGTTAAGGAAAGTTTTATATGGATTGAAATGGGCACCTAGAGCTTGGTATGCAAGGTTAGATAAATATCTTTTGAAGATTGGTTTCACTAAAGCTAATGATAACAATAATCTATATTATAAGGTCACTGATGATGATATATTGATTATTTAAGTTTTTGTTAATGACATTATTTTTGGAGGTGAAGATAGGTTGTGCATGGAATTTTCTAAAAACATGGAGAAAGAATTTGAAATGTCTATGATTGGGGAAATAAAAAAATTCTTAGCTTTGTAGATTATCATACCGACAAAGGTATTTTCATCTATCGAACTAAGTATGCTAGGGAATTATTTAAGAAATTTGGTATGGAAGACTCTAAACCGGTAAGTACTCCTATGGTTACTAGTGAGAAATTGACAAGGAAAGATGAATCTGCACCAGAAATCCTACAAGATACAAGTTTATAATTGGAGGTCTGCTATATTTGACTTAGACTAGGTCTAACATAATGAATCTTGTTTGTATTTCATCAAGATATCAGAGTGGTCCAAGAGAAAATCATGTGAGTGTAGTGAAAAGGATTTCTAGATACTTACAAGGTACATTTGAATATAGTTTGTGGTACCCTAAGGGTGATGACT
Source organism: Cryptomeria japonica (assembly GCF_030272615.1). Taxonomy (NCBI): domain Eukaryota; kingdom Viridiplantae; phylum Streptophyta; class Pinopsida; order Cupressales; family Cupressaceae; genus Cryptomeria; species Cryptomeria japonica. Next base: position 373,033,498 of record NC_081407.1, on the reverse strand, counting down.
TCACTTTATGTGCATACACAGATGCAGATTGGGTTGGTGATGTTGATGATTGGAAAAGTACTTCTAGTGGAGATTTCTTTCTTCGAAAGAATTTGGTTTGATGGATCAAAAAGAAACAATCATGTACTTCTTTATCTATAGTTGAAGCTGAGTATGTTGTTGCTGCTACTAACTATACATAGGTTTTATGGATGAATCAAATGTTGAAGGACATTAAAGTGCATTGCATCAGACTGATAGTTAGTCATTGTCATAACTTTGCTGCTATTAACATATCAAAGAATCTAGTATTTCACTCTAAGACAAAACACATATCTATCAAGTATAACTTTTTGAAGGAGAAGGTGGAAGAAAATGAGGTTAGACTAGTTTATGTAAACACTAAAGAGAAGATTGTAGACATTTTCACTAAAACTTTTCCTAAAGAATCATTTGAGTACCTCAGAGACAGGTTAGGGGTTTATGCCCCTCCAGTAGAAAACTGATTGATGTTATTTGGCATCAGTCCCGTATGCATTATCAAGGATATTATTCATTCTGGACTGATGTTTGGATGCTACTTCTCAGGGGGAGTAGTTAGCCTTGTGATTCAGTGGTTTTTATTTTTGTTTTGATATTTTTGTCAAATTCATGACATTGATGTCAAAGGGGGTGAGATATTCATGTGAAAGACTTAAGGGATATATACATCGGGGGGAGTATGTTTCAAAACTTCATTACTATTCTTTTGTGGAGATTTCTTTGGCTCTCTTGGCACTTGGATGTTTTTCACATGTAGTGTTGCCATCAATGCCAAAGGGGGAGATTGTTGGCCATATAGAGGAATTGATTATGTGTTGCATTGGATGTTAACACTAGTTATTTCAGTTTCTTTACCAGTATACTTCTAGTCCCGGTAGGCTATTTGTTTTCTGGTTGGATTAGATCAGCATGATCTAGTATGCTCTAGTATGTTTGGGTTATGGAATTGGCTTGTTTATGTTACTCAGATTCATGTTCAGTTAGTTGGTTTTGATCTGGTGATCAAATGTTATCCTATTTGCTAGCAAGCTTGGTTTGTTATTACGATGAGAGTTTCACTAGCAAAGCTTTATTGAAGATCTTTGATGATATGCATAAGTGGTTATGGTGCGGCTTCTAGTGGAGATTCGGGATGCTGATGGTGATCATGTTCGAGACTTGGTTGATTGGGATCATTGCTTTAGCTTGTGTGGAACTATATTGGATCCTGATATTATCTAGGTTATGGACCAGCTTAATGTAACGTGTGGATTGGACTTCTCGATGTGATTCTGGGATGTCTTATGGAGTGGATATTATTTGTTTGGTCTCAGGTCGACATGTTTTGTAATTATGTAATTGGTTTATTGTCTGGTGGTCAACCTGATTGTTTGTGGTTGAGGGTTTCGATATATGATGTAAGATCTCATTGTAGATCATGTGTGAGGATGTATATGAGAAAATAATGTAATAATCATTTAGGCAGAGGATTTGGTTGATCATTGGTGATCAAGTTGGGTTTATATGTAAGAGGATTTAGTCCTCTAGTATTGAGCTTAACCAAAACTATACTCAGGCATAGGAGATGCTATCTTTGTAGTTCATTCTTTCTTCTGAATTGTAGTCTTGATTTCTATGTAGTCAGTGAGACTCCTTTTGTGATAAGCAGTGTGCTCTAGGTTGTTTGTCTTCCTGCAAGTGCAGGCCCCTCAATTGTAATGACATACTTATTGCAGAAGTATTATCTGACTATAAGTAGGCTTCTCACTGTGTTTTTTCCCTTTACCGGGTTTTCCACGTATAAATCTTGGTGTCATGTGGATGGTATTTATTCTCTGATTGTTGTTTATGCTTAATTGGTTTATCTTCTATTTTGGTAATTGGTTTATGCATTATGGTATTGATCTTTTGGGTTCTGGTATTAAAGTTTTAATTCCTTAAGGTTCTGGTAATCTGAGACAACTGATTCACATCCCCCCCTCTCAGTTGTCATCCAGTTACTTTATTTTATTTTGAAAAAAGGTGGCAGTGCCACTTAATATATTTTATTTATATATTTCTTTACAAAAGTTGATTCAAAGAGCTCCCGGAGGAAAGAACCAGACATAAATACTTTGATCCTTGCTCGATATTACATAGAAAGGTTGTGAAACTTAAATCCCTAACATGCCACAAAAGTATAATATATCTCATAATGTCTAGAATACTGAATGCCACAAATCATCCCCAAGTATCGAATTCTTCTTGGAGTATGTTGACCAAGATGAAGTCTGAATCAAAACATCATGAAAGTTGTACACATTTACATAGCAGTCCATAGTCTACCTTGCTTCATAGATGCCCAAATAAACATCCATTCACATCATTCAGATATAGCACAACCACAAAACCATGCAATTATAATACCTCACATACCAACTTTTTATCATTATGAAAACAACTGCATAACCATGTGCAATGTTATCCTGTACCCATGTCCTCCAAAATTATTCTTCTAAGGATTGGAAAAGAATTGAGATCACAATTCAGACCCATCATATTAAGTTACACCTTGGAACTTCCCATATTTGCCAAATGATTTGCAACCTGGTTTCCTTCTCTATACACATGTGAAATAGTAAAATTTACAAATGTATCAATGAGTTCCCATGCTTGTTCAAGCAAATATCTTATCTATCAATTGTCAATATTTCTCTTTATGCAAGTGTTGATAATAATAGTTGAGTCGCCTTTGATGTGAATATAAGAGATGCTCAATTTTTTAACTAGTAGAATGTCTTCAAGCAAAGCATATGCCTCTGCATAGTTGTTAGTACCTGGTGGAATGGAAGCAGACTTCAAAGCAAAAACACACCTGTGTGGTCCCTAATGCATACTCCTACTCCTGTATCACCCAGGTTCCCTTTAGAGGAGCCATCAAATTTCAATTTAAAATGTGTCAAATTCAGAGGACACCATTTCACTTTATTTCTATCAATTTTACTAATTCTCACTCTCGAAAAGCAAGGTGATATGGGAATAGAGATGCCCTTCCAATAATTAATAACTTGACCATCCAAAGAAGTAAATTCCCTATTTGGATTGAACTAATTTGAAACATGGGCACTAACCAATTCTGATACTGATTTTTCAATGTAATTGAAAACATTAGAAAGAGGATATGTTTGCTTTCTAAAAATACGCTTATTTCTTTCCCACAAAAGTGACCATACTACTATGGATGGGATCACTTTACAAATTCATACAAAAAGAGAGGATGAGTATAAGACTAGCCAAGAATGGAACAAATCCCCTACATTATTTGGAAGAGGGATGCTAAAGGAAAGTTTAGCAAGCACAAACATCCAACAATAATGAGAAAAATCACATTGGAGGAGGAGATGATCTAACATTTCATTATGCTCACCACAAAGTACATAGGCAAATGGAGGTGCAAAATTCAATTTATCAAGTCTCTCATTGGTAAGTATTCTCTTTTGTAGAGAAATCCAAGCAAACATCCCTGCCTTGGGAAGAATATTGTTGTTCCAATAGAAGTTATAAGCTCTTTGTGGATAGGATTGAACCAACATCTGATGAATTGCCTTATACCCTTCCTTGATAGAGTACTTTCCATTCTTCGCAGGGCAACATATCAATTTGTCCAAACCATTAGAGATAAAAATAATGCGATTCTTCATAATCAAAGAAAATTTTTCCTTTTGAGTCTGGGAGATTGGGAGTGAAGCTTGATTCTTCCAAATGACGTGATTTTAAGGCTTCTCAAGATCATCTATGTAATCATAAAGTTAAGATCCCCATTGAGTAATAAATATAGGGATCGCATCTACTAGAGATTCCTCAAGATTAAGAGGGGGGAGACCACTCCATGAATCATGCCAGAAGTTGACATCTTTGCCATTATGTACTTGCCAAGATAAATACCTAGTAATCACATTCCTAGAAGCCATCATGAACTTCCAAACTACAGACCTTGATGGAGGATCAACGATAGTAAAAATGTGTGATGGGGTAGGAGTATCTAAATAATTTTCTTGCATAATTTAACACCATAAATCATGTGGTTTTACATAAATATTCCAAACCAGCTTTCCCTCGAAGGCCTTATTCCTTTTTGAAAGATCGTGTAGACTAACCCCGCCCATAGATTTACTTGGAGTAATTTTGTTGAGAGACACAAGTGCGATCTTTTTATCTTCTGAAAGATTACCTTTCCAAATAAAATTTTGAATAATTTTCTCGATATGGGAAACAATCGATTTCGGGGCTTGAAGGAACAAAATGTAGTAGTTTGCAATTGTAGCCAAAATAGTTTTGGCAAGAAGGATTCTGCTTGATGGAGATAACCATCTAGCTTTCCACACATAAATTCTTCTTTTTAATTTGTCAGTCATAGAATTCCAAAAAGGAGGTTTCCCTACTCCAATAAAGAAAGGGATGCCCGAGTATGAAGATGGAAGAGAATCAACTAGAAAGCCCAATGTTTGGATAATGTTGTTAGACACCATTTTAGAAGTATTAAATATGAATAATTTAGATTTATGAGCACTGATTTTCTGCTGAGATCTGGAAGTATATATGTCCAACATTTTCTTAATATGCCTTGTTTCTTGAATGTTGGAACAACCAAATAAAACTGTATCATCTGCAAATAAAATGTGGGTGATGGAAATTGAAGTATTAGGTATGCATACCCCCTTCCAAATACCCAAAGTTTGTTGTTTATTGACCAATCTGCTAAAAGATTCTGCTACGATAATGAAGAGAAAAGGTGATAGTGGGTCACCTTGTTGAACTCCTTGAGTGGCTCGAAAAAACCCAGAAGGATTACCATTAATAATAGATGAGAAATGTGCACCAGAGAGACAATTTTTGATCCATTTGCACCACTTATCTGAAAAGCCAAACTTTTTAAGCACCCTCAAAAGAAAAGACCAACATACTTTATCATATGCTTTCAACATGTCTAATTTATCTATGAAAGAAGGGGACTGTGAAGATTTAATTGAGTGCAAAGCTTCATGGGCCATATGTACACCTTCCGATATTTCCCTACCAGGAACAAAACCTCCTTGTTGAGGAGATATTCCTTTAGGTATCAAGGATTTTAATTGGAGATAAATAGCTTTTGTGAAGATCTTGTAAACTATATTACACAAGGAGATAGGCGTAAAGTTTGCAAAAGATTGAGGGTTGTTGGATTTGGGGATAAGAGCAAGATGGGTTAAATTGAAGTTCTTGAGAATAAAAGGTTTTTGTCTTGACTCCTCCAAATCCATTAAAAGATCAAAACTTAAAACATCCCAACACTTTTGAAAGAATAGCATGGTGAAACCGTCAGGACCTAGAGACTTGTCAGGAGCCATCGAAACTACCACCTCTTGAAGTTCAACAAGAGAGAAAGGTTGCATCAGATAATCATTATCATGCTGTGAAATTAGACAAGGGATAGAATCTAGAAATACCTTGACACTGGACTCCTCAAGAACAAAAAGAGGAGAAGGAGAAAGAAGATTTTTAAAGAAGAGTTCACCCTCTTCCCTAATTTCTTGTTCATTAGTTAATTTTATTCCCGAAGAAGAGGCATTTATAGAAAAGATAGTAGATGTAGCTTGCCTAATCTTTGCAGATGCCTGAAAGAACTTAGTATTTTTATCCCCATCTTTTAGCCATAGCTCCCTTGATTTTTGTCTCCAATACTCCTCCTCTCTAGAGCATAATTCTTCCTAGTATCTTTGTAAATGCTTCTGCCTTGAGAAGGTTTCAAGATTAATCTCATTAGAAAAGATAAGTTCATTGATGTCCTTTAATTCCTTCTCTACATTTGATTTCTCTGCAAATATGTTTTTGAATACTTCCCTATTCCAGACTTTGATATTTGGTTTTACAAACTGCATTTCCATATCAAGTTGAAACATTATGTTTCGCCTACAGAAGGGGGCACTTACCCACCATTAACAAAGTAGAGTATGAAAGTGTGGGTTTTGAAACCATATTCTTTCAAATTTAAAAGAAGGTCTATGATGAGAAGCTTCATGTTTATCCAAGCATAATAAGATAGGAAAATTATCAGATCCAAAGAACGGTATAATATTAGAGCTAAAAGTATATTTCTGAAGGATCCATTCATATAAAGTGAAAAACATGTCCAATCTGATTTCTATTTGAAGGGAAGTTCTCTAGTTTGTCCATGTAAATTGACCATTAGCAGGCAAAATGTCAGAAAGGGCATTATCAGACACAAAATATCTAAAGTCATCAATCACCTTAGAAGTAGGGTTGCCTCCCTGTTTCTCATCCTCAAACAAAATGGCATTAAAATCACCTCCTAAGATGATTTTCTGAACTCCCTGCTGATGGATTTGATAAGATAAGGTATTCCAAAGAGCATGTTTCTCGTGAGGAGCTGTTGGACCATAAATATTAAAGAAAAGAAAAAATAAATCAAAATTTTCAACAAGAATAAGATGCCAATTTGTCCCTTGGTTCAAGGTTTTTGCTTTGATTGTCCTGGGATTCCACAATGTCGGAATACCACCGGAAGCCCCTACTGCAGGAACATGTATGAAATCCCATTAAGTCCATTTTTAAAAAATGTTTTGAGAGGCTTCATCAAAAAGATTTGTTTCTTGCAATAAAATGATGTCTACTTGGAAGGAATCCAGCTATTTCTTGACCCATCCCCTCTTGTTAGAGGCATTCAAACCTCTGACATTCCAAGATATGGTCCTCATTGCACTCAAGAAGAACAAAATGTTCTTCTTAGTTTTGAGTGGGGTGAAAACTTATCTACAATTGTAGACTGGATACCAGCTGTGATCTCTTTTTGGATTTTAAGAATCTTGTGCTTCCAACCTCTTTTTTTAGGTGTTTTAGCTAACAAAGGAGATGAAGAGATTGATTGAGCAAGAGAGGTGTTGAGAAAAATAAAAGTCAAGTTGTGTGGGAGGTTGAAAAGGTTGATATGAATTATCTTCATCCACAAGGTGATCAGCATGACTAAACTCCTATGGGTGGTGAAGTATTAAGAGCGAGAGGCATAGCATCAACAAAAGGGACATCCTGAATTTTATGGAATTCCTCGAGAGCAATTTCATCAATCAAGTTCAATGCAACAGAGATAAGGATATCATGTGATATTAATTCAATATTTGGATCATTCAATGAGGATCCAGTAGTGGGAAGATTGCGATCAACCACATGGAAAGGTTGGCAATTAAACATCAAGCTATGAATCAGATTATGCTTTGCATTCTGTGAAATGGAGTTTTCCTAGACTTGATAATATGAGGGTCCCATGGAAGTTAAACTCAAAAAAGAAGAAGTGAACTACCTAAAGAGAGAGGAAGCAAATATGTTCTTGTACAACCAATCAACCAGGATTGGAGAGCAGTGGATCTTAAAAGATATTTACTTGTATCTACCCACAAAATTTTGCAGAGAACATGAACCAGAGATAACAACCTGATATTGAGGAGAATTCTTCCAATTGGAGGGCCTTGTTCTTTTTTCTTTTGGAAGTAAAATGTTTGTCATACAACCCAAAAATAATTGAGAGGGAATTAGAGAAAGAGGAGGATCTTCCTATAACTGAACACCCTAGAAAGGTCTTGCAATAGTATCAACATTATTTGGAGGTACGGGACTCTCTGATAAGTCAGCTACAGTTGTTGTCCCACTTGATGTAGAAGAAGGAGATGCAACAGACTAATAAAAGGAGCATTTATGGAAATCAGTCACAAAATCCTTGCAAACCCTAATGGCATCAATACCCGATCCTTGATACTGTGAATTAAAATGGCCCAATTTATCTATATGGTCATCAATATCTCTAGTACCCTGTATGCAAATGTCTTTATTCCATTTCCCTATGGAGCAAGTCATTAAAATAGACTTGGGAAGTGTCTTTGTGAGGTTTAGAAATAGGCATACCCTAATGGTTAAATAGGCAAGTTCATATGGGATAAGGTCATGCTTGATAAAAATGCCCATTTGATTAGCCAAAATTTCCACAATATCTGGATCACGATACTCAAGCGGGAGCCGTGGGAGAGTAATCCAAAAGGGAATGAAAAGAGGGGGAACTGAATCCAGACTAAAATTTAGAACCCATGCCAAAGTGATAATACCAACCCCCTTACAAAACCACCCCTTATATCTATGAACACAATTTCTATGTTCTTTGGAATCAAAAATGGTAATAAAAAAGAGAGATTGCTTATCCATAAAAAAAATATCCTTCAAGCCCAACCAATTCTGTTTAGCCCAAAATGAAAGTTGCATAAAGGAAATAGTAGAATTTAGTTTACCAATGAGGGTTGTGGCATGTAATAGATCTAATTGAGGCTAAATAAGATGGTCCGAAAAAAATGATCTTATTCACACCCTCCAATTTGCCTGATTCTCCAATATTAGCAGCATTCTTGACCTTTGGCAAGACTAGAATTTGACTACCATCTTTAGTTGTATCATTTGAGAGTTCCCACTACCTTCTGCATCCGAATTTTGTGCTACTGAATCAGGAAGAGATGTGCAAGGGGTTTTCTTTCTCTAGTTTTGTGTAACCTCTTTTGGTTTGAAGGGTGCTCCTTGGTGCAAGTTGTTTATTGGAAGATTGTTTGGGGTTGAAATAAATTTGGGCTTTATCAACTGGGTATTGTTTAGCTAGGTCACATATGTTGGAAGATTAACAGGATTACCCTGTGGCTTGGATAGAGAATGATGTGACAGCGATGGTGTCCCCTCACAAATATCAAAAGGGGCATGTGGTGTTTGATCTAGTCGGCATTCAAAATGATATTGTGAAAATATTCTTTCTCTCCCGTTACCGTGCAACTTGCCTAGAAACTAATGGACTCCACCAAAAGAATGCCTATGGTCTGATATAACGTCATGTAGCTGCCACAAACCCTGTCTAACTCCCATGGGTCTAGGCCCTAGCAACCCTGGTTGCATGGCTCGCCACATCACTCAGGGTTACTCAATTGCTCTAGATGTAGAAAACTTCTGCCGCCCACCCACCATTTGGCCACTGTTTGGCTTGTTACCGCCGCCACCCACTCTGCAAATCCTTGTTGTGTTGATAGTTATGGGACATGCACAATAAGTATTCAATGGAAAATTTTAAAGACAATTCCACCAATGCAATATCCAGGTAGATGTCATATGTTGAGTGTGGAAGCATTCATAGACTATAAGGCAAAGTGTAGGATACCTGTGAGTGGGAAGAAGATGAAGCAAGGGAACACAAAGAGATTAGGGCAAAGTGAGAGATCAGACATGCATTACAGTTCCACTGTCGGCTGATTGTTCATGGATTTTCCTCCACCTAAAATGAAACACTGAGACCTTTTGAATCTGCATCTCCTCACACCCACCCTCCTAGCCTCATCGCCTCCCGATTGATGGTTGCAGAGCCACTGTCGCCCACCCTACAGCTCTGAGCACTAACCCTACTAGTCTCTCCACCTCCTGACCTCGTGTCTAGGGTTGCATGTGCGATGGTTGCAGAGCAATGGTTGATGGTTGTAGGGTCGTTGTTGCCCACCCTGCAACTCCCGTCGCCCACCCTACAGGTCTCATCGCCTCCTGACCTCATGTCTAGGGTTTCATGCGATGGTTGCAGAGCAACCTTCATTGTCTTTTGGTTATTTTAACTATCTAACACTTATTTTATAAATGACACTTAGAGTAGATAGCTATGATATTTTATTTGAAATAAAAAATTATTTATTGCAGTTATTAATTAGTGTATTTATGCATTTTTAATATAACATTTATAGGATCTCATGTTAAGTATGGGTAAATTTTGAGTGACATCTCTATTTTTTTATTTATGAGTGAATTGTTTATTTGCAATATATTGTATGAATATTTAGCAAGACTAGATATTGTAAGCATAAGTGGGTGTACAACAATTGGATCCTATACAACTGTTGCCCCTCTCCCCCATATTAAATATTAGATTAATTATTTCTATTCAAACAAATGTTCTATATACTCTTTTACCTATGTTTTCTCTTAGTAGAAGGGTTAGACTCCTCTCTATCTAGAAGAACTTCACCTTAGAAGATAACTAGTTTGAACCTACAACTAATAATAAGTTAATGGTGAAGTGAAAATCTCTCCACCCAACAAAATGGAATAATCAAGCCCCTTTAAGGCCACATCCAACCTTTGAGTCAAGAGGGTCACTTGAAATCATATCAACTCAAACAATACAATGGAAACACACAATGCGCTTCTTACCCACACTTATCATTATAATATCCTATGACTATCTCCTGTTCAAGGAAAGACACCCATAGGTAGTAATATTATCTTACAATCAATAAAAGGGATACCTTTCATAACTAGGTATAACACAAACAATCCATACAATCCACAAAAATTTGAAATTGCTTTACACATGTTTCCTCTAGGTTATTGCAAAAATTGAAGGAGAGATAAAGAAAGAATTATTACCCCACAACAATCAAGCATTCAAGGAGAGTGAATTTGTTGTATCATCCCTCCATATTCTTCTACTTTCCCTCCAACCCAACTAATATATTCCCCTCTACCCTCAAAAATGAACCCCAAATGACCTTTTAACCTACTCTACAAGTTCCCTAACCCATGTACCTGGGTTAGGGTCTCAAGAATCCCCTAATAACCTCAATACATTGTGAATTTCAAGAAATTATTGATCATTACACCTTAAGTGGGAAAAAAAAAATTAATCACTCTAATACTAATTGAATCTAACCGCGCTAGATTTAATTATTTGGTGCAACAATTTATAACTTGTTAATAAGTCATCCATGTAACAACTATGTAGGGTCAACCACATTCCTACCAAACATATCTATCACAAAAAATATACACTAAATCATACTACCACAACATCAACTTATGAGTAACACAAAATATGACATGAATAATGTTTGAGTGTACTCAATAGTGATTACCATAACACTTTCAAAGTGATTCATCACATAATTTATCATAGATATTAGGTATCCTTTGTTTGATGCAAAAAGCCCAAGGTTTTTTAGGAGTTTGGCTACAATGGTAAGATGAATCTTCAAGAAGTATTCTAAATTTTAAATTCACTTTTTCTTTCATCTTCATAAAAGAAAATAGGAGAGTTGAGATGTACTTTTCTTAAAGGTGTAATGTTTATTTAAAGGTTAGAAAACACAAAAATTAAACATTGATTTACCCCCATCTAGTCATAATTTCAAATAATTTAATTAAGCTAAATAATAAAAAATAAAAAAACAATGTGACTAATACACTAAATCATCATCCTACAACAACCTATTGTGTGTGTGAAATTTAGAATCTGTATCTGAAACACAAACACTCAATAAGTCATTGCATGCATTGTTAGTTGATAAAGATCAATAAATGTAAAAACCATAACAAATCAACCCATTTCCTCCTAAAAGATGCGAGTATAGATTTGCTCTCAGATTTATCTAAGCAATACTAGTGACTAGACTACACCAAGATAGAGGATTTAATCTATATGAATGCAGGATTAAGCAAATTAATCTAGATGGATACAAGATTAAGCAAATTAAGCTAAATGGATGCAAGTTTAAGAAAATTAAGCTAGATGGATGCAAGATTAAGAAAATTAAGCTAGATGGATGCAAGATTAAGCAAATTAAGCTAGATAGATGCAAGATTAAGAAAATTAAGCTAGCATGATTAAGAAAATATGCAATAGACTAAGATGCAATATTCTCAATGTACAATATTCTCAATGACTCTAGAGAAAAACCAGCATGATAACAATAAAATCTCTAGAATACTTTGATTGAGAGATGAGAGCCTGAATTTATAGAAAATCCAGAAAGAAAATGACAGTCAAGATTGACTATCGATGAGTGGTCAAGATTCTCCAAGAGGAAGAACAATCCAGGTGATTTGATGTGATTGGCTACTTTCTTCAGTTTTGAAGGAAATAAGATTGAGCTAAAATTGAGATAAAATCAGAAAAACTGATTTATTCCATTTTCCTTTCTTAAAGCAAGCTTTCTATCATTTATTCCCTTTTATTCATTTTTGCTCCTTTTTTGAAATTTATTTTTCAAATTATCTCAAATTAATTTCTTTTTCAAAATAATTCCTTTTAATGATCAATTCCTTTTTTTCAAATTAATTCCTTTTTGATGATTTAATGACAAATTGATTTATTAATTAAATATGCTAAGATATTTAATTAAATAAATAAGATAATTGATTAATGAGATTTTGATGATTTATTTAATTGAAGTGATTAATTTTCCATGTAACATTGATGCTTTGAGAATTAATTATTTAGGTGCTCAAAATTGATTTAATTGCCTTTGGTTAGTACCTTGTAATGTAGTCAAGATTGGGGGCCATGGTTTATAAGATCATTTTTAGGGTATTACATTTGCCCCTCTTTGAATTGATGTGCAAGCAGCACACTGATTCAAAGAACACTTGATGTCAAAGAAATACCAGTTCTGAACTTGATGGATCATTAACGAATGAAGAGTGAGATATCTAGCTTGATTTGAAGTGATGAAACTAAACAAACTGATCAAAGCGATATCGATCCTGAACTTGATTGAACTAGGACCAATGAAGAGTGAAGATACTAATCTTGAACTTGATGGATAAAGAAGCGGGTACTGATCTAGAACTTGATTGAACTAGAATTAGTTGAGAGAAGAGATAATACCTCTTTTGAACTTGATTAAATAAGAACTAATTAGCAAAATAGAATGTCCATCTTGATTTGATGTGATGAAACTAAACACCTATTTGTATTGAGTGTGTGATCACTATCAAAAATACTCTTTAAACCCTTGATTAGGTTTAAACGAATAACTAGCTTGACGAGGTGTGATGAAACTGATTACTGTTAAGAGACTGGTTCATATAAAGACAATATCATCTTGATTTGGTGCAATGAAACTAATATGCCCCCAGAGATTGATTTGATTTGAAGAACCTCAACTTGATATGATCCGATGAAGTTGAGATGCCCCTAACAATGAGGTATTGTTTGATGAGATTTGATTGATGTTCAATTAATCATTGGTGGAAAAGATTTGTTGCTCAGCTTTTGATGAAGATTTAAAAAAACATCTCGACTTTTGATGATGTAATCACTGATAATGATGATGTAATAAGTATGTCCCCTCAGGAGTGAAATCAAAAGATGGTGAGATACCACAATGATTTTAGGCAATTAGGGTGATAAAAAAAATTAACAATGATATTTTAAGCATGGAGAATGATTTAAGAATTGATTTGAGATAAATTAAAGAAATTTTGAGTTGATTGGAAAATATTTGAGTGCAGAGTGATGCAAATATTGACCTATTGGTGAATGTGCCATGTGGTCAACGTTGTAAAAATTTGACTAGAAAAGTGATGTCAGATTTTGATTTCATTGTATGCATGGTTAGTTGATCAAAATCAATAAATGTGTGTGTGAAATTTGGAATTTGTATCTGAAACACAAATACTTAATAAGTCATTGCATGCATGGTTAGTTTATCAAAATCAATAAATGTAAAACCATAACAAATCAACCTATTGCCTCCTAAAAGATGGAAGTATGGACTTGCTCTCAGATTTATTTGAGCAATACTAGTGACCAGACTACACCAAGGCAGAGGATTTAATCTATATGAATGCAGGATTAAACAAATTAAGCTAGATGGATGCAAGATTAAGAAAATTAAGCTAACATGTTTAAGAAAATATGCAATAAACTAAGATGCAATATTCTCAATGTCCAATATTCTTAATGACTCTAGAGCAAAACCAGCATGATAACAATAAAATCTCTTGAATACTTTGATTGAGAGATGAGATCCTGAATTTATAGAAAATCTAGAGAGAAAGTGACGGTCGAGATTGATTGTTGATGAGCGGTCAAGATTCTCCTAGAAGTAGCACAATCTAGGTGATTTGATGTGATTGGTTGCTTTCTTCAGATTTGAAGAAAATAAGATTGAGCTAAAATTAAGATAAAATCAGAAAAATTGATTTATTCCATTTTCCTTTCTTAAAGCAAGCTTTCTTTGATTTACTCCCTTTTATTCAATTTTACTCCTTTTTTTAAATTTCTTTTTCCAAATTATCTCAAGTTAATTTCTTTATTCAAAATAATTCCTTTTTTATGATTAATTCATTTTTTGATGATTTAATGACATGTTGATTTATTAAATAAATATGCTAGGATATTTAATTAAATAAATAGAATAATTGATTAAAGAGATTTTGATGATTTATTTAATTGAAGTGATTAATTTTTCATGTAACATTGATGATTTAGGAATTAATTAATTAGGTGCTCAAACTTGATTTAATTGCCTTTGGTTAGGACCTTAGTAATGTAATCGAGATTAAGGACCCATGGTTTAGATGACCATTTTTAGGGTATTACACCTATGAGTAATAGAAAAGATGCCTTGAATAATGATGGAGTGTACTCAATAGTGATTACCAAAGTACTTTCAAAGCAATTCATCACATAATTTATCATAGATATTAGGTAGCCTTTGTTTGATGCAAAAAGCCCAAGTTATTTGAGGAGAGATTGTAAAAAGAGTTATTCTGAATTTTAAATTCACTTTTACTTTCATCTTCATAAAAGAAAACAGGATAATCTTTATTTAAAGATTAGAAAACACAAAAATTAAACATTGATTTACCTCCATCTAATCATAATATCAAATAATTTAATTAAGCTGAATAATAAAAAAGAGAAAACAATATGAAAATATTAAATTTATTTTTATTTAATTGAACAAAATTATAGTCGTCAAAAAATTGGCAACCTTAAATTTTCTTAATATTCACATTTATGAACTTACTTTGGCTGTCAGACATGATATTATTAGAAAACAATCCTTTTATGAAGTGATACGTGTAGAATACTAACCAGGGATACAAATTCATATGGCAATATTATTTAATCATTATGCAATTCCACGTATGCATTTAGGATGATGCCATATGTAAAACCGTTAAATAAGAAAAATCTTAATAATAATAATTTTTGATCTTGCAATTTATGTCAAGGGTAAAGGCAGGTGTTCTCGACTTCAAGCTTTGCCATGATTTTTAAGTGTCATGTAAAGGTTATGATAATCCTAAGATATATAAAATAAGTTTTAATTACTAGCAGTTGTATGTCTATAGAAATTTGCCAACCACCAGCATATAAATTTGTGATAAATTGTAATTGTGAAATTTAAACTTGGAAGTTGTATACAAAACATTGATATACAATTTGGTATACATTGGCATACAATTTTGAGAATATAAATCTTTGGAATGTATATAGAAATTTGTATAGAAACATTGAAATTTACATTGACATACAATTTTGGAATATAACTCTTTTGCA
Source organism: Cryptomeria japonica (assembly GCF_030272615.1). Taxonomy (NCBI): domain Eukaryota; kingdom Viridiplantae; phylum Streptophyta; class Pinopsida; order Cupressales; family Cupressaceae; genus Cryptomeria; species Cryptomeria japonica. Next base: position 373,018,113 of record NC_081407.1, on the reverse strand, counting down.
GTGAATCTTGGTGGATGTACCTAGAGTAGCTACAGTGAAAATTGTTCTTTGTCTTGACTGTAATTAACTTTCTTTCTTTCAGTACCTTCATTTTTTTTTTGTTGGTAAACGACAAGATTATATTAATATTTATAAGAATTTACATATTTTATTTGATCAAAAATATTAAAAAATGTGCTTGCCACCCCAATTGTCCAAATTCTTCCATTAGAGAAGAATTGCAAAGTTTTAATCTGAAAAAAAGGGCTAACATTCAGCCTTCAAAGTCAAGAACTAACTCTTTTAGGACAAAAAATTATAGAGTCCAGATGTATCTATAAACATAAAAATAGAGATAAAGATTTTAAACGAATATCATATTTGCATTGCATGGAATTCAAGCAGCCCTACACCAAATCCTCAGCCCGAGCATGACCCCTGCCTCTCGAATGGCCATGACCCTTGTTCTGCATTGGGATTTTCCATGACCATGACCCCTTACATTGACAGCTCTTCGACCATCAGCAGTCCTCCCATTTTGTTCCAATTTTGGAGGGATAAGGTCATTCAACCAGGCAAAGTCAAGAAATTCATCTTCTCTATCTGCATTGTCTGGTTCATCCCCCAGAAATCTCCATTCTAAAAACCTAGTTTCATTTGTCATGTACACTCTATCATGCCCAAGAATAGGGCCTTTAAGTCCAATAAAAAGGGGTAATAGTTAATGGTCTCACCTGAGATTGAAAATAATATTAGGTCGCCCAAGCGAGGCATTCCTATGCCAATAATGGCACGATTTAGGGCAATGTCCAATCCCACTAGAATATTTTGGTCAAAAAGATGCATGGTTAGACCTTTCACCTTCTCCTTGGAATACTGGTTGTCTAAAAGAGAGGCAACAAATCTTGAAGATATGCTGGAATTATCCCTAGGATACTCTACCCTGCTCAGAAAACCAGAGCCAAGGATTAGCTTAACTGCCAAAATGGCTGAAAACTCAGAATTGCGGAGTAGCCTTTTGAGCCTTAGGCTTGAAATCTCATGGAAGGAGACTTGATGGAAGTTTCAAGAAAGAGAGATGGGTGTATCTGCCCCAAAACCAAAAATTGTCTCAAAATCCTTTTAAACAATGAAGTGGAAAGGAGCTTCCTCCATCATTTTGATAACCTAGGAAAGACTCCTCTACAATTTTGAGCCTAGAAAACCTTCAACCTTCAAGATGGACAAGCAAAAAATAAAGGACAAGACTTAGATTTTCTTTCTTTAAAATTATTATGACATTGTCATGCATTTCTAGGCTCATTAATGCAAAGTTCCTGGAGTTGTAAAGCCCAGAGAAGAGGTGGTGAAATAAATAGCTTCCAAGATCATAGTACTAATTAATCTAACTTTGAAGCATTGCCAAAACATCACCACAAGCCTTGGCCAGTGAATGCAGCATACTTTTCTACCTGCCTAAAGATTTGACAGATATACTGACCTCATCAACCTTTCCAAGTATGGCACAAAGAATGAGATAGTTATTACTCATCTTCTACTCCCCAACCAAGAAATGGTCATATATGACATGGCATGATTTCAAGCTTGAAGGAATCCAAATCAGCTGGCTTAGTGGAGGTTGCAGTTATCTAGTCCTATTCAACATACAATAGGATGAAGGGCCCACAAAATCAAAATCATGATTACTTAGCAAACTTGTTTGGCGGGAGAAACATGGTTTGAAAAGAAGACCATTGACAATTAAATGCATCTCTTCATTTGAATTCAAAATGTAGCCCAACTAAGAAAATCCCCAAATCCTGAATGGCTATTTTAGAAATTCAAATTGCCTAAATTCAACCACCCTCTTCCTAATTCCTTGGAGAATTAAAGTTGAGTTCGGGCGCCCACCAACTTAAAGAAGTACCAATCGATGCCAACTTGGACAAAGCATCTGCATCTGTGTTTTCCTCTCTATATATGTGATTGCAGGTGTAGTTAATGAAGGAAGGTAGTAGCGTTAGAATTATTTCTAGTAGTGCTTGCATCTTCCAATTAACAAAATGAGTTCCTTTAATTGCATTTATAACGATCACAAAATCCCCCTCAATTGCTAAACTTCTAATGGAATGGTTAGAACACTCTGACAGCCCATAGAGGATAGCTTTGAATTCTTCTACATTGTTTGCATCTAGAGGAATAGGTTCAACCATATTTCCCATCACTATTGCACTATGATCTCTAACTACACATCCAATTCCAGAAGCTCCTGGATTTCCTTTAGAATCCCCATCAAAGTTCAATTTGAATGAACTGAACTAGGAAGGAGACCAAGCTTCATTTCCACTGTCACCTGACTTCTTTCCTAAGAAGGGAGGAATTTTGATTCCATTCCATGGAAACCTCATTATGACATCCCATGATGTAAAGTTCTTGTCTAGGTTAGTAGAAAGGGGAAGTACGATATTAATGTTCTCAACAATGGATGCTTCCAGAGAAGATAAAACGGAGTCAACACTCCTTGCTTTGATATCAAATATTCTCCTGTTTCGCTCCTTCCATACCTCCCATACTAGAGAAGAGGGAGAAATTTCCCACAAAGAGCTTAAAATGCCATCTTTTGGTCTGATTGGCCAGCTTGAGAAAAGGGAGACAATGTCATTTGGTAGAGTTGTAATCCAACCAAATTTAGCACATAGCCACCTCTAGCATTTTACAGAAAATGGACAAGTAAGGAGGAGATGGTCTACAGATTCCTCATGTGCTTTACAGAGAATGCACCTTGAGGAGCCATCAAATCCCATCTTCTTGAATCTCTCTGTTGTGAGGATCTTTTTCTTGACTCTCAGCCAAGCAAAAATGACATCCTTAGGGATAATTCTATTATTCCATAAAAGCTTTTGTGACATATGTTGGTCTTCGGAATCCACTTGGTTTGTGAGAACCTTATATCCCATTTTAACAGAGTATTGGCCAGATTTAGATGGGGACCAAATCAAAGTGTCAATTCCATTTCTGAAAACCAAATGCCTTTCATTGAGGAGGCCAAAAAGTTTGTTTAATTCATTTGAAGGAAGGGTGAGGCCTTCCAATTTTTCCAACCCCAACCTAAGAAGGAGTTACCCCTTGAAAATTTTACATAATCCTTGATATGAAGGCCCCAATGAAGTCTTATCCATTCCCTTGTTGTTGGAATCGTTATTAAACTATCTATGCTCAAAAATCCACTCCAAGAATCCTCCCAAAAGAGGCAAGATGAACCATCTCGGACAACCCAAGAAACATAATCTACTATAAGATGCCTACATTTGAGAATAGAATTCCAAGTCAGAGACCCTTTAGGATGAATAGAAGCTCTCTGAAATTTAATACATGGTCTCCTATTGCTACATATTTGGTAAGTGTCATTCTTACCCATCTTGAACTTGGATCAATAAGAATCTTTCGGGATAGTTTTTCTCCTAATGCCTTTTTTTGAATCTGAATGTTATGTATTCCCAAGACCGCTGAAGACTTGGGTTTACAAATTTTTTCTTAGCCTATCAAAGCAATTTTGTGCGCCTTTCATCCATTTTTTGCTAAAAAAAAAATCCTCATCTTCTGAATGATGAAAGAATTCATGCGTGTGGATAGGGCTAGAAGGGACATATGGTATATGGGAAGAGAAGAGATCATGGCTTGAAGCAAAATCAATCTACCTGCCCAAGAGAGCCATTTTCCTTTCCATGAATTAACTTTCTTATCCACTTTTAGCTTAAGGGGGTCCCATAGTTTGCAGCTCCTCAAACCCTTGTCTATTGGGATCCCTTGGTATATGCAGGGGAGAGATCCCTTTTCGCAACTACATATTTTTAAGATCCTATTTTCCACGGATACAGGATAGAGAAAAAATAAATTTTAGAGTTTTCCTTGTTAACCACCTGACCTAAAGCTTTACCATATGACTCCAATAGTTCCTGAATCTAGGTAGCTTCCTTGGATCTTGTTGCGCAAAGTAGGAGGTTTTCATCAACAAATTGTTGAAGTGTAGCAACAAATTTGGTGGTTATCTTGATACCTTCCAAATTTTTGTTGGCAGGCTTTGATTTATTGCTCTTCCAAGTGCTTCAGCCATAATAATAAAGAGAAAAGGAGAAATTGGGTCCCCATGGAGGATAGGCTTTAAGGATGAGAAAAATACCTCTGATTTTCCATTAACAAGGATAGAAAATATTGGTTTGGATATGCATTCATAGGTCCAATTAATCCACTATCTACTGAACCCGAAAGCATGCATAATTTTACACAAAAAAAAGAAAATCCACAATATCATAAGCCTTGGAAATGTCTAATTTCACTATCATACCCAGCCTCTTCATTTTTTGGAGAGTATGAATTGCCTCTTGAGAAAAAATGACCCCATCTAAGATTGAGCAACCTAGGACAAAACCTGTTTGCTCCTCTGAAATAATGGATTTCATTAAAAGTTTCAGCCTATTCGTCATCACTTTAGAAAGGATTTTGTAGATGGAATTATAGAGGGAAATAGGTCTGAAATCCTCTAATCTAGAAGCTTTTTATTTCTTGGGAATAAGAACTATGAATGTATTATTGATCTCCTTTAAAAGATTGCCCGATTTCCTAGAAAATTCTAATGCTTCTACTAAATCTGAACAAAGGATCTCCCAGCATTTTTTGAAAAAACCTGTTGGAAAGCCATCTGGGCCTAGATCTTTATCAAAGAGGAGGTGATTTAGGGCTATGCTGACTTCTTCCAGAGAGAAACTTTGATTGATTTTTTTTTATTTTGATTCTCCAAGAACACTTTAGAAATTAAAGATAGCAGCTTCCTTTGCTCTAAAAGATTTGAGCCTTCTTCATTGGTAAGCATCTTGGAAAAGAAGTTGACGATCTCATTTTTAATAATATATGGATCATCAGTGGATCCATTCCTTGGGTATCAAGCCTTGAAATTCCATTTAAACCTCTATGGATACGGGTGACATTATGAAAGAATTTAATATTCCTATCACCAGCCTAGAGCCAATTTTCTCTAGATTTTTGTTTCTAGAAGATTTCCGCTTTAGATAAAATATCTTCATATTCAACCAGCAGATGTTTTTTCTTCTTGAAAAAGGACCTGATTCATACCCTCCTTAATAACTCTATCATTCAATTTCTCCAACTGGCCCTCTATCTTCTTTTTGACAACAAAGATATTCTTAAAATGCATTGCATTCTATTCTAACAACTATCTTTTGACATATTTAAGCTTGGACACAAAGGCAAAAAGCTTGGACCCTTCAAAGCTCACTTCATTCCACCATTTTCCAATAAGACTTAAGAATCTAGCATCCTCCATCCACATGTTTTCAAATCTGAATAGTGGTTTTGAAATATTTGGAGCACTCTGCAAGGAGAGGAGAAGAGGGAAATGATCTAAGCCTGAACAAGGAAGAAGAGAACAATCAAGGGAGAAGGAACATGAGGAAAGATCTCCCATCTAGATAAATCTGTCTATTTTTTCTGCAATGTTACTAAAGCCTTGTCTTCTATAGTTCCAAGTGAAAACATTATCATCAGACTCTATCTCAAAGAGACCATTTCTGTTAGTCCAACTATTAAAATCCTATTGAGATCTACCAAGTCTAATGATGCCTCCTCTTTTGTCCTTAGAACTCCTGATAGCATTGAAGTCACCTCTGATAATAAGGAAATGATCATGGATAAGGGATAACAATCCATCCAGATTAGACCATAGAGAACGTCTGAGAATAGGAGATGCTGGTCCATAAATACTAAGCAATTGGAAACAAGTATTAGAGTGCAGATGAAAAACTCTCATGAGCAATCAATTTATGTTAGAAGCAACTCCTTCAATTTGGACAGCTGGGGGTTTTCAAATTATCAACAAGCTGCTGACAAACCTTCTACAGATACTGCCACTTGTTGGCTGGCAGAGAAATGGTGGCCAATTTCTGCTCCAAAGGATTCTGCTTGGAGGCAATCTAGTTTAGTTTCATGGAACATGAAGATTTCAGCATTAGTCAAAAGGACTCTTCTTTTGACCAAGCATCGCTTGTTAGGGGCATTAAGACCCCTAACATTCCACGAAATTGGTTTCATTGTTGTTCAGGAAGGGGGGATCCCTTCCCTACTTTCCATATATCAGTGATTTTTGCTTGATCCTCTGATTCTTCCTCCCTTATAAGTTGCTCTATGTAGGTCTTCCTACCTCTTTTAGGGGAAAGAAACCCATACTCAGGAAATAGTTTGTCATCCATCAATTGTTTGATGTCGAGTTTTCTCTTTTCTTTAATTGTTTAGTATAAAGTTGCAAGAGGAGTCTCCATCACTAGATCTATGTCCTCATCCTCATTAAGATATTCTGCAAAAAGCTTCTGAGGATTTGTGTCTAGGTTTGATCCAAGGCAGGGGATATGCAAATGAGGGGAGTCCAACAACAAAGTTGGAGATTCTAAGGAGAGATTCATAACATTTCTCTTCAGCTGGGAATCACAAAAGGAGGGAACAGAATAGGGATTCTTAGACTTGCTAGCGGAAGGAATATGTGATTCCTTGGAAGCCATGAGATCATCAATAAAAGGATCATTAACTTCATTCATCTCCTAAATGATATCTCCCTTTATAGTTTCTACTTCAAAAAGAATATTAGATAAAGCTACGTCCTTATCCTTGGAACAAATAACCAAAGAAGAATTCTCTACCACATGTAACCTTCTCACTCGGTTCCTTTTTTTGGAGGCTTTCCTAGGCCTGGAAATAAAGATGTTAAACGCACCCCGGTTTTATGGGGGAATATTGCCTAAGCTATAAGATTTCTTGGAAAGATTTCTATCCTTCAATTTTGATTTTGGGGAAAGGATGAGATATTGACCAGGGGGATGGAGGATGAACATCTTCTAGGACATCTCCAAAAGGCTCCAAATGAGGAGAGCCATCTAACAAAGGACCTACAAGAACCTGAAACTCCTTGTTAAGGTCCTGATGTTGAGTCTGGTTCACACCAACCTAGTCAAAAGAGGGGAAACCAACTTGAGAAGTTTGAACTTGTTGGAGTTTATGCTGCAAAGCTGAAGGACGATTATGATCAGTTAACTAAAGGACCGAACCCCTTGATCCTTGCATAGAGTTACTATTTAAAAGTTGGTTTCTGAGAATATATTTACCTAAAATTGCTTTGGATAACCTACTAAATTTTTATTTCCATCTGCCCACCTTAGAGACAATATCTAGTTCACCATAAAATCCTATCTCAAGGTCTATTTCGACATATATGTTTGCAATATCCGTATTTTTTCATTGAGGAAATCCTCTTCAATACCCATTAAATAGCTCAGGGCATCACCAATCTTTAGAAGTGCCTCAACGCACCAAAATTCAGACGGAAGTCCAACTAGAGATAGCCAAACCAGTGATTTTTTTATCCTATTATTCAAAGGATCAAAGCAAGGCTTCCATTCAAAGAGGTGAAAGGTCGACCCACAATAGAACAAGGGACTACCATTCAAGTTCGTGTCTCCAAGTGTGGAGTCTATACACTCAATTAAGAAATAATCATTTTGCAAAGGGAAAACTGAAACCATACCGAGAAACGAAGAGAGCCACCAATTTATGATGTCTTGGAATTCCCCCCCAAGCCTGCACCATGTAACAAAAAGGGCATTCTCCTTTAGACATCCTATATTAGGATTCATGGCATCCGAAGGCAAGACAAAGAGCTTACTGCCAGGACCTTTCTTCTTCTAGTCAACCTTGGCTGAGACGACTTTTAAAACTGATGACAATGGAAGGGGGAGGTCTTTCCATCCCACCTTCTTACCATACTTTCTAGAACCTCCCAGGCCTTGCTTCCCATTAGGCCTATTAAAGGATAAATAGGAGGATTCTCTAACATTAGAAGAAAATGAAGGGCTCTTACCATTCAATCTAAGACCTCCCAAACCTTGGTTTCTTTTGGAAACATTGAAAGAGTTTTTAGCTGGGACTCTTTATGTTGGAGAAAAGGAAAAGCCAATCTTTGCTAAAGTGGCAGAGCCCGAAAGCTTTGCATTCCCTCGAAGATCACATGAGCGAGTTCGCATACTTAACTCAGAGGCCCCATTTTCTCTAGCCAATCGTTTATGGAGCCAAAAGTTGTGAGGATATTGGAGAGGGATTCAATTCGCTCCAGCTACAACCTTGTTCACCCAAGAAGCAAGATTACTCACATTTTTCTGATTTAAGGGGGAATACTTCAAACCTCTTTGAAACTTGGAGTGATGAGGACGACCTTCAAAGGCATAAAGCCGAGGGGGTTGAAGATGACCTTCAAGAGAGCGGTGATTTGGGGTATGGAGCCGAGAAGGATAAAGAGGTTTGGACCAAGCAAAGGCTCGGAGGCCGTGGGAACCAGAAAAGCGATCAGCCATACTTATGTCTTTTTGTAAAAGTCTTTTTCAATTTTAATAGAAATAAAATCACATTTCTCCATTTCAGTATCTTCCATTACTGCTTGCATTTTCTGAAAATAAAGACAGATTCCACACCCTAAAATGCATAAAAATGAAGGAATGCAATCTATATATATATTTCAGAGTAATTAATATTTACTATTTACTTACTGCTGAAAGTCAAAAAAATGCTAAAAGCAAACTCCATTTGGAGACTTTAACAATTCAGCAATGTCACATTCAGATTAGAACAGAATTTGAAGTACAGTGCACATATTTCTCATGGAAAAAGCACCATATCAATGTTCATAAAAAGGCAGGGGATAAGCAAGGTCGTAAAAACAGACACAACTAAATTAAATCAAAATAAATTTGAAACTTATAGTGAGACTTGAATCCTCACCAGAAGACCAAACGTGAAACTCGCATCAAAAAGCCAAAATAAAATTGAAACTCGCATTTGAAATGTTTGGAATCGGCCAGTCTCAAACCCTAGCTGCAAGAACAACACAGAAGGGTAAAGTGAAAAGAAAGAGGCATAATAAATATTGAAATAACCTTTGTAGGTCCCTTTATTAGTGGAAAGAATGACGTGAAAAGATCTTTTGCCGCTCCTGGCCAGCAGTTCTCCACGGAAGAACAATTCATGCTTAATTTGATTTCCTTTGTCAGCAAACAGCCACGCCAACCTCAAATGTGGATGCCAAAAAAACCTGCCGGGAGGAAGCAACCAAGCAAACAGGCTGACAAAATTCCGAAGAGAAAATAATCTTTCTGGACTCAAAAGCCCATAGTCTATCGGCTAATAAATATATACTAGCTTAGCCGATAGTAATATATATTGAATTTTTCAAATTATATAATTATATTTATAAAAATTTTATAATATTTTTTTTATTAAATTTATTTTTATTAATTAGTATATTTATATATACATTATATTAAATTGATATAAATTATAATTTAAAAAATATACTTATTTTTTAATATGAACAAACTAAATAGATGTTTAAATAAAATAAAATAAATGATTTAAATTATAAATTAATTGGGTAGATCTAAAAAATAGAAGAGCTCATACAACTTTTATATTAAATCTGTTAAAATTTAATGATTGGCTAGAAATAAAATTCAAGAATGTTAGGTATAATTAAAAATAAAATAAAAATAGAATGAATAAAATAAAATTGTGACAGATTTATGTAAAATTTAGGATTATTTCTTTTATTGAAAGAATTTTAGAAGATTTTGGTGTAAGATATTTAACCAAAAGAATGACAATAATATCTTAGCCATCCAAAACAATTACTTGCACTATTAAAATCTTTGGAGTTTAAACTTTACATTCAAAACTAACTCTGTAAGCAAGAAAGAGAAATAATATGCATTTTAACTTGAGGAAGTTACAAGAAACCAGAAGAATGTACACTATGTATTCCACAGTGAGCCATGGCACCCCGTCAAAGTTTTAAGAAAATTGTCTTAAAAAATAATAAGTGGAAATCCTTTTTAATCATACATCAGATTACATAAAAATATTTTTTTACAATAAATAAGTATTATATATCAATTTATTTTTTAGAGTATTAGATATAATCCATTAAAATAAATACATATATAGTTTTAGGTGGCACTCCTGTTAGTCATTTCAGAATTATTTAAATGCAGGGAACAAAGTTTTTTAGAGAATGGCGGTTGAAGCAAATCAAATATTCTGACGTGATTTCACGACGAAAATTTACTCGAAGGAAACCAGCCGCGCGTTTGATTTTGCAAATTTGAATAAACAAGATGGATCAAAATAACTTCATTTAAACTTTAAAACCTACAAATGCCTACGAAGAAACTTAAATATTTTAGATCTGCTATTTATGGTGAATAGTTTGAGGTTGCAGCTGAACGGATATCGATTTCGGTCTCTCTCTGTGACTGAATATTGGTTTTTATTATTTTCTAGTTGGCCCTACTACTTTAGTGTTCTATTGGATTATCCATATAAAGACATTTTGAACTGAGAAAAGAAAAGATCTCCGCGTATTAAATGATACTGAGAAAAGAAAAAATTTCGTATTAAATGATGTTTTTTTTTTCCATGTTCCTGACAATATCGTATGTTAAACTCACAGCAGAAACTAAGTTACTAAGTTATTGGAGGTATTTTTAAACAGTAATGATTTTCCGCTTTCTCTAGCCCGGCCAGTATCTGGCCAGGCCATTATCTTCCCTAGATAAGAATAATTAACCAAATTATGAAGCATACAGTGCTCTAGCTAATCTGAGAGCTAAAAATAATACTATAAAAGCAGCTAAAAGGGCTATCAAAATTTGACCTAGTGATATCATTTTTTTATTTCCTCTCCAATCACTATTTATTATATAAGATAATAGATAAGCACTTCTAGTTATTTATTTTAATGATTCTGGCTGTTTCAGGCTATAATCTGGATGAAATGTTCTAGATTGAAAATGGATAGATCATATTGGAAGGGTAAAAAAGAGATTTCAAAGACTAAGAGTGGATAATTTTTATGAAAATGATCATAATTTTCATTTTCTATTCATAAAGAAAAACTATGACAAAATCATTTGAACCATTCTAAGGAATGTGTTAATAATTCTAACAGCTATTATAGAGTGGTTACTAAAAAAAAATATTACTTAAGTAATAGGGTATTATTTTGAATATCCATAAAGGATTGTTCTTGCAAGAGTAAAAACAATAAGGTAAGGGGCGGATTTAAAAGGAACCATCTCCTATTGAATTATTCAGGAATAGGGAAATACGATGATAGGAACTTGCATTAAATTCTTATTAGAATCTAAAAATTCCTTTTTTCCCTATTGGTGGTAAAAGTGTGATTCGTTCTATCATTATATTCAACAGAGTTGAAGGATCTTTCAACTCTCGTCTATATTTTGAGAAAAAAAAGCTATATTTCTATATAGGTTCCAAACCTCTCCTATGAATACCCTGGTTCAGGAAAGGAATTGTGCACATTCTCGTAATTTGGATTTGGAATGATAAAAAAACCCTATTTTCCATTCCATCCAAGATGGCGAAACAGAATGTAGAATGTTTTCAAGGATTAGACCGATCTATCTAATCAGATCAATTAAAGTATTAAATGATGTTTTTTTTTTCCATGTTCCTGACAATATCGTATGTTAAACTCACAGCAGAAACTAAGTTACTAAGTTATTGGAGGTATTTTTAAACAGTAATGATCAATATGTTGAATTGATGACTTCCTAATCACAAATCTCTGTACGTCACAATGTACCTACACACATAACTGTGTGGGCCTCCTTTCTCCCTTTTTTTTTTTTTTTTTCTCTTTTTTATTCTATGTCATTCCAGCTCGTCCTCTTCAACTTCCCTCCTTCCTTCCTAATGCAGGCCCAAAAACGAGAGCACCAAGGCCATCCACGCGTCCGGCATACATATTTCTTCACTAGGATGAATGCTATGGGTGAGAAAAAAGCAATACCACATGTATGGCATTTTGTTAGGTTAGGTGGATAAGGGAATGGTTTAAATCACACACACTAAGCTTACATTTTTAGGTTTTAAAGTGTTAAACACTCACAGTTGACTGACATCCTCTAGGCTTAATATGTTGCTTAGTATGTGTGGTTTAAGACTGGTCATGGATCAGCAGCAATGCCCTCCCAAAGTTTCTCTCTGCAATGGGTATGCCAAAGAGGTGTGGAAGGTCAATTAGGATAAATTTGTTCAATTTTTTGCATAAATTTCTTTAGTACATGAATTCAATTGGTAGGCCATGAGATAGACATAAATTTCTATCTCATAAATTTCTTTAGTACATGAGATCAATTGGTAGGCCATTTAGAAAATGATGTTGTTTGTGCAACAAAGGTCTAAATGGAGAAGTAATAGCTTCAAATCCACTTTGCATCTTCTTACAAGGATCCAATAATAACTGAAACAAAACCTTTGAATTAGGAAGATAATCAACTACCATTACCAACAAGCTCGTGTTATATTTGCAATCGGGTGAGAGGGATATATATATATATATATATATATATATATATATATATATATATATATATATATATATATATATATATATATATATATATATATATATGTATGTATGTATATACATGTGTACACATGTATATACATATATACATGTGTACACATGTATATATGTATATACATGTGTACACATGTATATACCTACATACATATATATATATATATATATATATATATACTTATGTATATATATGTATATGTGTGTGTGTATATATATATATGTATATATATATAAGGCTATGGAGATGGAGATGGAGATGGAGATGGAGATGAAGAAAGAGAAAGAGGAGAGCAAGATAGAGGAAAGGAGAGAGATTTGAAGAGGTAAAGAGAGAGAGCAGATAGGATTAGATAGATGTGGAAGCTTGAATAATAAATAGAAAGAGAGAGAGGGAGAGATTAAAAGATAAAGATAGGAAGTGATATATCGAGAGGGGGAGAGATATAGTGGTAGAAGAGGTAGACAAATAAACAAATAGAGATTGATGGATATGTGAAAGAATAAATATGGAGAGATGGATACAGAGTGGAAAATAGATGAATAAGAGGTCAAAAAGGAGGGATAGAGAAAGAGGGAGAGAGAGAGAAGGAGAGAGATAAAAAGATAGACAAATAGAGAGAATTGGATGTAGACAAATAGATATGGAGAGAGAGAGAGAGAGAGAGAGAGAGAGAGAGAGAGAGAGAGGGTGAGATAGGTAGCAATAAAGATATAGATAGGGGGATAATGAGGGAATGAGGGAGGGAGAGATAGGGAGAAGTAGATAGGGAGAGGGAGAGATATAGATATAGGGAAATATAGAGAGATGGAGAGGGTTAGGGAGGGAGATAGAAAGGTGAGGACATAGATGTGGGTAACAATATGGATAGAATTAGATGGAGAGATGAGAGAGATAAATAGATAGAGAGATGAAGAGGGAATGATAGGGAGAGAGAGGAGAAAGAAGATAGAGAGAAATAGAGAGATAGACATATCGTACAAGAGAGTGGAGTGAAAAAGATAGAAAGAAGTGGAGATAATGATATATTAATGGTGAGGGGGACAGATATATATGGCTTCTAGATAGAGATGGAGGGGGCAAGAGTGAGAGAAATATGGTGACAGAGACAAGTAACAGAGAAGGGTTTAGAGAGAGAGATAGAGAGAGAGAGAGAGAGAGAGAGAGAGAGAGAGAGAGAGAGGGAAAGATAGAGAGACAGAGATAGAGATATGGAGGGAGAAACAAGTTGTGTGTGTGTGTGTGTGTGTGTGTGTGTGTGTGTGTGTGTGTGTGTGTGTGAGAGAGAGAGAGAGAGAGAGAGAGAGAGAACATATGAGTTAGAGAGAGAGAAGTAGAAAGATATAAAAAGGAGAGAAGAGAGGGGTAGATGGGGATAGAAAGAGGGAGAGAGGGAGAAATAGGAATAGAAAGAGGTAAAAATAGAAATAGAAAGGAGAGGAAAACTAGATATAACTTGTGAAATATAGAGTGGGTGGGACAGAGTGTGATAAAGATGGAGACAATCACTGAGATGGGTATTTTGAGATAAAGATAAAGACACAAGAAATAACATTTAGAGAGAGAGAGAGAGATAATTATGCTCCATTACCAACAACCTCATGTTATATTTTAAATAGGGGGAGAGGGAGAGAGGAAGAGATAGGGGTAAAAAAGAGGGTGAGATAGAGGGGGGGAGGAGTGAGATGAGAGATGGAGTTGGATTGGAGAAGGAGAAGGAAAGGGATACATGAGAGAATGAGAGGGAAAGATAAACAGAGAGAGGAGAGAGGGATGCATAGAGATGGAAGAGATAAGTAAATAAAGGGAGAGGGGGAGTGGTATAAAGATAAGTATAGAGATAGGAAGTGATATATAGAGGGAGATAAGATATATATATATATATATATATATATATATATATATATATATATATATATATATATATGAGAGTCGAGAGAGATGGAGAGATGACAAGATAGAGATAAATTAATTAATTTCTATAGAGATAAAGATAGAGAGGCAAAGAGATATAGACATAGAGGTCTAGGAAGAGGGAGAGAGATGAATCAATAAAGAGAGGGAGACATGTCTACAGATAGAGATGGAGAGATCAAGATAGAACTAAAGATGAATATAGAGTGAGAAAGGAAGAGGGTTATAAAAAATAGAGAGAGTCAGGTGGAGATAGAGAGATAGGGGGATAAAGAGGGCGATATGGAGAGGAAGGGACAAAGTGATAGAGATAAAGAAATAGAGAGATAGAGAGATAGACATATTAGGAGATGTAGATAGAGAGAGAGGAGATTGATGAATAGAGATAACTAGAGAGACAATTAGAGATGGATACATGTAGAGAGAAATAGTGGGATAAAGAGAGCTCAAGAAAGAGAATAATGGTGATATGGAGAGATGTGGAGAGAGAAGGGCGGTGGGGGTGAGACAGAGAAGAGATAGAGAGATAGATAGGAGGATAAGGAGGGAGAGAGGGAGGGAGAGATAGAAATAGGAGAGATAGGGGGAAGGAAAGATAATAAGAGAGGATATAGAGAGGGGAGGAGAGATAGAAGATGAGGGAGAGAAAGAGAAAAGGGGGAAGGAAGAGATATGGAGAGAGAGAGAATGAGGGAGAGAAAGAGAAAAGGGGTAAGGAAGAGATATGGGGAGAGAGAGAGAGAGAGAGAGAGAGAGAGAGAGAGAGAGAGAGAGAGAGAGAGGGAGAGGGAGAGGGAAAGTATGAAATTTCCATTCTATATTGCCCAAAATGTTCATGAGATCCGAACCCATGTAATATTTTTCCTACATAGAATGTATGATGTAGGAGCATTTGAGTGCACATGTGATCCTCTCCGCCAAAAATATTATTTTTCTTTTCCAATTATTGCATTGCACTTCTGGTTCAATACTATCAAGTTTAATTCAAGTAGATTTATTTTAGCATATCCTCAACTTTGCAAACTTATTAGTTTCTTGAATCTATACTTTACTGAAAAGAAATTATCATCAGACGAAAGAGGAAAGAAGGAAACGCTTAAGTGTTTTAAAGACTTTTGTTTCAACAATAATTGAAGTTTGCAAACTCACAAGGTTGTTGAAACTTGTTTTCACTGTAAAATAGAAAACTTATATTGAATGGAAAACTATCCAAGTTCACAAACTCATAAGTTTGTTGAAACTTGATATCACCAAAAAACTTAAGATATTTAGAAGACCTAATGGACCAAGAATAGAAGGTTTCCACAAGGATGACTTTGTTTGGACCAAGACATTGGGTGACCATTCAAATTCTTTTTGAAAGTTTAAATTGTTGACTATGAATAAAGAACAGGTTTATTTCGTACAGAGGAAAATAGAAAATCAAAGAGATTAGAGGGGTGGGAGCCAAGTTGTGTAATGAAAGTTTTTTTCATGAATTTTAATAGAATCGGGTTGAATAATGATAATAGATATTTTATGTGTTGGAATAAAGTATAGCTTTTTATTACTTGGTGCTTATCTAAACTTATCCCTAGACTTGGCTGCACCATTAGTTCATGGGTCTTCAATGCAACCTTGACCTCTTTTGGGTGCCTGTACAAATTAAGGTAAGTGATAATAGTATTAATATGAAAGAAGGAAAAGTGATCCAAGAGGATGACAAACAATGGTGAAGGACTGATACTCAAAATATAAAAAAATCTCACATCAAGATGGAAAAAGTAGAAAGGTGAAATAGGCATGCCAAATGGCTTGTAAGTTGGACTAAAAATAAGCATGAGATGTGTATTTGACCCATTATAATTTTGATTCTTGTAATAGCATACCATTTGTATACCAGTCAATGCATAAGGGGCAATCTAAATAAAATGAGTTTAGAATAATAAAGAAAAACGCAAGTTACATAATTTTTACCATTATATATTTGATTGGACCATTGATTTATATATTAAATGGCATTGATCATTAAATTAGGAATCAATCAAATATCTTAAATAAAATTTTGTAATAAAAAATAAAAAATGAAAAATCATAAAGTTTATGATATAGCCGTTTGAAAAAAAATTTAAAAATTGAAAAAAAATCTTAATGTCATGAAAATAGAAGTATATATATAAAAAAAAATTAAAAATAACACATATTACATTATTTATTTTTAATTTATTGTAGAAATAATTATAAATATTTTAAAATAAATAAATTATAATATTCTCAATTGCCTCTTTTTAGTTTGTATTGGAGTCTAGGAAGCATAGACTTGAATGCATGATTCCTTCAAGTCATTTAAGTATTTGCTACTTACATAGCATATGGTTTTTAGATTCGACATGTTTTTAGGGTACATGTTGTTTTTAGCAATTGTTACGACAAAAATTATGTTATTTTCACTAGTTGTGTAGTTGATAAGCTTTGTTTATTACATAAAAAACCATGATTTTCTCTAGTGTTTTTAAGGAGACTTAGATACAATAAAATAGATTTGTACATGAATTTGTTATCTATAAATTCTTTTAGATTACTAGGGTAATGCATCTTCTATAGTTTTTGGAGTGTTGTCATCCTTTGCATCCCAGTAAGGTCACTCCCTTATGTGGATGTAGCTAGCCTACCAAAAGCAATCATGTCTCCTAGTCACATGGTTCTTAATCTCCTAAAATAGATAGGGATCAATCTATTCATAAATAGTCTCAATCTTCTCAATTTCCATTATATAGATGTGGTGCTCTTGGCTAGTTGATTTTTGACAACTTTTTTTCTCACTAATGTTTTACCATCTCTCTCTCATGTCCATGCTCAACAATCTATAGATGAAAACCAAAAAGAAGGAGGAGTCACTTGATGATAGTTCTATCTTCATTAATGTACAGAGAAAACAAGATGACCATGATCCCCCCCCACTGGTGGAGTCCTCACTACCGAGTAGTGTGGCTCCATTAAACCTTGTTTTAATCTCTAATCTTGTTGATTAGACTTGACCTTACTTAAAATTTAGAGATATGAAAACTGCCACCATTTTTTTTTCAAATATATTTTTATTTATTTAATGTTTAAAAAAATAAAATCATCATTCATTTAAAAATATTTAAAATAAAATTAAATAATGTATATTCAAATTATTATATAAAATAAAATAAATTACATTTAAACTTAAAAATTATAAATACCTTCTTAAAAGATCAATTTTTAAAATATATATATATATATAATTTTTTCTTTTGAAAAAACCATGGAAGGATAATCAAAACAAAGATAGAAAACAGGTGATGTGATTTGAAGTACTCACATGTAAATGCATATATGTTGTGGCTGCATCTACAATGCCCGCTTTGCTAGCCACTATTGTTGTCAATTCCAAACAACCACACATCAAAAGCAAAGCTATCGATGTAAAGTTACTAGCTTACATATATTTGATTTTAATCAAATATATATATAATACGCCGAGATATATCCTTTTCAAAGTGCCTATTAGAGTTTGGGGTACATGATAGAAATAAGTGCCTTTCGAAAAGGATATATCTCTGCATATTATATATATATTTGATTAAAATCAAATATATGTAAGCTAGTAGCAGTCGCACACTGAAAACAATTAAAAAATTCAAAATAAAACTATATAATATTATACTATTAATGTTTGTTGCATTAATATGTAATATTATTATTGTAATTATTATTATTATTTTCTATTTGTTTGTACTAAAATAAATTATATTATTATGTAGAGATATATGAAATTTTAAATATCTATTTAGACTATTTTATATAATATATTTGTGTTGCAAGATCAAAGCAAATACTAAAATCTAAGATAATATAAAACTTTATTTAATATAATATAAAATTTTATTTAATCGCGAGTATTATGGTTATGGTTAGCATTAGGGTTAAGGTTAGTGTTATGGTTAGGGTTAAGGTTTACATCATGGTTCAAGTTAGATTTCTGATTAGGATTAGGGTTATGATAATGGTTAGGGTCAGCATCAACGTTAGGGTTTGGTTTTGGTTTAGGATTATGGTTAGCCTTAAGGTTTAGGATTACAATTAGGATTATGGTTAGGGTTAGGGTTATGGTTGCAGTTTAATATTAGGGTTAAATTTATGGTTAAGCTTACAGTTTAGTGTCAGGCTTATAATTATAACTGGGGGTATGGTTAGGATTACGATTTGGTTTATGGTTATGTTTTGGATTAGGGTTAAGGTTCGTACTATGGTCAGGGCTAAGGTTTATATTATGCTTAGGGTTATGATTAGGGTTAGGGATTAGGGTTAGGAATATGATAATAGTTAGGGTGTATATCATGGTTAGGGTTAGCATCAAGTTTTGGTTCTGGTATAGGATCATGGTTAGGGTTAAGGTTAGGGTTAGGGTTAGAATTATAATTAGGATTAGGGTTAGAGTTAGGGTTAAGATTGCAATGGAAGATAGTATGTGATGATAGCTATAAGAGTTAGGGTTTGGGTTAGGATTAGGGTTGTTAGGGTTAGGGTCTAGATTAAAGGGAGTTATTGTATTATCGATAGAATAAGTTATAATTGGTTTTAGTTAATGATTAGAGTTATTATTGTAGGATAATGCTTTGGGTAAGGGTTCAAGTTCAATTAGAATTAGTTATTTAATAAATCTTTTTTATTAAAATAAGTTATATTATAATATTATATATTATATAGAGATATATGAAATTTAATATATCTATTTAGACTATTTTTAATAATATATATTTGTTGCAAGATCAAAGCAAATACTTAACTCTAAGATATTTAAACTTTATTTAACAACAAGTATTATGGTTATGGTTAGGATTTGGGTTAAGGTTAGTGTTATGGTCGGGGATAAGCTTTACATCATGGTTTGGGTTAGGGTTTATATCATGTTTAGGGTTTGGGTTTTGGTTACAGTTTAATATTAGGGTTAGATTTATGGTTAGGGTCAAGGTTTAGTGTCAAGGTTACAATTATGTAACTTAGTGTTTACATCAAAGGTAGGGTTAAGGTAAGCATAATTACAGTTAGGGTTAGGGTTGGAATTATAACTGGGGGTATGGTTAGGATTAGGATTAGGATTTGGTTTATGGTTATGTTTTGGATTAGATTTAATGTTACCATTATGGTCAAGGTTAAGGCTTATATCATGGTTAGGGCTATTATTAGGGTTAGGGTTTGCTTTTGGTTTAGGATTATGGCTAGGGTTAGGGTTTAGTGTTAACCTTAAGTTTATGGTAAGGGTATAGTGTCAGGGTTACAATTAATTTAGGGTTTATATCAAAGTTAGGGTTAGAATTAGGGTTATGGTTCAATTACATTAAAGTTAGGGTTAAATTAGTATTCAAGTTCAATTAGGATTAGAGTTTGGGCTAGATTAAGGTTAGGAATAGATTAGGATTAAGGTTCAATTTGGGTTAGGGTTAAGTTTAGGGTGGGATTATTGTTAGTGTTAGGGTTTATGATTATGGTTAGGTTAGCATTATGATTAGGGCTTGGGTAAGGAATATGATTAGGGTTATTATTTTTGGTTATGGTTAGTTTTATTGTTTACATCATGGTTGGGGTTAAGGTTAGGTTTAGGATTATGGTTAGGGTCATAGTTAGGATTATGGCTAGGATTAGGGTTTACATCATAGTTAGGGTTAGGCTTAAGGTTGGGGTTATGATTAACGTCATGGTTTAGGGTTATGATTTACATCATGCTTAGGGTTAGGGTGAGGATTATGGTTGGGATTAGGATTTAAGATTAAGGTTAGGGTTAGGGATATGGTTTGGGTTAGATTTTAAGGTTAGGATTAGGATTAGGATTATGGATAGGATTTACTCTTAGGATTAGGGATAAGTTTTGAGTTAAGGTTAGAGTTAGGATTAGGATTAGGATTAGGTTTCGGGTTAGGGCTAAGCATTATTGTTAGGGTTAGGGTTAGGTTAGGGTTAGGGCTAAGGAATATTGTTTAATTCTCTATGGTTATAGTGAAGTTTAGGGTTATGTTATGGTTTGGTTTTAATTATGGTAAGATTAGGTTTAGGGTTAATGTTAAGCTAAAATTAGGAATAGGGTTAAGATTGGAGGTAGGGTTTAATTTTAGGTTTTAATTATGATTAGATTTGAGTTTGACTACATGATTAGGGTTTGATTATGGTTATAGTTAGGTTTTGGTTATGATTAGGGCTAGGGTTTGATTATAGTTAAGATTAGGGTTTAATTATGATTTGGGTTAGGGTTTGATTATGATTAGGGTTTGGTACAATTATGGTTTGCTTATGGTTAGGATTTGATGATGGTTAGATTGGGGTTCAATTAGGTCTAGTTTATGGATATTGTCAAGGTTAGGGTTTAATTATGGTAAGGCTTAACATAAGAGTTCAATTAGGGTTATGATTCAATGCTTAACATAAGAGTTCAATTAGGGTTATGATTCAATTACATTATGGTTTGGTTTAAATTAGGATTAAAGGTAAATTAGGGTAATGATTCAATTGCATTGCGAGTAGGGTTAAATTAGGATTAAAGTTTAATTAGGGTTAGGGTTTGGGCTTGAATTCAATTAGGATTAGTGTCCAATTAGGGTTATAATTTAGTTTAGGGTTATGGTTCAGTTGATGTTAGATGAGGGTAGAAGTTGTAGGTGTTTTAAAATTATATGGGGTTATAGTTAAGTTTAGTGTTAGGTTATGATTAGGTTTCAATTATGGTAAGATTAGGTTTAGGGTTAATGTTAACCTAAAATTAGGGTTAGGGTTAAGATTGGAGGTAGGGTTTAATTATAGGTTTTTATTACAATTAGATTTGAGTTTGATTATGGTTAGGATAAAGTTTTCATTATGATTAGGGTTAGGGTTTGATTATGATTAGGTTTTGGTATAGTTATGATTTGGTTATGGTTAAGGGTTAATGATGATTAGATTGGGGTTGAATTAGGTCTCTATTATAGATATTATCAAGGTTAGGGTTTAATTATGGTAATATTTTTATTATAGTTAGGTTTAATATAATACTAAAATTTGTTTAGGGTTAGAATTAGGGTTATGATTCAAATACATTAGGCTTAGGGCTAAATTAGGATTGAAGGCTAATTAGGGTTAGGGTTTGGGCTAGACTTTAATTAAGGAACTACTATTGTAGGATGAATCTCGGGGTTATGGTTACGTTTCAAATATTGTTTGAGTTATAGTTTAATTAACATTATGGTTTAAGTACAATTAGGGTTAAGGATTAATATTAGCTTAGGGTTGGGGTTCAATTAGAGAAAAATCTTAGTTAGGGTTTAATGGGTTATAGTTAATTATAGTTAGGGTTCAATTGTAGTACAGTTGGATTGTGATAAGGGTTTAATTATAGTTAGGCTTAGGATTTGAGTCTAATTAGGGTTAGAATTTGGTTTATTATTCAATTAAATTAGGGTTAGGATTCAATTTGGTTTACGAATAGGGTTCAATTTGGTGTATTGTTAGAGTTAAGACTTTTAGATTTTTTTTTACATGTTATAAAATATTTTCTATTTGTAAAATTGAATCTATTTTCATTTACTTCTCAAAAATTCTTTAGTCAAAATATTATTTATTTTCTTAAGTAAAAGAATATAATACTTTAGTATATAAATAAATTATTATATATTCTATTAAATAATGTTTAAGAAAATTATATTAATTTTAAATTTAATAATTTTAGTTAAATAAAATAACTATATTATACATATTAAAAAATTCTGGATTAGTGTAGATATCTAAAACACTTCTATATAATATATAAGAGCATACTTCAAATGGATGTCTTTAATAAATTTATATTAATTTTATTATCTTTTATGTGCCATTTTCACCTTTTTTTATTTTGATAAAAAAATTAAAATCATTTGTATTTATGATTAAAATCTAATTGTTTCAATGTCACTATTGTACTTTGAGATATGGTTGTTTTATTGCTTGCATTGTTGGCTAAATACATGGTCTAAAAAATTTTGTTAAGGATAAACATTCTTTTTTTAAGATTTTAGACTTACCATTTGTGTAAAGATTATTGAAACTGCGCATACTATTTTGTTAACCATGCGTTGAAATGTAGCCATAATTTGTTACGTTTTATTTGACTCTTCAACAATTCAATGTTACAAGATAGGACTAAGCAGATATTTACATTGATACTAAGTCCTTTGCCTTCGAGTCCTTTGCCTTCGAAATTAATAACATTTCGTTTGACTTGTCTAAAATAAAATGATAGAAGGCACGACTCTACAAATCCTTAGACAATTACTTGCATTTATAGGCCACGTTTATAAGCTTATCACACTAACTCTAGCACTTAAAGAATCAAATAGAAAGAAATTTATTGTATAAAGATCTCTTTGTGATAGAAAGATACCAAACCAAACTTGTCCCTGTATCTTTTGAAAGAAAAGCAATGTGGTAAAGAAGCTTAATAATGAAAAGCAACGTGCTAAAATCAATTTTACGATTTTTACATCAATTCCTACTACTCAAAATAAAATCAATCCAAACCATAAATAAGACCTATTTACCCCAAATTATTTTGGTTCTTGGAGGGATTACGGGACAAGATCCGCCAATCTACAATATTTTGTGTTCGAATCCCATGGAGACTTGATTTCAGTCTCAGATCTGCTGATGAATAAGTACATGCACCGGTCCTCGCCTCGGCCGCAACAGCAGCAAAAAGAATGGGCAGATTACAGAAGACGAAAACCCTTTGTGGAAGATGACAGGTGAACCAGCATAATGTCCAAGAAGATGAGGCTGCTCAAGGACGCTGAGTATCTTATAAATGATAACGCCAGCTTAAACTACAACGTTTACCAGGCCCACGGATCTGCCAGGACAAGCCAATCGCCACTGACGGGGTTCGATCCCTTGGCAATCGCCTCCAACGGACATAAAATCCCCCCACCCTGTTTGCCGCCCTCAGGAGCCAAAGCGATTAACAGGCGGCTGGCTTGTTTTCTGGCGAGGGAATACCTCCAGCGCGGGACATTGCTGGGGAAACCATGGCCGCCATAGGATTCGAACACGAAACCTCGGGAAAACGCCACTGCTAAGCCAAAAAAGAACCTCCGAGAAGACGAAGCTACCAGAGAACAGGAAGCGCTCTACTCTACTCTCACCACCGATTTCCTCCGCTCAGATGATATTCACATTCCTGGCATTTTTAATCCTTAACAGATGGCCGCTTGGTTCGGATTCAAATGACCAGTTTGCTCAAACCCTAGAAGGAAAACGACTCTTCCATTTCCCATATGCGTTTCTTATTGAACCGCTTCACCTTCCATTAGAATGCATGGCCGTCATCAGGTTTCCGTTTTCTTTAGTGTTTACACACATGGCTTCACTCCCCCCTGCTGCGACTGTAGGAACGCCTCTCGGCGTAATAAGATTCAAGTCAAATGAATTTTGCAAATTACGTGAATTACTTTCTCTGATTTTTCTAAACAATGAGATGAATGAAACTCTATTATAACCCCCATCTAAACAATCAGATTAATCATAAATTAGGTGAATTTTTTTTCTTTTTTTCTGTTTTGTTGGTATGACAGCACTATATTTATATAATCATCAAATAAATTATAGTACTTTCTATATCATTTTATTTATCTTTTTTATTTCAATCTGGATGATGTTTAAAAATAATCATAGTGTAATGGAAGCAGTAAAGACTTAATTTCAATGGGATTTGTGATTGCAATGTGTATAGAGAGATTAGTAAGAATCTATACAACTTTTTCTTGTTGTTTTCTCTTCGCAATACTTGTATAGAGAATAGCTCGTACAACCTGTTCTTTTCTCTCTCCCCAATACTTGTTTAAAGGAGTTAGCAAGGGATTCATACAATTTTTTCTTGTTTCTTTCTTTCTCCCTAATATCTGTATAGTGGGGTTAGTCTATACAACTTTTTCTTGTTTTTTTTTTTCTCTTCCCAATTCTTATATACGGGGGTTAGGAGGGAATCCATACAACTTTTACTTGTTTTTTTCTCTCCCCAATACTTGTATAGAGGGGTTAGACAAAATCATACAACTTTCCTTGTTTTTCTCTCTCTCCAATACTTGTATAAAGGGGTTTGTGTATAACCCATAAAACATTTCCTTGTCTTTTTCTCTCTTCCCAATACTTATATAGAGGGCTTATCATGGAATCCATAAAAAAATTCTTTGTTTTTTTTTTCTCTCTACCGATTACTTCTATCTCATTAATACCATATCAAATGCTATCTACTAATAGTTTGGTTTCACTTGAGAAATCATATATCTCTTTTCCCCTATAGAGGGTGGAAGAGTTGAGTTGAAGGAAATTTAAAGGGACACATAGAAATTTGGAATCAAAGTAGTTTGAAATTAATCTCATCGTATAAAAGTATGCATGCATATCTTTAAGTATATATGTTAAATAAAAAATAGGAATAAAAGAGGAATGATGTGTTAGAAACAAATAAAGTAGAAAGATATTTATGGCTAATGAAAAGATTATTAAGAACATATCAAACTTTGGTAGGGAGTGTTGGCAAGAGACACTCTACAGGTCATCTGGTGTTGTTATTGATGGCAACCAAAGTCAAATATCTCATCTGTAGTGTATGATCTGATCCTACCAAAAATCGGAATGAAGATTTGGTTAAGTCTGGTGAGTTAGAACAGAGCACCCGACAAAATATAGTATTTTGGTTGGAATTTCATTTATTTTGAGTATTTTGTGTTGCGAAGCTAGAGGAAAATAGTTAGATGTCTGAAGTACCTTATTCTATAATTTTAGTCTTCGATGATGATTGTCGTGTGAACTAGAAGATCTGGTGTACATGTTTTTAGGTTGAACAATGTGGTATGGACATCTTGGATAGTTGATCATTGTGTGGAATTGATAGAATAACTTTGGTGATTGTTTTTATGATCGAGGATGATTAACCGACATCTAGGAAGCATGTGGACAATTATTTTTGGTCCGCATATGCATTAAAGTTTAGATTGAGTAGACTATGTATGCACGTTTTATTAAATGTTATGTGTTCTTAAAGCTGACATGTAGAAGACCTAATTTCATGTTGCAAATATATAAGACCAATGGATATGATCAATTTTGAATATCAGTGGATGTGTGGAATGTGCTAGTGATCGATTTTGTGCAGTTTCACTTGCACAAGTGAAGGATTTGTTCTCTGGAATAAAGCAAAACAGTTTTTAAAAGCAATGTAGCAGAGCACCGAAAGATTAAGGGTTTTGTGCTTAATCAAAATTGTACCTTGGAATTTGTAGATGCTATTATTTAGTTCAGACATTCCAATTATCTTTTGTAAAAGGTATTGTAAGACATTGAGTCTTCCTAGGGTTGTAGCCCTTGATATTTTGAGTAGTGAGCTCTAGGTAGTGTGTCTGAATGCATGTGTATTCCCAATATAATATTTGTATACTTTTGTAGAGTATATTTATATTGTGAGTCTCATCCCCATCACTATTTTTTCCTTAATCAGATTTTCCACGTATAAAATCTCGATGTTATGGTATTGTTGTTGATTGCTTTGTGTTTCTGCATCTTTCTTTTGTTCATTTGCATTAAGTGGTTGAAATAACAAGTTAATAAAGTTAAAAATTACATAACACTGATTCACCCCACCCCCTCTCAGGGTTCCTTGATTCCAATAATTGGTATTAGAGCCTAGTCCCTCGGAAGAAGCTTAACGATCCAAGAAGGTGAATCAATGGATTTCAGTAGTCTTCAACATCAGCTTATTGTGGCACTTGAGGATCTTGATCAATCCCAAGCTGAGGCCCGACAAATGAAAGTGAATCTTAAGGATGCTAAGAACTTCATCCAGTCATTAAAATATCACTTGAACAAGTCAAGAGAGAAGAGAAAGGAACTTTTTGACAAGATAAAGGAGAAATTAAGTAAAAGCATAAATGACCAAGCCTCGAAAGAGAAGACAGAAGAATGTGATAAACTTGCTAGAGATAATGCAGTTCAGAAGAATGAGATGGAATCTATTGTGATGAAATTGACAAAGGACATTGACGAAAGGAAGAAGAAAGGGAATAATATTTCTCAGTTATTGAAAGATAAATTTGATGAATGCTACAAACTTTATTGTGAGATTGGCCAACTGAAGCTTGACCTACAAGAATCCAAACAACATGAGAAAAAACTTGGAAAGTAAATCCTTCTTCTTAGATATGATCTTGAAGATGCAAATGAATACAAGGAGAAGTTCAGGATCAATTTAGTCAAACTTAATGAGATGCTTGAAAGTTAGAAGAGCGAAGATGACAAGAGAGGACTCGGATTTGAGAAAGGTGAAAGCTTCGGATTTGATCAAAGCAATCGTAAGTCTCAACATCAAAAGAACATAGATAAAAGGTCTCTGCTAAGGCAACCTAATGCTGATAAATCCAATGGTAACTATTTTGTTTGCAATAAATTTGGTCATATGGCTAGTCAATGCAGGAAAAGAATGAATCAAAATGGTTCATCTTTCTCCGGTCAATGTTTTAAATGCAACAAGTATGGACACAAATCAAATGAATGTAGAAGTATGATGAATAAATTTCCAAATAGAAGGAATATTATATGTTATGCATGTGGTAGGTTTGGACATGTTGCTAATCAGTGTAGATCAAGAGGAAATCAAGGGAGTTTCAGGCCTAAACAAGGAAATGTTGTATGCTACAATTGCAATAAATCCAATCACATTGCAAGATATTGCAAAAGAAAAATTATGAATAGGAATGGTCTGGCAAACAAGAATAAGAATGTGAAGGCAAATGAAAAAGGGAAAGAAAAAGTAGAGGACATTAGAGATCAAATGAAGAAGACATGGGTCAACAAGAGTGATTAAAATGTTGGAAACAGGTCTGCACGTGATTTTGATGCTACAAATACCTTCAGGAATTGAATTAAGGCCTCTGGTCTAGGGGTAGTTTTCATGAAAATCTTATGCACCCCCTATAGCAGATAATACATGAATCTGATAGGTTGGAAGATGTTGTGTCAGGGTATTGTAGATGATGTAAGATGATCTCTGAAAGAATCTAAGAAATTATGAAGGTCCACAGCTGATTCTTTGTGAGTTGTTTGTAAAAGCTAAGTATCCAAAAGGTTTAGGGCTAAACACATTTAATGCACCCTAAAATTTAGATAAGTGAACAATAAAAAGCCATTTTGCCATTCATTTTTCACTCTACATTCAAGAGAAGAAGAAGAGAATGCTTTGCGAGAAAGTTATCCAATAAGATCAAGGCCTGAAAGATATTTCTCAAGCGAAAACCTAATCCAATGATAGAGGTATTTATCGGTAAAACTTTTCAAACTTTGAAATTTCTAAAATGGCAACTTTTGGTATGGCGACACCTCTTGTTGTAGACATTACTAAGAGAGATCAACCATATTTTAAGAAACACCCATTTATTTCCATGGAAGATGATCCAAAGAGTGCATTTTCATTGGTTCCACATGGTATTTTGCATATCAAAGATATGAGGGTTTACACTCACTGCAAGATTGAGAATTTGGGAAACTCTCATCTGTTGAATCTCTACAATAAATAGTTGATTGATGGGAATTCCAAGCTAAAACCAAAATTCCAAGTGTTCGAGGAAAAGGGTTTTGTACAATTTATAAAATTTCCAATGTTTGATGAACAAGAATGGTTCTGGTATGTTCTTAGTAGAATGCACGATGAATTTATGTGGTTAAACAAGCCTTTTAATATCACTAAGAATTCCATCAAGTTTGTAACAAGGCTATGTTCATCTAGTGAGCTACCCTCATCAAAGTTGATAAAGAACCAAATTGTCATAGACGCAACTGGTTCAAAGTTTGACAAAAGAGCAATGAAAATCAATTACATTTTGGAGTATGGTGTCAAATTTGCTTCACTATTGATTGGTTATAAGATATACTACTCAAGCAGAGAGAATTTTGTATCTGGAACAACAATATATGCAACATATGAGATGATCTAGGAGAATAAAAAATATGACCTATGTAAACTGCTCTGGAGTGAGCTAATGAAGAACTTGGTCAAAATCAAGCAAGATAAGAAACATCCATTCAAATATGGAACTATGATCCTATGTTTGTTTTTCTATTTCATGAATGAAGTTTTGGGAGTTGGTCAAGTCCAATGGGCTTATGACACACCTGTAGGAGTGCAAATCAGAGAATTACTATACAATGTTGGTGAAATTAAGGCTCGAAAAGCTGTTTTATGGGGTTAATTTAAAAAAATTAAAAGTGAAATGCATGATAGGGAGAGGATCCCGAAGTCAGTAGTTGAGAAGTATCAATACATCATTTGCTTCATGATGGATACAGAACAATGTTTGATGGAGGTTGTTGAACCCAAGACTATATGGATCATTCACATGGGGTATGAGGTAGATGAGAAAAAATTAAAACTATATGCTCAACATTTGTTAAGCAAACCGGTAGATCCATTGAAACAGAGATTTGGTACTTATGTTGAGAAGAGCTTGAAGTTGCACAAGAAATTCAAAAAGCCAGAAATTCAAAGGAAAGTGATAAAGGAAGTAGCTCAGCATATGCAGAAATCATTGGGATCACCAAGGATGTTGTCCGGGAAGAAAGGAAAAGGAACATCCTACCAGTAGAGGATCTTGTTAAACCACAAGTCTTTTCTCCCAAGCCAAAGAAAACTAGGAGCTCTGCACCCTCCTCTGGATCTAATAAGCCAGTAAAAGCTCCAGCCAAGTCATCTAGTGGTGAAGAAAAGAGGAAGAAAGTAAGGTTTGTGATTTTGAAGGATGAGGAGACTGAGTCCGATGAAGGGGTGAAAAAAATGAACACCAAGGGCACCAAATCCACAAAAATCTCTAAGGAAAATCCATCTGGTGGAGAAGAACCAGGAAAGAAGCCTAAAACATATTCCACCCAATCCCAGATGATAGTTAAAGAGGTGGAAGAAGCATTAACAGTTCAAGGTAATCTAAAGCCTCTTTCTGATTTTTATGTCAAGTTTGATGATGATGGAAAAATAACTCTAGAGGAAGCTACAATTAAATATTTGAACATCTACAGTAGGGCACTTCTAGAAATAATGTCATAAATTCCAAAAGGTTTATATGATATTTTGGAAAATGAGAAGACAAACTGCTAAAGTTGAAGATGAAATACTGGAGGAATATGAAATAGTTAGCATATGCCCGGTAATAGAAATAGAAGAAATAAAAAAAATAGTCAACAAAGCCCATCAACATTTTAGAAGTAAAACTAGGATAAATAAGATTATGATTGGGGAAGTAAATGAACTGATAAAGGATACTAAGGCAATCCCGAAGCCAATTTTGAAAAGGAATCAATTTGATGTTGTCTCATCTACTCTGACATCACAAAAAGAGAAGCCCAAATAAGATAAAGCTTATATAAGTGTTCCCTGTGTTCTGATAAAGGAAGATGTAGCTAAAGATAAGCAGAGAGATGAGTTGGGTAAAGGTGAAGAGGAGACAAGTAATGAGGATGAGGATATACAGAATGCTCTAGATCAGTCCATGGATACAATTCCATGTGTTGAGACTCAAGCTCTGATTATTGATGATGTAGGCCTTAAAGAGGTCAAGACAGAAATAGATGTAGAAGATAAAAAGGTCAAAGCAAGAGACACTACAAATGTTGTGAAATATTTTCTTGAAAAGGACAAGAAAGTTTTTGATGATCTGACATTGTCTCAAGGTCCAATTAACTTGGAGTCTCTCTCTCTCCCATTCAGAAGCTAAAGCCATCATCACTTGCATGGGCTAAGGCAAGAGAAGAGAAGATGATCCATTTTCATGAATGTTTACTTTTCTTTACTTTATCTTGAAGATGCACTTAGTGTCATATGACCGCTAAAGTGGGGGCTAAATGTAGTGTTTTAAATTGTACACCCTTGCTAGGGTGGTACAATTCCACAGTTTAGCACCCGCCTTAGTGTGTTTGCATCTTGCATTATAATTTCCCTTTAAGCATTTAATAATTAATTTAATTAAATCTAAATTCATATTTCATCACTCCCCACATCATAAAATTGGGCCCTTTACCCTAAGTGTGTCCCCTTTTTTTATTCCTCCAATGAATCATTTAATCATAAATCCTAATTATGTCCTATATCGACCTTTAAGGCCCGATTTCTCATATCAAAACATCTCAAAATCATTTGTAACTTTGAGATTCTCTCTAATATCAAAATATCTAATGACCCCAAAAATTTGGTGAAAAGTTGGTCTCCTCGACTTTTTTCCCAAAATTTTGGTAGCATAATTCTATGATATTATAATGCTTAACCCCAAATAATTGGTGGGAAATTCAAATCCTAGGTTGGCCTAAAGATGAAATTAATATCTAAGGTTTCATACATAAGAGCTCTCTTTCTTCATTTGAATGGATCTAGGAATCTAAGAGTAGGTTTTTGGAGCACAAGGAGCCTTCTATGTAGTGAAAGAGAATCCTATGTGGAGTATTCAACAACATTAAACAACATTTCATCAAGCATTCATCATCAATTAGGAGCCTTGAATACATTAAATAATAATAGGAGATCATTGACTGATGATTGGCTTGTACTCCTCCCTTAGGGGTTGGGTATGGTTTCATGTTATTTTCATGTCTTTGCATAATCTTCATTACATAAATTATAAGCTATTGGGGTTTACTCTTTAGGGTTGCTCTAGATTGTTTACTTTCATCCTAGGGTCTTGCACACACATTTTTATTACATTATCGGCTATTTGTGAAGGTGGAAATCACCAACGCAAGGGTTTGACTGAGGCAAAACCCTATATAGCCACCTCGATCATATCTTTTTAGTTGCAGGTGCAGACACAATTACCCAAAAGGAGTTTCAGATCAGAAAAAGGCACAAGTACAACCCAAAACCCTCAGATTTGCCCTAATCTATCTATGAAAGGGGCATGGTGCCCTATTCCTACCCAAGACAAGGGTGTTTTGCCATGGTGCCCCTCAAAATGAGTGATTTTTGATAGGGTATAGGCTTAGGGTCTCAGAATTGTATGCTCTTAGTTGCAGCTTTATGTCAGATTCTCAAGGATAGGAACGTGGCACTCTGGTCCTGGTCATTTTGGTCCATTTTCTAGCATTATGTACACATACAAATTCCTTACTCTTCTCTGCTTTCAGTATCTCGATTTTAGATCTGCAAGTTTGTGCAATTTCAATTCATATGTGCTTCATTGTTTATCTCCTAGTCTAGTTGATCAATCAAACCCTATTTTTTCTCATCATTTGTAGCAAGAGGAATATTTTGCTTTCTCTTTCTCACAATAATTAGCCAAAGTGATATATCTCCCTAGGCCCTTTCATATTCCCAATGTGTTGGCTAAAGTGGGATTAGGTCCTAGTCACCCAGTCTCGCTTTTTCCCCTCCACAATGGTATCCAAAGAATGATGATTTCATGTTATGTGCTTATACTGATCTTGATTGGGTAGGTGATGTTGATGAATGGAAGAGCACTACTAGTGGAGATTTATTTTTAGGGAAGAAGTTGATTTCATGGGAGAGTAAGAAACAAGATGCTATATCTCTATCTACTGTTGAAGTTGAATACATTGTTGTTGCTAGCAACTGTACTCGGGTAGTTTGGATGAAGAAAATATTGAAGTATATAAAAGTTATTTATGATGAGCCTATTGTTATATATTGGGACAATTCAAGTGCTATTAATATTTCAAATAATTTGGTACTACATTATAAAACAAAGCATATATCAATTAAGTATCACTTATTGATGGAGAAAGTTAGTGATGAAGTCAAACTGGAATATGTATCTACAAAGGATCAGATTACAGATATTTTTACTAAACCTTCTCCTGTAGATACATTTATCTATTTGAGAGACAATTTAGGGGTCTTTGACCCTATTGATTTGAACTAGATGTATTGAGAAGCATCAATCTGGTGGACTTCGGAGTCTTATATTCTTATCCAGATTGATGAGTTGGGACTGCTACTTAGCTGGAGTAGTCAGTGAGTGGTTCAGATATTCAGTTGTGAGTTTATCCTAAAGAGGAGATATTGTCCTTCTTAGAGGGAGAGAAGTATGATTTGCATTTTGTCTTTGGCATTGCTATCAAAAGGGGAGAGAAGCATGTGGAAAACTGCATTATCTTTGCAGCTTTGTGTGCATGATTTTAGGGGAAGTTTGATGGTGATGATTTATTCCTTTGCATTGATTTTTTTTCACATTCATATGTTTCCATCAATGCCAAAGGGGGAGATTATTGGATATTGTTGTCTCTAGGATATGTTATTGTCATTGATGTCAACATACTCTTGTATTTTAGTGTTGCAAAGAATTATTTTAGTAATCTGGTGATTGTAGTGAGTTGATCTAGTTGGTTTATTTGTTTTCTATGTTGAATCAACTAGAGATACTTAATTCTTTATTTATTTGGTGACTTGATCGAGTTGTGGATTCTTGTATGGAGATTAGTGTTTCAGTGTTCAGTTTTGCATTTTATGATGTTTGCTCCATTGTGCTTTGGTATGATCATATCTTGTGTTGTGGATTTGGGAGAATGTTTGAGATGTTCATGTGTATCTTAATTTTAGATGGTTCATGATTTGGTGCTCCACAAGTTATCTTTCTTCTTTGAACTTGTTGTTGTTGAGTATTCTTGAGTGTTAGTGTGTTGATCTATGAAGATTTGATTAAGTGGTGTTGGTGTAGTTATTGCAAATGGTTCTAACATGCTTGTCGGTGTTTCCCAATTGTGTTCTATTTATTTTGGTGGTCCGCATTGATCATTGTGCATGTTATTGAAGATCTTATCGGTTCAATGATATTCTTCATGTTATACAATATTTTTGGTGGTGTAGCATGTTGCAATTGATCTTGGTGAGATTTCGGGTGGTGTTGCGTGTTCAAGGAGTTGATTTGGGTCCACTGTATGTCATATATAGAATTGTATTGGTCTGATGGATGATTTATGTATCATGTGATGTAATTTTATAATTAGGTGTTGAGGGTTTGGCTGACCTTGTAGTCAAGGTTGATGATTTGTATAAATAGGTGTTATATTCATGTAATTTAGGTATTGGTGTTGTGTTTGCATTATCAAATAGTGGTGTATGTGTGAATAAGAGAATTTATCTTTTGGTTTGGTGTATTTAGCAGAGATTGTTTCAAGGCAGCCAAATGAGCTTAATCAGAAATGTCATCAAGCATTAGGAGATGTTATTCTTTTAGTTCATATGAACCAGATTATAGTTTGAATATCATTGTAAGGTATTGAACCTTCCTTGAGGTTTGTATCCTTTTGGGTTATCATGTTTTGAGCAGTGAGCTTTAGGTAGTGTTCATGAATGAATGTGCATTCCCCATTCTAATATTTTCACATACTACTACAAAGTATCATCTTATTGTGGGTAGGTTCCCACTATGGCTTTTCCCTTAACTGGAGTTTCCACATAAAAATATTGGTGTTATGTGTGTTACTGTTATTATGTTTGTCTTTATTCTTGTTGTAGTTGATCAAATTTGAGATTGTGCTTAAATTGTTAAATCCGATGAAAATTTATTCACACACCCCCCCCCCCCCCCCCCCGCTCTCAATTTTCCTTCATTTTTGTTGCCAATAAGGATCTTGTACCTTTCTAAAGGAAAAAATCCTATTGGTTGTAAATGGGTGTTTAAGAAAAATATTGGTTCAAATGGAGGCATTAAGAACTATAAAGAAAGGTTGGTTGCAAAAGGCTACTCTCAGGTTGAGGGTGTTGATTATGGTGAGATATTTTCTTTTATTGCAAAAATGACATCCATTAGATTTTTTCTTTCTATTGCTACTGCTTATGATTTAGAGGTTAATCAAATGGATGTGAAAACTACTTTCCTCCATGGTAATTTGGAGGAAGATATTTATATGACATAGTCAGAGCACTATGTGCTGAAAGATAAAAGTAATTTGGTCAATAAATTAAAGAAATATTTGTATGGCCTCAAACAACGTCCTAGGATGTGGTACCGTGAATTGGATACATATGTGTTGAGTTTGGGATTTAACCAATCTAAATTAGATCATTAGGCTTACTATAAATTAGATGATGATGATTTCTTTTACATTGCATTATATGTTGATGATATGTTACTCATTGGTAAAGGGAAAAGCATAATTTCAAAACTAAAGTCTCAACTCACTACTAAATTTAAAATGAAATATCTTGGTGCAACAAAGAACATTCTTGGGATGGAGATTAGAAGAGATAGAGTGAAAAAAAGATATGCCTAGGTAAAAGTAAGTATGGGAAATCAATTTTACAGAGGCTCAACATGAAGGATTGTAGACCATTATGTGTTCCTTTTACAGTTAGAATGAAATTATTTATTTTAGATTGTCCTAAATCCCCATCAAAGATGGAAGACATAAGTATAGTGCCTTAATAGAGTGTAGTTAGATGTTTGATATATGCTTTGGTTTTTACTAGACTAGACATTGCCCATGCAGTGGGAGTTCTTTCTAGATATATGTCTAATCTTGGTAGAGTTCATTGGGATGTAGTTAAAATAGTTTAGATATCTAAAGGGTACCTCAAAGTATTCTTTGTGTTATCATAGTAATTTGGTAGGAGACGTGATTTCCCTTAATATTCATGGTTATATGGATTCAAACTGGGTAAGTAATATTGATGGCAGAAGATCCACCAGTGCTTATGTGTTTTGATGGCAGAAGATCCTCTAGTGCTTATGTGTTTACTTTATTTGGTGGTGCAATTAGCTAGATGAGCAAGCAATAGGTTATAGTTTCTTTATCCATGACAAAAGTAGAGTATATGGTAGCTACTCATACTTGTAAAGAATCCATTTGGCTTAAAATATTGTTCAGATATTGGAATAAAACAAGGTGAAGTAATAGTTTATTGTGATAGTCAAAGTGTGATATGCCTAGCTATGAACCTGACATTTCATACCTAGACCAAGGACATTGATGTTCAGTATCATTTTGTTAGAGATATGGATGAAGATGGTAGGGTGAAGTTGGTTAAGATTGAGAATTTGATTAACATTGTAGATTCTTTAACTAAGATTGTGAGTATAAATAATTTTAGATGGTGTTTAGATTCTATGGGCCACATGGCCCCTAGCAATTAATTTATTGTGTAGATACTCCCTTTTCTCTTGTAAGTTGTTCAACAAATGGGAGAATGTTGGGAAAATAGTATCTCAACCTTGCATTTACATAAGGTTACTATTTATAGTAAGTCTTCATTTAACCATGAAAGAGTTCAAAATTTTCTCCAAAGCTTTGGATTGGCTAGATAAGCATGTCTATAATTTTTTGTTGCAAGATCATAACTAGTTTTGAAGATATTAAAGTTTTTGTTTTGAAGAGTGTGATGAAAGGTTTAAATTTAATTTTGACTTTAGAGGCTCCAAAACATCTTGAAAAGTGTGCATAACTAGCCTAGTGGGTTACTAGGTGATAGATAACTTCACGAGCTTTTTGGTGCTTCAAATGTTTTATCAATCAAACACCCAGTTCACAAGTTATGGCCTCTGGAAGTTTGGTCTCCTAAAATAGGAAGTATAAAATTGCATCAAACATGTAAATGAGCTATAAAAGGGAGGTACATGTGTTCATGTGTGTTCTGACACATCATAGGAAATCTAGATTGGAGATAAGGTCAGTTACACTTTGTTGGGTCATTTTAGCCCATGGTTTTGTAATATCGCTTTGACACTTTCATGTATTATATCTCCTATATATGAGGTGCGTGAGATAGAGGTTGTGTGTAAGAGTCTTATAGGTATTGAGTTACCTTTGAATCTATTTTTGGTGGTACTCTTGTGAAGATATTGCTCTGAAACTATATTGTAATTTTTTTATTGATTTTTGAATAATATATTTGGTGGTTTCTGGAGTGTGGGGTTTTTATCTCAAAAGATTTTTCCCAATGTAAATAATTGTGTTGTGGTATGCATGATATTATGTCTATTTCTATTAAGTTACTATAACTGTTGTAACAATCTGTCAAAGTTTTTGCTTCACCCTCCTCTCTAGGTTGGTGTAGAAAGTCATTTCACTACTTAACATCCTTACATGAATCTTGCTTAAGGTTGCATGCCTTAGTTTTGGAAGTCCTTCATCTATTGGTGCTCCTTGGTTACAAGCCTGAAATGTTGAAAACATTGCTATTCATATTGTGAGTTAGATACTCACCATGCTTTTTCCATGTTTGGATTTTCCTCATAAATCTAGTGTTCTTGTATTGATGGTTGATCCTTGTGTTGATGATGAATGTGTTATTGCTAATTAAGTCAATATTATTCATTAATAATGGTTTGTGAAGTTCCAAATTGATTCAGTGCCCCCTTCTTAGTCATGTCGAGTCTTCAACAATTCCTTGGGAGTTCTTTGAAAAGCTCAATTGTCTTATACTTAGCTAACTGTTTGAAACTTTAGAAGGGTACATGATCCTATATTTTTACATCATGAAAACATACAAATATATTTGATGTAATGCAATGGGTATACTATGAAGTATCTTGTAAATGACCTAAAAACCAAAATTTGTCAAAATGGGTGAACTTATTACTGGTGTATTACATTAAGTAGATGGTTTTGGATAGATTGATAAATAAATAGTTAGTTAGGTAGTTGGGAAGTTACATTCATGTTATTGAAAAAATAAGGCTTTAAAAAGTCAATTTTATGGAATGTAATACATCTCAATACAATCAATTGAACATAATTTTATGTTCTATCTTGAATTTCTTATTTTCAACTCTCATTTGGTATTAGAGCAACCTTTCTCTACTAAGTGAATGTTAGTAATCTACACATGTGAATGGGATGTGAAGAACTAAATTCCTTGATATAGTTAAAAAGTGAAAGAATGAGCCTACTATGTGACTTTTTTACTTGACTTGAATTGGAATTTTTTTGGTGAAGGTGGAATCAGGTGTGATAGTTCAATAAAAAATGTGACTATCCACTTGGTTGAGGAAAATAGAGTATACAATGGTGACCTTTAGATTCATTATAGACATGTCAATTGTGAGAAAAAGTGTAACATTGATTTAATTTCAAAGAGTCCTGTCAAGATCAGTTGAGATATAGAAAATTTGTGACAATAATAAATGTAGTTGTTTGTGATCATCATACATCATGGATGCATAGTGTATTTTTTGGTGATTTATTTTCTACAACCACAACTTCATTCATAGAAAATATCAATAATTCTGTTTAAAATGTATTACTCAAAACAAGATATTCTGATTACAACTGATTATTGGTCAATCACAACCTATCATTTGTGTCATTCAAATTTTGATGTTTTAGATCGAGCGAATCAACTCTAGCTACACATCTCTTAAACTCAAATGGGAATTGAAATGGAAATAACAAGTAGTTATTTATTTATAAAGATCCATTGATTGGTAGGTGACTTGCATTTTAAATAAAAAAAATGTGATTTGTGATTAAACTTTAAAAATATAGAGGAGATGTTTTACATTGGAGGTTTTTATAAGTAGATTTTACAATATTTGATATATAGGAGAATATTTGGCATGAGTTAAATTTTGTTACATAGGATGCATGGGATGGTTGGTTATTTTAGTACATTTGAAGATTAGTGGTTTACATCTCATACATTTTTCTTAAAAGAAGGTATAAAACCTTAGAAATTGGGATCAAATTTTTTTCCAAAGGTGTTCATTAGATTAAATAGTAATTTCACATGATAATACAAAGGGTACAAACATTACAGATGCATTAAAACATTTTATTTTAATGGGTGCATTATGGGTTGAATCCAACGGCTTTATTATTATGTAACCTTATTCATGGACCTATCTAGCCATCATTGTTGTACAATTGACAAGGCCTACCAAGATTCATATGCAACATCAAATGGATAGAGAATAAAGAAGATGATATATTAGAGGTTGGAGGCATTGGAGGTAGGAGGACTTTTATCATCCCAGGCTAGCTTCTTTCTTATGGGTGATTCATTTCATGAGGAGCACCACATTTGTGTCCCTAAAGAAAAGAGGGGGCTTGGAATTATATGTCCCTTAAAGGAGTAAGGTGGGGCAAGACTTCTTGTGGGTGCACTTAGTATAGTCATACTTGGTTGGTGATTTGTATAGCACTTGAGGAGATAGTAGACACACTCAGAGAAGATATGGACTTTGAAAGGAAACGTGTCTCATGTGCAGACATTTCGTTGGTGATTTGTGCACTAGAGAAGGTATTGTTTCCATAGCACTTGAGGAGGAATTAGACACACTCAAAAGAGATGTGTAATTTTGGAGGAAAGGTGTCTCATATGCAACATTAGAGGAGGAATTAGACACACTCAAAGGAGATGTGGAATTTTAGAGAAAGTGTCTCTCATTATGCATGGAGGATGGGAAAACTTTTATATTCTCTCATGCTATGTATATGGTTGTAGGTTCTATAGTCAGGATATCTACTAATGCAACTAGTTTGGTGTGTATTGGGTGAGTGAGGAGGATTGGTGGAGGCGCTTCATCAAAGTCTCTAAAAGGGTTGGGTTTAAAACCGTTGCAATGTTCCACTCCTATTTAGATTAATGTAATTATGGGGGGAATGTCGACATATTAAATTAATTAAATAATTTTGGATAGATTAATAAATAATCATTTGTTTAGGTAGTTGGCATGTTACATTCCAATTATTAGAAAATAAAGCTTTGAAAATCCAATGTTACGCAGTGTAATACATCCCAATACAATAAATTGAAGATCATTTTATATTCTATGTTGAATTTCCTTTTTTTCACTCTCAAGTCTTAGGATAGAGCATATTTATTTTGATTCCTATCCTTTAAGGCTCATTTTTTCACTTTAATATCATCTTGTATTAGAGGGAGGCTTGATCTATATTGATCATGATAGATTGTTACTCTTATATGGTCAAGTTAGCTGAATGGATAGAAGAGCTTTAATTGGCTATATAAATGATTGTCTCAAATTGGATAATTTAACCTATAATTGAATTTTTTTATTCTTGATCATTTGGTCAAGACTATCAAACATTAATAAGTTATTTATTTTTCTTAATAATAATTTTATAACTCTAACTAGTCAAGTGATTATTTTGAAGACTACATTATTTGGCTAATCTTTCATATTAGTTATTGGATGTTTTCTTTAATTAACTGAAAATAATTATGTGAAAAAACTGCAAACACTTGAGGATCATTTTGGATGTTTCCTACATTGTGGTATCAGAGTGCTTGATTCAAACACTAGGCCTCAAATCCTATACAAACAATGCATATCATGAAGGAAGTTATCATAAAATGAAATTTATAGTTTATTATCATTGGTTATTAAACATTATTTTCGTATAATCATAAAATTTTAGCAACATGCAACATTTATATATCTCTTAAGTGTGAATCAAGGCTTAGTATTTAGTGAATCTTTCAAATGTTCTCTAACTCATTATTGATTTTGTCTAGAGATCTATGTGTAGTGAAATATTTTTCTTCCTTGTTTGTGGCCAGAGTTACTCACATGGTTCAAGTGGAGTGTATTTAGGAGTCCTAAAATATGCTATTAGGTGATGCTCCACAACAATGTCAACTCGAGTAAAAGACTATAACCTGGCCAAAATAAAATTGATACAAGTTAGGATATAATTTAACTGGGAATGAAACTTAAACTAAATATATATCTAGATTTACTTCTATCTAAACATATCAAGAATATAAAAATAAACACATATCTCTTGTGTTATGAATTCGGTAGTGTTAGGATCTTTGAACATTGATGTAATCTTAATTGTTTACTGTTTAAAAATGATAAGAATGTGAGACAATCAATCTATGCACATGTATAATTATTTAATACAATTGAAAAGTTAACATCTAAAATGAATTCTACAATAAGTTGTGTAAATTACAAGTAACCTCGTGAAACTAATAATTATAAAAGAGTTGTGTTCAATTACCTTTTATCAGTTAGTAGTTGTGGTGTTGAAGGCTAGGAAACATGGCACCTCATTCACACTAGGAGTTTCCTACAAGAGTAAAATTAGATCGACATATATAAATTAATATATAGTTTATTTAATGAAATATGCATATACAATATTAAATTTGTAAACATGCATGTGCAAAAAACTATACCATGTAAATCTCTAGACCAATTAAAATGATCGATATGGTGCTCTAATAGTCATGTCTCAAACCATCCTTAGACAACAATTGTTAAATCCCACATCCACCAACGATCCCAAAAAATATCCACTATACCTCGATTCACTAATCTATGGAACAATCTTATTGCACCTAAGAAAAAATGTTTTAGGTGGTTGTTACTTATTGATAGGCTCCCTTTTAGAAAAGAACATTCTAATGGTGATATATGCAACATTTGTAGAGTGCCTGAAGCTGTTAGGTACATATTTTTTGAATGTACTATTGCTAAAGAGATATGATTATTGTTTGGTTTTACAATTCCTAACCAGATTACAATCATGGAAATTCTTACTGGTTGCATTCATGGATTAAGAAAAGATTCTGGTTCTTATTTTGGCAAATTCTTTCTACTAAAATCTTATGGTACATTTGGAAAATTAGAAATGAAGACAAATTCCAAGGTAAAAAAAGGATCCTTGCTAAGTCATTTTGTGGACTCATCATCTATTTTATTGTTGTGCGGGTCTCCGTTATAATGATGATTGAGAAGAATAAGTTCAGGTGGCTCCTCCAAGATGGTCATGCCACCATGTTCTTAAATGAGTTGGAGAACAAAATTAAATGGAAACAAATTGCAACAGATCAAATAGATTTTGTTGTTGCTTTAGAGAAGCTCAAAGTCGAGGTTGGGCAAGCCAAGAACCCTACTAGGCTTTCTAGGAAGGACTGCTTATGTATATGAAGATGTATATACAATTTTTGTATAAGAGGATACATAGTATGTTCAATATGTACACTGGCATGGTTGTTAGTATTCACTAAG
The DNA here is from genome assembly GCF_030272615.1 of Cryptomeria japonica. Classification (NCBI taxonomy): domain Eukaryota; kingdom Viridiplantae; phylum Streptophyta; class Pinopsida; order Cupressales; family Cupressaceae; genus Cryptomeria; species Cryptomeria japonica. The sequence continues at coordinate 372,976,775 of NC_081407.1, read as the reverse complement.
TGGTCTTTCTTAGGTTAGGTTTGAAGTTGTTGAGGCTTGTCCTCAAAAATCTCTCGCTACTGCTCCTTTTGTAAAAGTTTATTCTCTATATTTAATATAAAAAATTATCTCTTAAAAAAATTAATTTTAAAAATAATTTAATGTACTATAAAATTACAAGTTAAGTCTTACAATTGTTTCAACTTTGGCACCTGACAACACTCCAACATATTATCTCACCCCTATCATCACATTTCCTACATGTGACATGTGATAGACCTCATACTCGATTGTGTTGATGGGAGGCTTAGTAATATTTCCAAGTGGGCCCAAATATGTGCACTTTCTCATAGTTAAATTATGTGGCACATAAATATGTGGAGATGATGAGGGTAAACCACCATCAACCGATCCACCTCGCATATCAAGGTTAGTTGACTGAGAAAAATGAGAGAATTGGTTGATCAAATACTAAGTCAAAGAGTTTATAGTTTTGATACTTTGTGAAGATGAATTATCAATAATGATTGGATGTATTATAGGTGGTGGGAGAGGAATAGAATGAGGGGAAACATATGGACCTTTTACCACTCAATTTGTTGCAAGTCTATCAGGAGGCATTCCTCCACCCACACCTTGGAAACTTTTCATGTCTAAATAGTTGACTCTCTTAACCAATAAAAAACTAATCATATAGTTTCCTAAGGAAATATAAGGGGACATCAATATTGTTGTTGGGTGGTTTATCAAAAACCATCCACCAACGATCCCAAAAAGTATCCACTATACCTCGATTTTGGCACCATTTAATTAAATATTTGGGGTTCTTGACATCAAAAATTTGACCTATTCTTGGATCCTTAAAAAGTGTGGGAAATTTAAATTTAGAAATTTCCAAGTATTTAACTTGATCATATTATAAGCCATCAACATATTTTTCCCTCTTGGTATCTCACCACTATATAAATGTACCATGCTAGGATGTGAAGATTTCCACGTTCAAAATGATGCCATCTAAGAAGTATATCAAAGGAGAAAAAATGAGGGTGCCTATGGTAGATTCGATAAATATCCTTCAATTAATTTAAATTCGCATATATTAGGTCCTAAATTGGAGGATTTTGTTGGGGAGGGTTTGGTGATATTGGTGGAGTTGGTGGGGCAAGGTTTTGATCATCATCCATGACTATACCTAATTGAGTAAAAAATTAAAATAAATAAGAAAATTTTAAATAAAAACTATATTTTGCATTAAAAAACTAAATTTCTCATTTCATAAACAAAAACCACTGCAAAAAAAAAAAAAAGAAGAAAAAGAAAATGATACAAAATCTATATATTGAGACTACCTTGTTGAAATTGCATGTTTTTTTCTCCAAAATGGATATTAGATATTTTTTGACATCCATGACTTAGGACACTCCTCTCCACCAAAATGTCGTACCAAATGGTAAAAATGGTCCTCACGGGTTTGTTTTTTTCTTTTTATTATGCTACAGGGAACAAATATCCATTCCAAATGGGTATATGTTTCATGGGGATAAATGTCTTTTATAATGTGAGTTCTTTTTATATAATAATATAATGCATTATATATATTATAATATATTATATATTATAGCATACTTTTGGTTTGTTTTTTTAATGCTTCCTGAAGCAGATATCTATTACTAACAAATATCTATTTAGGCTTAGCTTTTACCATGGTAACATGACGTACTTTATCCCAACCCAAGTGACTACTAAATTAGGTTCTTACCAATCCCTCACTTTAAATATACTTGATGGTTGATCTACATACCTCAACATGATTATTGAGAAGAGTGTCACAAGTCAATTTAATATTACCTATCTATTAAATTTTTTGGGGATAAAATTTGTTAGAATGGAATGATCAACATCTTAAACGATTTGTTGCAAGAAACTTGGTCACCTTAAATGTACTACAAAAAATGAAGGAGAAACTGTGGTCTTGAAGGACACATGTCAAAACCTTGACAACTAAATAAAATAAACATATGGTGAGAAGAAAATAAAGGGGTGGGCATTAGATCCAATGAGGATGTAATATTAAGATGAAAAACCCCAAAGGTTGACAACACAAAAAAAGCAAGGAACAAGACCAAAAATGAAATAATATAACAAAAACCAATGCAAAGGACAAGAAATCAAAACAAGAATAGAGGAAAGGACCTAAAAAACGTGGGCCGCCGATATTGATTGGATCAAAATTGAGCGTGAGTGCAAGGCCCAACACCCATATTTTAGGAGTCTATCTTTCTATAATAGTGATAACCAAATTTGGTTCTCACAAGTACCCAACTTGAAATATCCTTGAGAGTTGATCTACATCCCTAAACATGATTATTGGAAAGAGTGTCACAAGTCAAGGTAATATTATATATTTATTAGGTTATTTGGGGATCTAATTTACTAGTATTGAATGGTCAACATCTTGAATGATTTGTTATAAGAAACTTGATCATCTTAAATATACTACATAATCAAAATGAGAAAGCATGGGGTTGAATAAATAAATTGAGGGCATTAAAGGCCAACCTTTCTTGAGTTAACAAGGGTAGTTGTTGTAGGTGATATTCAATGTAACTATAAATATGAAATTTCCATGCTAACTTACAAGAAAAAATTAATGTCGAAAGGGCTCAAGGATCATAACAGGTGCCTTGTAAGTGTGACGAAACACTTTGCTACTAGATTTCATGTAGGCAACATTTTTAACCAAAATTTTGTTCTAACTTCTTTCTTTCTTTCTCTCTTCTATTTTTAATATATAAATAACAAGATGGCTTGTGCTAGAAGGTAGGATTATTTCTAGGTAAGAGCTAGTTAATTTTGTATCCTAACTACCATTATATTTCTATTTTCTCTCAAACTTCTAATAATGATAAGATATACAACTTTCTTGACTTTTTAAATATTTTTTTATGTGTTCCTATTGGCTATCAATCTATTTAAATTTCTTCTTTTTTGTGTGTTTTATCTAATTTTCTTCTCCACTTATTTTTTGTTCTCATTTAGGTTGCTTTAGGTTAGTACTATAGAATTTGCTAATCCCCTTTAATGTGGCTACTAAACTAAGAAAAATGTAGTGATAAAGCATACTCATTAATTTTCTCTTATTTGTTATAGACCTATCCTCATTCCTATTAGTAATCATATTATGTATTTTAACTCCTATACCATTGGAAACCTTCCTTCTCTTATTGTCTCACTACATGTAGTTTATGGTTTATATTTATTCATTTGATTCTCTTTCCCTATTTCCTTCACAAATAGGACCTTTAATAGATAATTTTATATCATTCAAGGGTTCATCCTTTTAACCTGATAAGTTATCCTACAAGTCAAATCCCACACTCAAATGCTTTAAAAACTAAATTCCTCTATATGTGGTGTTGACACTCAGTGCACTTATGCATCACAATTGGTCACTACATTATTTGAACAACAATATTTTTTTGTCATGCCTTTTGGGTCCCATTTAATGACTCAAAATTTTCATTTATCCAACAAATCAACACTTGAGTCCCATATTCTATTCCAAGCATGCATCACCCACCCAAGTAAAGGGATAATTAAGTCATATTTTTTAGAATCATTGTGTTTGTATGAGGGAATGTCTTTTAAAGGAATAAATGGATTCTAAGAGACCAATGAGTTTTGAATACAAATAAAACTAAGAACATGAGAGATAGGATAAACTATGAAACATTAGATCTTTGATTTGTTGGCTCATGAGAGATTGAAAATTCTTAAGGAATATCTATGTCAACATCTAATTTGAGCTGATCTATGATCCTCGTCAAATAGAATGTAGGGTTGTGTATGGATGATTCCCAAGATGAATGTTCTTGGATTCTATTGCAAAAGTAATTATATTAAATCTATTACATTAATAAATTTAACTATGTCAAATTTATTGCATAATAAACTTTGAAATAGATGACCAAATCAAATATTAAGATAACAAATGACTTCTTAACCATTGAATCTCTGACCTCGTTGAATTGAGATGGATGGTTGTCATAAGTGACAGACAACTATAACATCATGATCTAGTTCTTATGCCAAATTCATATCCAATCTTCTTTTTGCAACTTTGCAACGTTCGCAGGTTTTGTAGGCTTGTCTTTTCCCTTGTTATTTTTCTATAGATATTTAGCTAGCGTTAGTTTGGGCGTATGCAGCGCGTTGATCTCTTCAAGAGTGGTGCTTAATATCCGATTGTAATCAACACTCTTTAGTTTGGACGCATGCAATGTGTTGGTCTCCGAATTACGTTCAGCCTTCTCTATTAAATTACAAATATCTCGTAATTATCTCCGAAGAAGAAGAGGAATCATGGAACAGTTGGTCTGATCAATAATGTCAGATATTCCAGTCCAAACAGACAACAATTCCACAACATTTTTCTTTACAACAATGGCAATGGCAATGGTTATGAAATTTTTTAGCGTGGTGTTAATAATAGCAGTGGCAGTGGGCATGTCGAGTGCAAAGCTTGATCCATGTCAATATCCTGCAAATGTTTGGTGCACGGCCGATGCTGATTGTCAACAATACTTTTTATTATGCTACTACATCGGAATGTGTGGTCGAGGAGTGGGGTTTTGTTGCAATGAGACGTTGCTCTTAATTTTATCATAGAGCCTAGAGAAACAACATGAACTTTTCTCAAATAAATTAGCTTTGGACGTACGCAAAGTTTATTATCATTATTATTATTATTATTACTTAATTATGTTTATACGGTGGGAGTCATTAGATTGTGAAAAATATGATTTTCTTGGTTGCAATAATGTCAGAAGTCTACTGATTTATAATTGTGGGTTGTAATGCAGTAAAAATATGTGTAGGTAAAATGTAGAATCTTTTTATACTAGAAGTAATTCACATTAGAGTTATCCATTTTTGCATAAATTATTCAATTAGAAAGAAATTAAATTGTTATAAATTTTGAATGTATAATATCTTATATCTATATCTTTTATTGTGAGCATGTATGATTGTCTAGCTATTTACTTTGTATCTTGTTTTCTTAGAATGATCATAGATAGAAGAGAAATGGTCACTTTAGGTTTCTAGAGTCAATCAAAGTAATGCATGACAAATTAATGAGATTCTTATTCAAGTGCATGAGAAAGTTTAGATTCTTGTCAAACTGAAGAAGTGATCATAAATGGTGAATTGAATTAGGAATATTAATGTTGTTACTATTCATTGTTAGGTTGTTCATTCATTGTCATTTTGATAAACTTGAGATATTATTTTGCATGGATATTAAGTTATCATTTTTTAGTAAGATAGGTCCTAATGAGTTCTAAGAAAGAATTATAACCTTAATAGGAATCTTTCTCAATTTCTAGAACAAGAATACTCTATAATAGGTGAATACCTAGTTTACATTTATTCTATTGTAATTAGTATTGATCTAATTCATGATTATAAATTTCTTGTAGTGCATCCAATTATCAGTCTATTATTGTGGGATTATATTTGTTACTATCATAACATAAAGATATTCCATCAATAAGTTTGCATCCTATAGTGAATAAACAATTGAAGTAGTGTACAATTGATCACTAAAGTTATCTTGTTTATAATACCTCAAAAACCTAGCTCTATGAAAGCATGCTTTACTTAAGAACTTATTAAAATTTCTAAGTGTCTTTTATTATAGTCTACTTATAATTTACTAGGAAAATTTACAAGGTTGAAATTTTCATATTTTGTCAATTTTATAGAAGCATTTAATAACTTTAGGAATTCTAGAAATTTCTATATTTATATTGACTCTATTATAATCTTGAGTTTTTAATTCATAGTGATATAGACATAAGTATAATCTTGTGTTTTCAAGAATTTGTCTATTATCATCATTTGGGAAAGGTAGAATATATATGACTGGAGGGATTTTTCTTCTACATGAAAATTCTAAGGCCTTTTCAAATAGGCTTTGTTGTGCAATGCTAGAGATCCCATTGCCATTTGCAAGTGGTCTAAGAGTGGAAATTTCCTCTAAATCTCATTACAAAGAAACACTTGAACTTTTCTCAAATAAATAATTTATTATTCTTTGAATATATGCTTGAGGTTTTTTATTATTATTATTTAATTATATTTTATATGGTGGGAGTCATTAGATTGTGAAAAATAAGATTTGCTTGGTCTAAATAATGTCATAGAACTCCACTTGTTTGTGGGGTGTAATAAAATAAATATTTTTTAGTTACAATGTAGAGTGTCACTCACGTTAGAGTTGTCTATTATTGCCTAAATTATCCAAGTTAGAAGGAAATCAAATTGTGATAATTATAAATGTACGACATTTTATATCTACACCTTTTATTGTGAGCATGAATGATTATTTAAGTAAACTTATTATCTTATTGTCTTAAAATGATCATAGATAAAAGGAAGATAACCACTTTAGGCTCTACAAACATAATCAAAGTTATGCATAAATAATTGTTGAAACCCTTATCCAAGTTGATGAGAAACTTTAGATTCTTGTCAAACTAAAGAAATAACCATGAAAGTGATAGCATTATGTTATATGTTGTCATTGATGTCAAATCATGCAGTCTAGATTAGGTTGGATGTGGTATATTTAGCAGTACTGAAAGATAGGTATGTATGTGATGTTGATGGTCATTTGGTGATATCTTGGAAGATTTCTTATCAGAAGATGTGTTGTTGATGCTACTCAGTGCTATGTTTGGGTTTGTATTGATCTGGAAGTTGAGGTTTTTGGTCAGGTCATTGAGTTTGTGTAATGGAAATTGTATAGCATGTGGATAATGTTTTGGGTCTAGCTTTGGTGATCTATGTAATGTGTTTATGTTTTCAATGAGGAACATTGTGATATGATCCACTTCTCATTTCTTTTGACCACGGAGTTTTTTATTGGTGACCTATTTTAGATCTTTGTATTATTCAACTTAGAGGATTATATTTTTTTTAAGATAGTATATGTAGGAGTGTAATATGGATGAGTTGATATGGATTTTTGTGTTGAAGATATGCAAGATTGAAAGAATCCAGTTGATGTGTAAGTGTTGTGTTGCAAGATGTTACCGAAAGCATTTTTAGCAGAGCAGACTATGTTTCTATGGTGGATCCTCTTTTATCTTTCTCTCTTTGGCAGTGAGCCTTTCCCTAGCTAGTGAGCCTTTCGATAGTGAGTCCACCTATAATGAGCCATCATTTGTAAAAATCACCTTAACTGGTGTTTCTATATTGACAATTAGCATTCTCCATGGGTTTTTCCTTCTTGTGTTCTCTATGTCTGATCTGATATGTGCATGTGCTTTCATGCTTTATCTGTTTTGATTAAATCTGTAGTTGTTCTAGATCTATCAATGAAAGTTTGAAGACATATTTTATTGACAACTAATTCACCCCCACTCTCAATTGCCTAGATATTCAACAATTGGTATTAGAGTTGTGTTTCTTTGATATAGAGCTTAACCACTTGAGGTAGATCCTGATCTGATGAAACACAAGTTATCTATCCTGATCTTTGAATGATCTTATTATAGTTTCTAGAAAGTAAATATGAGAGGTTATCTAGTTTCTCTAGGTTACAATACTTGGAAGCTAGTGGAAACTAAGTATGTTCAACTGACAAATGGTCTTACTACTCTAGATGAGATTCAATCTTATGAAAAGAATGAAAAGGCAAGGTATGTTATCTTTAGTGCATTATCAAAAACTGAATTGACAAAATTTATCTCTTTGAATACTACTTATCAGGTTTGGTAAAAGCTAAAAGATATTTATGAAGGAAATAAGAGTTAATTTTGTTGGAATCACGACTGTCATTACACCAAAAGATCGAGTTGTTAATGAATGCCACAGTGGCTAGAGACAAGGATCCATGAGGGGCAGTTAAGAACATGTCATGAATCCCGAAGGAGGTGCTGACCAACTAGCCAACGATCCCCCCTCAACATTGACTAAGGGTTCTGTGAACTTCTTTTAAGGAGACCACAAGTGACCTCCAGAGATTTGAACCCATAACCGAGTGCTCTAATACCACTTGTTGGAATCACCATTGTTGTAATCTTGAGTTGTAAATGAATGCCACAACAACCAGAGATAAGGATCCATGAGAGGTGGTTAAGCACATGTCATGAATCCTAAAGGAGGTCTTGACCAACTATCCAACAAAGTTGACAGAGGCCAACAGCTAAGTGAAGGTATGAAAATATGAAGATGGAAGAAGGAGAAGACATAGTAAGCTACTTTGAGAAGGTTGATAGCACAATTAATGAAATCGGAGAACTCAGAGGCACCTTGAATGATGAAGATGTGATTGACAAAATCTTGATGACTTTACTTATGAGTTACAGTGATAAGATCTTAGCTATTGAAGAAACCTATGATCTGAATAAGTTCACCAGAGAGCAGTTATTAGGTACTCTGATTGCATTTGAAGTGAGAAAGTTTGAAAAAGACAAAGAGAAATCAAATATATAATTCAAAGCATCTAAATATGATTTGGATGGTGTTGAGAGATCAGATGATATGGAAGATAACTTTGTGAGGAAACTAAAGAAAGGCACCAACAAATATAAAGGTATGTTACCCTTTAAATGTTTTAGATGTGGAAAGATTGGTCATATAGCAACTAGATGTCCAAAAAGGGGAACGAGACAAAATTTTAAGGAAAACAAAGGAAAGTTCAATAAGAAATCCTATTATGTTAAGGATGATGTTGGCATTTCAAATGATTAATCAAACTAATAGGAAGGTGGTTGTTCATTTTTTGTAGAAAAGGATGTTCTTAGGTTTGATATTTCTAAGACTATTGCTAATGCACTTCATGCTAGAAGAGACAAGAAGGAGCGATTGATTGATAGTGGATGCTCAAATAATATGACTCATGATAAGAGTAAGTACATAAAGCTTGAGAAGTATGATGGAGGTTATGTTAGGTTTGGAGATGATCAAACAACACAAATTGTTAGGATTGGTTCAATTACTTTTGATGTAAAACAAAACACTGACAATGTTTACTATGTGAAGCGTTTTCATCATAATCTTTTGAGTGTTGGATAGATGTGCAAAAATGGATATAATGTTGTTTTTCAAGATAATGGATGTGAGATCCGAAAGGAGTCCAAAATGGTTATTGCAATCGGATGAAGGACAAATAGGAATATGTATTAGTTGGAAGGAGCTACAAGACATCGTTTAATATCACAACTTGATGACAGTTAGCTATGGTGTTGGAGGATGTGTCATATCAACTTTAACAACGTGGTATAGATTAGTTGAAGGAATGTAGTGAGAGACTTACCAAAACTAGCTAAGCTGGAGAACAACATCTATAGGGAATGTCAAGTAGGAAAGCAGACAAAGAGATCATTCAGAGGAAAAGAGTACTCATCCACTGGACTACTAGATTTGGTTCACACAAATCTATGTGGTCCAACCAGAACAAGGAGCTTGCAAGGTGAGAGGTATTTCATGTTACTATTGATGATTATTCTAGGATGACTTGGGTTGCATATTTAAGAGAAAAATCTGAGGCATTAGAGAAGTTCAAGATTTTCAAGGAAAAAGTTGAGAAGGAGATTAATAGAAAAATCAAGTGTTTAAGATCAAACAGAGATGGAGAATCTATTTCTGATGAGAAATGAATTTTGTGAGAAACATGGTATCAGAAGACAACTATCTGCCCCCAAGACACCACAATAAAATAGTGTAGTGGGAAGAATGAATAGAACTATACAAGAGGCAGGTAGAACTATGTTGAAAGTGGCAGAACTACTGGAAGTTTACTGGAGAGGAGCAATACACATAGCAACATACACTCTTAACAAAATTTTGTACTGGTAAAAATATAGGAAGACATCTTATGAACTTTGGCAAGGTAGAACTCTAACAGTGAAATATTTCAGAGTATTTGGAAGCAAGTGCTATATCCAAAGAGATGGGGATGATCTTGGAAAGTTTGACAACAAAGAAAATGAAGGCATATTCTTGGGATATTCAATAAAGAGAAAGGCATAACGGTGTTACAACGAAAGGTTGAATAAGATTGTTAAAAGTAAAAATGTGAAGTGATGAAAGTACTTCAAAAGACTCAGGAATAGTAGTAGGACATGAATCTGATGAGTCTGGAGAAAATAAAAAGGAAGAAGAAATCAAAAGTGAAGAAAAGAATGATTAAGATGCTCCGACATCTAAATCCAAGACTCCAAGGTATGTTCAGAAGAATCATTCAGAAGACCAGAATATTGGAGATAAGAACAGAGGTATCATCACAAGAAGCAAAGAAGCTCAAGAACAGGTTTTGTTGTGTTTACTATCTGAAACCGAGCCAAATATTCATCAGATACTCAAATATATCAATGTTGTCCTTTTGGGTTCTCTTCTTGGAAAACATGCAAATTAATTGATTTTTTTGTGATTCAAGTGTTTTTTTTGGCATTGAGAGGATATATATTGTTATATCAGTCCATTTAATGGCATTGAGAGGATATATATTGGAAAGTTTGATTTTTTTGTGATTCAAGTGAATTTTTTGGCATTGAGAGCATATATATTGTTATATCAATCTATTTTTTGGCATTGAGAGGATATATCTTGGAAATTTTGACAACAAAGCAAATGAAGACATATTCTTGGGCTATTCAATAAAGAGCAACACATAACAGTGTTACAACAAAAGGTTGAATAAGATTGTTAAAAGTACAAATGTGAAGGTTCATGAAAGTACTTCAAAAGACTCAGAAATAGTAGCAGGATATGAATCTGATGAGTCCGGAGAAAATAAAAAGGAAGAAGAAATCGGAAGTGAAGAAAAGAATGATTAAGATGCTACGACATCTAAATCCAAGACTCCAAGGTATGTTCAGAAGAATCATTCACAAGACTACAATATTGGAGATAAGAACGGAAGTATTATCACAAGAAGCAAAGAAGCTCAAGAACAAGTTTTGTTGTGTTTACTCTCTGAAACTGAGCCAAATATTCATCAAATACTCAAATATATCAATGTTGTCCTTTTGGGTTCTCTTCTTGGAAAAAATGCAAATTAATTAATTTTTTTGTGATTCAAGTGAATTTTTTAGCATTGAGAGGATATATATTGTTATATCAATCCATTTTTTGGCATTGAGAGGATATACAGCCAAGAAAGTTTGTTTTTTTGTGATTCAAGTGAATTTTTGGCATTGAGACGATATATATTGTTATATCAGTCCATTTTTTGGCATTGAGATGATATATATTGTTATATCAGTCCATTTTTTGGCATTGAGAGGATATATATTGGAAAGTTTGACAACAATATATATCCTCTTAATATATATTGTAACTTTGAGATAAGTTACAATATATATCCTCTCAATGCCAAAAAATTCACCAAGATTGCAATTGTTTTGACAAGATAGTTGTATACTTTGTTTAACTTCATGCAAAGTGTTTGTTGGATAGTTGCTAAGATATTTGATTCTTGTGAGACGTGTTATTGCAATTTTTTGATGGTTTTGGAATTTTAGTTTGTTTTTTATTGATTTTTGTGATATTTGATGTTTAGGGTTTTTTGGTATTTTCCGATGTTTTTTTTTGTTATTTTGAAAAAATTTCAATGTCTTTTTAATGAAAGAAGAGCTAGATCAGATTGAGAAAACTCAAACATGGGAATTAGTTAACAGACTAGAAAACAAGAATGTAATTGGAACTAAGTGGGTATTCTAGAATAAGCTAGATGAAGATGGAAAGGTTGTAAGAAACAAAACAAGTTTGGTTTACAAAGCCAATCCAGATGTTCTTGGCATTTGTAGCATTTAAGGACTTCAAGGTTTATCAGATGAATGTATTATCAACATTCTTGAATGGATAATTGAAAGAAGAATTTTATATTAAACAACCAAAAGGTTTTAGGTTGAAAGATGATCCAAACATTGTTTGCAGATTGAAGAAGGCTTTGTATGGACTGAAACAAATCCCTAAAGCCTAGTATAGAAGACTGGACAAGTATCTGTTTGATCAAGGATTTCAAAAAGATTTGGTTAAAAATAATTTATACTTCAAGACTAATTCAGGTAAAATTCTAATTGTTGTAGTATATGTTGATGGCATAATCTTTGGAGTAAATGAAGGTATGTGTTGAAGATTTTCTAACGAGATGCATAAATAATTTGAGATGTCCATGATTAGTGAGTTAAATTCTTCCTCAGTTTGCAAGTTAATCAAAATGATAAAGGAATTTTCATTTCTTAGTTTAAGTACATTAAGGAGTTGTTGAAGAATTTTGGGTTGGAGAATTCCAAAGTGGTGTGTACACCTATGACCACTAGATGAAAGTTAACCAAAGATGATAAATATCCTAAGGTAGATGCAAGTTAGTACATATCAATGATTGGAGGACTATTAGATTTGACTGATACTAAACTAGATAGCATGTATGTAGTCTATCTGGCAGCCCGATTTTAGCAAGAACCAAAAGAATCACATGTTGTGGCAGTAAAAAGGATATTTAGATATCTAAAAGGCACAAAAGAATTTGGTTTGTGGTATCCAAGGAACTCATATTTTACCCTAAGAGCTTATACAGATGCAAACTGGGTCAGAAGTGTTGATGATAGAAAAATTACTAGTGGAGGAGCATTCTTTCTTGGCTCCCAGTTGGTTGGTTGGTCAAGCAAGAAACAGGACTCTGTGTCTCTATCTACAGCTGGAGAAGAATATATTGCAACATCTTCATGTTGCACTCAGATCTTATGGATGAAGTAGACTTTGAAGGATATTGGTGTAAAGTTTGATGACCTTATCTCCATCATGTTTGATAATACCACTACAATAAATATTTCAAAGAGTCAAATACAACATTCTAGAAAAAAGAATGTATCTATTCGGTAACATTTTCTGAGGGAAAAATTGTTGGACAATGAAGTCACACTTGAGTATGTACCTACAAAGGAGAAGATTGTAGATATCTTTACTAAGGAATTGTGCAAGGATACTTTTGAGTATCTTTGGCAGAAGCTAGGGGTAAATTACCCCTTTCTAGTTTGAACTAATGTACATTTTGATGTGCATTGGTCCAGTGAGAAGCTTGCATATTTTTATCTGGACAGATGTGTGGGTGCTTCATCTTAGGGGGAGAAGGAGTGAGTTTCATAAAGAGATTTTTTCCCCTCCTTTGTCATTGTTGTCAAAGGGGGAGAGAGAGAGTATGTTTATATGTGGATTTTTATGTTGTTGGTGGATGTTGCCATCAATGAAAAAGGGGAGATTATTAGCATTATGTTATATGTTGTCATTAATGTCAAATCCTGCAGTTAGGATTAGGTCTGGATGTGGTATATTGAGTAGCAATGGAAGATAGGTATGTATTTGATGTTGATGGTTGTTTGGTGATTTCCTAGAAAATTTGGCTTATAGAAAGATGTGTTGTTGATGCTACTTTGTCCTATGTTTGGGTACAGATTGATCCAATAGTCGAGGCTTTAAATGGTCCAATTGTTGAGGTTGTGTAATGGCAATTGTATAGCATGTGGATAATGTTTTAGGTCCGGCTTTGGTGATGTATATAACATGTTGATGTGTTCGATGAGGAACATTTTGATATGGTCCACTTCTCATTCTTTCCCACCACTGGAATGTTTAGTGGTGACCTATTTTAGACCTCTGGCTTGGCTGACTAAGAGGATTATGTTTTTTTGAAGACAATATATGTAGGAGTGTAATCTGGATGAGTTGATATGGATTTTTGTGTTGAAAATATATGAGATTGAAAGAATCCACTTGATCTGTAAGTTTTGTGTTGTGGATTGCTACCAGAAGCAGTTCCAATAAAGAAGACTATATTTTAGTGGTGGATTCTCTTTTATCTTTCTCTCTTTGACAGTGGGCCTTTTTATGGGTAGTGAGCCCTTCAACAATGAGCCTTTCTAGGTAGTGAGCCCACCCGCAATGAGCATCTTGGCAATGAGCCATGATTCATAAAAATCACCTTAACCAATGTTTCTATATTGAGAATTAGCATTCTTCATGGTTTTTCCCTTCTTTGGTTTTCTACATAAATTTTAGTGTTCTCTATGTCTGATCTTATATGTGCATATGCTTTCATGATTTATCTATTTTGATTAAATCTATTAGTTGTTCTAGATCTGTGAATGAAAGCTTAAAGAAAAAAATTATTGACAACTGATTCACCGCCCCTCTCAGTTGCCTGAATATTCAACGGCAAGGTGAATTAAACTAGGGATATTAATTTTTCTATTATTCAAATTGTTAGGTTGTCGATTCATTATCATTTTGATAAATTTGAATCTACTTTATGATTATGCATTTCTAATAGTGCATCTAATTATCAATCTACTACTATGAGCTTGTGTTTATAATTATCATTACATATAGATTACATCATTTAGTGATAAAATAATTGAAGTACTATGCAACTGATCATTAAAGTTATCTTGTTTATAATAGCTCAAATATCTAGATGAAAAATGTGTTCCTTCGAACTTCTTGAAAATTCTAAGTGTTTTCTATTACAGCCTATTTATTTTTTACTACAAAACTTTAGAGGGTTAGAATTTTCATATTTTGTTAACGTATAGTTTTAATAGATTCTAAATCATATGATAACATCTCTTTCAAGGTTACAAGCTAGAGGATTCTAATCTTCTACCTTGAATATTTGTGTGAGTCCATAGCATATGATTAATGTAATAAATCTTATTTATGTCATTTATGGTAACATTCAATAAGTATGTTGTTAAAAGATCATTAATGTAGTGGTATAAATAAGTTAATTAATGTAATTGAGCTCTTTATTCACATTAAAATTATTTTTCCTTCTTTTAGAATTAAGTTATATAAAATTTAATTCACATTTCATATTTTTATAGTTACCATAGTACAGACAATAGTAATAACACAACAAAATGACAGGATGAGAGCTACTGCTCCTCACAACAACAAACTAGATAAGTTGTCCTGCTACTGCATACTATGCTGCAGATTACTTATTACTTATTAGAGCAAGGAAGCAGAGTACTGTGGATCTTAGCTGGCTCCCAGCCACACAAAGTTGTTTTCGGGAATAAAATGGCAGATAGTAGCAGCACCAGGCTTCACGTTCAACACCTGAAATGCCATGTGTTTGGGATTCCAGTTGCTGGTGTCTGTGTGACAGATGGTCACCGGCTCCACCGTGCTGCCTGCATCTTCGCCCTTCACCCAAACTCTTGCGACCTTCGTGCCTTGCAAATCGTGGCAGTAATACACTGCGTACGCATATTTTATACTGTGACAGACGTACACTGGCTTCTCCCCTTCGCTCACGTATTTCACTTCCATGATGGTATATTCCTGCTCCTTGGATTTTGAAGTCTTTGGAACATTCGTTGCCAGCACGGTTACGTGATTGCTTCCCAGCTTCGATGTGATGTAGTCAATCATAGACTTCAGCGATGTTGCGCAGTACTTAGTTTCGCCCTTCACACCAGGAGCTTCGGATGCTTGTAAAGTTTGGTTCATAGCCAGAGCGGTTACGGAATCTGGGGCTGTGTTGAGTTCCTTGAACACCAGAGAAAGCTTGTCGGAGGAGAAAGGGATTTCATCTGCCATGGAGCGTGGAAGGAAATACATCTTCTGAGTGTTTGTAAAAGCTTAGATACTTTTTCGTTCCGCTCACCAAATCCTTCTCCAGCAGAAATGCGCTTTGCGATGAGTGTGTTGGCATTTGCACATCTGCAGCGTTAGAACCGTAAATGAAAGGGATTTCATCTGCAGCGTTAGAACGGTAAAGGAAAGGGATTTCATCTGCAGCGTAAGAACGGTACCAAAAAGGACCGTTTTCATCGGGAGGGGAGGAAGAATGGGAAAAGAAAGGGAAACAGTTCTGAGTTTTGGGAGTGCTTTGAGATTCCTGCACCAAGCGTATCAAAGACGGCACCCCGACTCTTCTGCCTTTGATTTTCAGTCCTTCCAGCTTTGGGACATTCTCATCATCATCAGGTGAGATAAGCTCCCACGGACTCTGTCGAATGGGTGTTGTGGGCATCTTCTCATACCTGTACGCTATACTCGGAGACGAAGATACCCATTCACCCTGCAACTGCACTGCTCCGCTAGCCGCTACTAACTGTCAATTCCAAACAACCTAAATTCATAAGCAAAGTAGAATTACATGATTTGACTCAATTCAATTACAAACTACCTACGTGAACTTTTATGGAATGAAACTAGTTAAAGCCCTCATCTTGTTAAAAGACAGCAAGCAAGCTGAATGATTTCGGAGATACCAAGTGAAGGACGATATCGCCCATTTAAGTAGGTGTTGATGGAGCTTCGCCTCAACAGCCATGGTGGATGCAGCCATAGCAGACATTAGCAAAAATCACGTTTACTTTTTATTTGAACCTGATTTGAACTGTCTATGGAAGAATCTTAATAATAATGTAGCTACTTTATCTGCTTTATCATGAAGAATTACTTTATTTAGAAATATTTACTGTCTTCATCTTTTATATTTGTAATCCATTTTCTATTTTGTTTTCTGTCTTTGCATTTTCATTTCACTTTTCGTACTATTTCATCGACTTCGAAACATCTCATTTAATTTCTACATAGTGCTATTTGTGGGTCTGCGAGCACAATAATTGATAGGAGAATAGACTGTGACATGAACAATAATAGACAATAAAAGTAAACTGTCAGTGCAAACATTGATTAGGTAGTCATTTCGTTTCCTTTTGCAACGAGCAGTGTCGATCGTGGACACTGCGTATTTTCTATTTATCATCCCAAAAGTCTAATTGTAATTTCTATTTGAAATTATATCAAATGAAGATACTACCATATAATTGTTGTATCTAATATTTTTTTGAGGCCTCACTATGGGCTGCTTTCTTCTTTCAAAAGTTGATTTCTATTTATTTAACAAAATAAATTATGAATTATGAATTTATTAAGTTTGATTATTATCTTTTTAACACTTTGTACGTAACTTATGCTATATTTTTTGGTTTTTTTAGTTCATTTTTAGAAAATATTTTAAAGAATCTTCTAAATTTACAATATGAAAAAATTTAAATGTAATTTTAAGGATGTAAATTCTAAACTAATTAAGAAATCGAAATGGTATGTTATAGTAGTTAGGAAAATAATGGTGATCTAATTAGTAAAATAAATGAGACTAATTTTGAAATTAAAGAATTGTGAATATTTTATGTTTCTTATCAGTTGGTGTGATTGGAGTCTTCAAAGGATCTAGATTTTATCCATAATTTCTTCTCATTTTTGAACCTTTGGGTATTCTACTTGATAGAAAATGACGATCTAGAATGAGATCAATTTGAGAAGATAAAATATCATCTCCTTGCACTAGATGGGCAAGGCTAGAGCATAGCTATGAGGATTCAACATTGAGCTTTAAAAAGAAGTACATGCAATCTTATTGTAGTACCCCTACTCGTTTGGACTCATATTTTGTTCTTGTTATTTTCAGTGGATAAATTACCGTGAATTATTATTCAGATTTATATGACATTATTCCATGCTTAATCTGAATATGAGATGCATGATTTGTTTACACTATTTCTGTACTTGTGATTTATGGCATAGTATGGTTTATTGCAATGTACTGACACTTTACTTTATTTATGCAATGTATGTTGTGTATCTGCAAGTGTATTGGATGCAAGGGAACGATTTTCCTTCACTCATTTCGGTGAGACAGGGAACATCGTGATTCTCCTTCATCGGTGTGTATGTCGTGTTTAATATATGGTATATATGCATGTGTGGTTCGGTGATGCAGGATATTGCAGGTACAAGTACCAGGTAGGTACGGGGTAACGTCTCCTCCTGGCTACACAGGTCTGAGCGTGCCTTATATTTTCCGATGGAAGTAAAGGAGATAGTAGTTGACCCTATTTTCATTCAGTTACACTCGGGTGAGTGTCGTCAGTTAGTCATTTTGTCGATTGTTTGGTCTTCATATTTGGTTGGTTTTCCTTTATGAGAAGTCGCTTGATGTTTGCTCAATTTGCATGTTTAAGTGATTTTAATTATTGCATGTTATTGATAATTGTTACGTTTATTTCATCTATATGAGTGATAAGTAGTTTGATATTTAAAAAAAAGAGTTAAGTGATCTAGCAACTTAACGTTGTGTACAAAGGATGAGATAATATCTTGGTATAAGTAGATGTGATTTCATTAATGAACGTTGTGTTTACAAATATATGAATTTCATATGCATGATAGTTTGATAATTGCGACTTGATCGTTTGAGTATATATAAATATATTATATATACGGGGGCGACTATCAATTATATGTAGTTATTTGAAATAATGCTTAAGTGAATGAACTATCATTAGACAATATCGTCAATTCGAACTATTCGGTTTTGTATATGTATGTATATAATTACAATTATAAATATATCATATTTATTAAACTTTTCGAACGTGTTATATATATAATTCAGTTGTTTGAATATATATATGAAAAGGCATTAATTATAAATATTGGAAACCAAATATATATTTATAAATATCATTTGCTAAGAAGGATTAATATTTTTTTTAAAAATTATATTAATTAAAGTCATTAATTAATTATTAAAAATATAATAATGAAATAAAATAAATAAAACAAATTTTAAAAAGGGTAATGGCGAGTTTTTAGTTTAAATAAACTAACGATTATGGTGGTCGATAGTAATATCGACCAACCCCCTTAATAAAGGGAGGGGTCGGTATTACCACCGACCACCCTCCTCCCTTTCATTATATACACCTCCTCCCATTTTAATGAGCTTCTCCACGTTGCAGCAAACGCCGACACCTCTCTCACTATTCAACACACTCAACCGCCACTCCTCCTTCGCGATGGAACCAAACTCCACGTTGGTAAATGCGGTGGAGGCATAGTAAAAATAGTTTGTATTGAACCAACTCCTCATGGCGATAATAGCGACTATGTAGGAAGGGACACAAAGTGGTAAGTTTAATGTGAGGCATACGTGACATAAGAGTAAGATGACTTGGCAGTGAGGACTATTATCTCGCCCATGACAAACACTTATGTGTTTGACAGTTGCTTGTAACTTGTCGACCCTTCCATCCTTTGTATCAGTCTACCACGATTTTTGGCATATAACTGAAGAGTGGAGATTAAGTGAAGATGAAACTGAAAGTAATCTATTAAAAGACTCCTCATCAAACTCCATAACCAAGCCTTAGACATAGGAGAAGTCATGGGTAATTCTAGTATAAATAGAGGTGAGGAGTAAGGAAGTGGGAAGGGAATTCATTTTGCATCGAAGGAAGGATGGTGTACTCGAGAGGAAAGAATTAGAATAGAGGAGAAAGATAGAGTAAAATAGAGAGATAGAGAGAAAATTTTAGGAAGAGTCAAAGAGAGTTGGTTTTGGTGATAGAGTTTTGAAAGCAGATTGAACATAAGGTTCGTAAGAAAGACACGCTATCATTCGATAGAAGGGCATTGAGGTCTTGCATTCGTGTTAACTTTGCAAAAGGTCAGGAATTTCTTTGGGTTTGGGTTCATTATTATTTACAAAGTATTAGTTATAAGTAATGATTAAGATCTTGCTTATGTTATAGTTACAGTGAAGTATCTTTTATTGTTTGAGTTAGGATATTAAGAGTAATTACATTGTAGCTATAGTAGTGGAATCTTGTTTTAGAACATATTGCACACTAGCTATTATATAAAAGAAATTTTATGTTTTCGTTCAAAACCTAGTTATTAAAATTTATTAGACATTTCTCTAGGAGAGTTTGGGAAGTAATGGCTTATTGTTTGAAGTGTTACAGAAATGGTGCGTGTCAAACAGATAGCTCAAAAATCTGTAGCTGGATATGCCCATAGTCTGAAAGTCAAGAAAGATTCTCTAACACCTGTCAAGCCTATCTTGGTTGACATCCCTACTAAGGTGAACCCAGCTCCTAAAGAGAGAAAAGAGATAGGAGAAGATCCTATTCAGTGTCCAACAAAAGAAATTACTGTTGGAAAAGGAAAAGAGCCTGAGCTAGAATGCTTGCCAGTAAGGCTGATAGTTATAAGTTCTGACTCGTCAGACGGGTATACCCCCTTTAGCGATAATGAATCTGTGGGGTATTTTCCCCTGAGTGAAAGTGAATCTGAAGGTTATACTCCTTTAGATCCTATAGAGTCTGATGAGTGCACTTCTCCATCTTCTCTGGAAGAGTGATGTAACGAGTTGTATCCCTTCTAGTGTCAAGGAATAAAGACATCTTTCTATCTATTATAAGTTGAGAAATGTACTATGTCTTCTTGTAAGAATTTTATGAAGAAATAAATATATCTAATTTTGTCCTAAATTATGGTCTGAGTGGAATTTGGAAATTATCAAGGTTGCCATAATATAATGTTGCTTCCCTATAATAGTTAACAGAGAGTAATTGATCTCTTAATCATGTTGTAAGGTATTAAACTCTGAGTTTATGTCGTCTAAACTATCCTTAGTGTCTCAGGTTAAATTATCTCTTTTCTCAACCAAATGGCAATGTTTATGCTTCTGCAAGTTATTTATGTGTTTTGATGTTATTACGTAAGATTGTCTTGTTAAATGGTGGTTGCAGTCAAGTCCAAATTTTATCGTACAGTGAGTATGTGGTCATTATGCCCTATGTTACTATGTTTTGGCTAGATATATAGATGTATAACCTTAAGGAAATGAGCCATTGTGAGTTGGTCCAAATGGTCAACCTTAGGTTAGTAATTATGTATCTTTCACCTATGGTATGTCAGGATTAGGTATGGTTGTCTATGTCGCCATAGAGTTCCATAGAGAGAACTATCCTATAGTGTCCTAAGAGAGAGAGTGGCTTTCGAGCGGGGGTCGTGCCCGAAGTGGTGACAGGATAACCTGTCGGAAGTTGGTTAAGGAAGTGATAACCTAATAAATGATTAGGGGAGGGTAGAATAAATGTTAAATAAAATAATGTGCCTCGCACATAGGTGAGTGCTAGTATAGGGCTCATAATGTAGCAAGAAGGCCTGGAATGGCAAACTTACCCCCTTGTCTTCATGAAAGGATTGGTAGGGTCCGCATGAGACTTAGTTGGAATCGGAGGTTCAGGAGAGGTTACCAGGATAACCCAGGATGGGGGCCGGGACCTATGGAGGCTGTACCATGGTATCCACCGTAAGACATGTGATGACACTTTCTCCTTAGAGTTACTAGTGTTTTGTGAGTTGAGTCACATGGATGTGTGTGGAGTCTTGTAGTCCTTTCGTACTTGTCTTATTTTGCTTGCTTGAGGGTTATCTACTATCTCCAGCACGGTGGGGTGGTTCCTTTTCGGAATCACATGGTCAGGTGGTAGTGTCACTTCCCATCGGATGTACTGGAATGTATCTTCAAGCAAGGAAGGACTTCATTGAGGTTCTTGGTTCGTGGTTCATGTACCAGCTCTTGTTCGTAACCATTGTTCAATTGAAAACTTGAGGTCTTGAATTGAAACTTTATGTAACTAACATTTTGTAACATTTTAACTCATGATGTAACTTTTTTTGACAACATGTATTTTTGAATATTGTAAAGAAAAGAAACATTGTAATATATGCTATTTCAGTTACTTAATTCTTTTGTATATATTAAATGATTTTTTTGGAGTACTTTGAATTCTTTCATTGTGGAAGTTTTATCTTAAACGTTTAATTTTCCTATAAAGCTGAACAGTAGGTTTTCCCGTGGTGCTAATATAATTTATGAAGTAATATTTGTTGGTAACCCTTAGGAAATTCAGGAGTTAGACTTCCGCTGTGTTATTAGATGTGCTATGGTTTAATTCAAGCACTTGTTCTTTTAGAAAAAAAAAAACTATTTCACCCTTAGTTGCATAGATTGTGATGTTTTTTCCTTAAGGGTTTATGGTGGGGCATTACACTTATTTTATAAATGACGCTTAGAGTAGATATCTATGATATTCTAGAACAAAAATACTTGTTTAAATGAGCATTTTATTTTATAAATGACACTTAGAGTAGATAGCTATGATATTTTATTTGAAATAAAAAATTATTTATTTCAGTTATTAAT
Source organism: Cryptomeria japonica (assembly GCF_030272615.1). NCBI lineage: Eukaryota > Viridiplantae > Streptophyta > Pinopsida > Cupressales > Cupressaceae > Cryptomeria > Cryptomeria japonica. The sequence continues at coordinate 372,954,709 of NC_081407.1, read as the reverse complement.
GAGTGTATTTATGCATTTTTAATATAACATTTATAGGTTCTCATGTGTTTAAGTATGGGTACATTTTGACGAGCATCTTTTTTTTTTATTTACAAGTGAATTGTTTATTTGCAATATGTAGTATGAATATTTAGCAAGATTGGATATTATAAGCATAAGTGGGTGTACAACAATTGGATCCTATACAACTATTTCCCCTCTCCCCCATATTGAATATTATATTAATTATTTCTATTCGAACAAATCTTCTATCTACTCTTCTACCTATGTTTTCTCTTAGTAGAAGGGCTAGACTCCTTTTAGTCAAAAAGAACTTCACCTTAGAAGATAACTAGTTTGAACCTACAACTAATGATAAGTAAATGGTAAAGTGAAAATCTATCCACCCAACAAAATGGAATAATCAAGCCCTTTCAAGGCCCTATCCAACCCTTGAGCCAAGAGGGTTACTTGAAATCATATCAACTCAAACAATACAATGGAAGCCCACAATGGGCTTCTTACCCACACTTATCATTAGAATATCCTATGACTATCTCTAGTTCAAGGGAAGACACACATAGGTAGTAATATTATCTTACAGTCAATAAAAGGAACACCTTTCATAACTAGGTATAACACAAACAATCCATACAACCCACAAAAATTTGAAATCTCTTTACACATATTTCCTCTAGGTTATTGCAAAAAATGGAGAGATAAAGAAAGAATTATTACCCCACAACAATCAAGCACTCAAGGAGAGTGAATTTGTTGTATCATCCCTCCATTATTCTTCCACTTTCCCTCCAACCCAGCCAATATGTTCCCCCCTACCCTCAAAAATGAACCCCAAATGACCTTTTAACCTACTCTACAAGTTCCCTAACCCTATGTACCTGGGTTAGGGTCTCAAGAATCCCCTAATAACCTCAATACATTATGAATTTCAAGAAATTATTGATCATTACACCTTAAGTGGGAAAAAAAAAATTAATCACTCTAATACTAATTGATTCTAACCATGCCAGATTTAATTATTTGGTACAACACTTTATAACTTGTTAATAAAAGACATTCATGTAACAACAATGTAAGGTCAACCACATTCCAAAAAACGTACACTAAGTCATACTACCACAACATCAACTTATGAGTAACACAAAAGATGCCATGAATAATGTTAGAGTGTAATTAATAGTGATTACATAGTACTTTCAAAGTGATTCATCACATAGTTTATCATAGATATTAGGTAGCCTTTGTTAGATGCAAAAAAAACCAATTTATTTGAGGAGAAGTTGTGTGAAGAGTTGGGCTACAATGGTAAGATGAACCTTGAATAAGTATTTAGAGTTTAAAATTCACTTTTACTTATCTTCACAAAAGAAAATAGGCAAGTGGGTATGTAATTTTTGTAAGGGTTTAATCTTTATTTAGAGGTTAGAACACACCTAAATTAAGCATTGATTTATGTCCATCAATTCATAATTTAAAAAATAATAATTAAGATGGATAATAGAAAATACGAAAAATAAAATTAAAAAAAGAAATTTCATGAATAAAATTATATTTAAAATGATCAAGAAATTGACACTCTCAAATTCTATTAATATTCATATTTATGCACACATACACACACGGCCAATTATTATTACAAAACAATCATTTTACAATGCGATTCATATAGAATACTAATTAGGGATACAAATTTATGTGGCAATATTATTAAAGAATTATGCAATTCCAGATATACATTTAGGACAATGCCATATATAAAGCAAATTTATGTGGCAATATTATTAAAGAATTATGCAATTCCAGATATACATTTAGGACAATGCCATATATAAAGCAGTCAAATAAATGTGGCAATATTATTAAAGAATTATGCAATTCCAGATATACATTTAGGACAATGCCATATATAAAGCAGTCAAATTAAAAAACTCTTAATTTTGGGAGAGTGGGGATGTAATTTTTGCAAGGGTATAATATTTATTTAAAGGTTAGAACACACTCAAATTAAGCATTGATTTCTATCCATCTAATCATAATTTGAATAATTTAATTAAGATTAATAATTGAAAAAAGGAAAATACCATAAAAAGGAAAAATTCATGAAAAAAATTATACTTTAAATTATCAAAAAATTGACACATTAAATTCTATTAATATTCACATTTATGGACTTTGTTTAGCTATCTCACACACACACACATGATATTATTACAAAATTATTACAAAAAAAAATCCTTTTACAAAGTGATGCATATAAAGAATTCTAAACAACAATATAAATTTATATGATAATATTATTTAACCATTATGCAATTTTGTGTATACATTTAGGATGATGTCATATGTAATGTCATATGTAAAGATTATGATAATCTTACAATATATAAAAGATTTTGTAATGTAGTAAATTGTATTATATCTATTTACTTTTATTTATTTATTATTTTTTAGGTAGTTTTGAGGAGAGATAACAGATAAATATATATAAGATGAAAATGTTTGACAAAATTTATTTTAAATACAAATAATTCAAATGAGTTTTGTCATGACTCAATACATTATGCACTTCAAAAAAATATTGACCGTTACACCTTTAAGTGTTAAAAACATTTTCAATCACTCCAATAGTAATTGATTCTAACCATGCCTATTTATAGAGTCAAGCATGTTCCTCCCAAACATAGCTATCATAAAAATTATACACTAAATCATAATCCTACAACAACCTATGAGTAATAGAAAAGATGCCTTGAATAATGGTGGAGTGTACTCAATAGTGATTACCATAGCATTTTCAAAGTGATTCATCACATAATTTCTCATAGATATTAGGTAGCCTTTGTTTGATGCAAAAAGCCCAAGTTATTTGAGGAGAAGTTGTAAAAAGAGTTGGCTACAATGGTAAGATGAATCTTGAAGAAGTATTCTGAATTTTAAATTCACTTTTACTTTCATTTTCATAAAAGAAAACAGGAGAATTGAGATGTAATTTTCCTAAAAGTGTAATCTTATTTAAAGGTTAGAAAACATAAAAATTAACATTGATTTACTTCCATCTAGTTATAATTTCAAATATTTTAATTAAACTGAATAATAAAAAATAAGAAAACAATGTGAAAATATTAAATTTATTTTTATTCAATTGAACAAAATTACACTCATCAAAAAAATTGACACCCTTAAATTCTCTTAATATTCACATTTATGAACTTACTTTGGCTGTCACACAGGATATTATTACGAAACAATCCTTTTATGAAGTGATACATATAGAATACTAACCAGGGATACAAATTCAGGTGACAATATTATTTAAGCATTATGCAGCTCTACGTATGCATTTAAGACGATGCCATATGTAAAACCGTCGAATAAGCAAAATCTTAATAATAATCTGTGATCCTGCAATCTATGTCAAGGGTAAAGGCAGGAGTTCTCGACTTCAAGCTTTACCATGAGTTTTAAGTGTCATATAAAGGTTATGATAATCCTACGATATATAAAATAAGATTTAATTACTAGCAGTTGCATGTCTATAGAAATTTGCCAAACACCAGCATATAAATTTGTGGTAAATTATAATTGTGAGATTTAAATTTGGAAGCTGTATATAAAACATTGATATACAATTTTGTATACATTGACATACAATTTTGAGAATATAAACTCTTTTTTGAGAATATAAACTCTTTGGAATGTATATAGAAAGTTGTATAGAAACATTGAAATTTACATACAATTTCGGAATAAACTCTTTTGCAGTGAACCTTGCATCTTGCAATGGTGGATTTACCTGGAGCTGCTGCAGTGAAAATTGTTGTTTATTGTTTGTGTTGCTTGCTTTCTTTCGGTATCTTTCATTAATGCTTGTTTTGCATAAAAAGAGGTGCAATGATTAAACCAATAACAAGATATAGTTTGGATAAATAAGGGAAAGTAGGAAAAAAACATGTTTACTTGTCCAATTTCCTATCATTCTCAATAGTCTTGGATGGAATTTATGCGATTTATAATTGACCAAGTGCTTCTTTTGATTTACCTTGAATTGAACAAGGAAAAGTATTGTAAAGAATTTTGTTTTCACTTTATGCATTTTCCCTTTCTTTTCTATAGGACAATCCATTCTGATAGAGTCTAAAACCATTAGAATTACAAATTTCTGGAATTGAATCTGTACTTTTTGTGTGGCTCTTTTAGTCTACAACCATTGGTTTAACAATATCGAGGTTCAACTAAATTATTAGAAGAGAGATAAAAACAATGAAGAAATCAGAACGTGGTGACCTAAATTGTTGAATACATGACTTTAATACAACTCAAATATAATGATAAAAATTCTATGGCTGCTGAAATATGTTATGCTGGATATGCGTTTAGCTTTGATAAGCATAGAAGTTTATAAAATATAATTATATATCTTATGGGTTGCTGTGGCGGTATCTACCTAAGATGTGATATTTGATCTTTTTAAATGAAAGTAAGACGAAATGACATGGCAAGAATTAAATTGTATACAGCAAATTGGAAAGGAGGTAGTATTGTATATGGACATTGGTAGCTTTGTAACACATGCGCCTCACTCAATCACGCCGCTCGTCTTCTTACTATTGCTTTGACATTATTATTAACAGTTTCAAAGGCCTAACATTTACACAGAACATATAAATTCAGTCTGTGATTTTTGTATGTAAATGAAAAAGAAATGAGGTTGGAACCAATGGAAATAGTAGCCACCCTTAAAGTTGTAATTGGCCACAGCAGTGATAATGTGCTCGGTGGCATAGACATTAAGATAAGTTGCATTTGCATACACACACAATACATTATGAGCCAATAAATGCCACATTCGCTCGCTGCTATTCCCCATAGAGGTAAAACTTGTTCCACCATGACTCAAAAAATTACCGTCTGCTGAAACCAGTAGTAGCATTGATAGACGGTGCAACTGAAGATTACACAGAAGCTGACAATTTACTTCAAATGCTGGAAAAAGGTTTCTTTCTTGTGGCAAAATTACAAAACAGATAAGAAAAGACAGAACTAATCACCGGTACAACAACCTTGATGTTTTATTTTGATCTTCTCCAATCAGCAAATGCTTGGCATTAGTACCGAAATTTGCTCCTAAAGAAACAGTACTTAGAAGATCTGTTTAGGATTAAACCTGAAAAAGAACTAAATCTCGAAAACTCAAATACAAAGAAAAATCTAAAAAAAATTCCAAGCTCCAAATACAGGCTTTGAGAACGCAATCGAGCAGCCAAACATTCCAGAACCCTAAATACCTTTACCAGTAAATTCTCTCGTAGATTCACCAAAATCCACGCTATTGATCAAAATCTAAAATTTCACATCCTAAACTGCTCAAACTACAAATTCATCAACACATTCAAGGCTAGAGGGCAGCAATCTTTTCATTAAAATCCGAATTTTCAAGCCTAGCAAATAAATTCTTCCTCACCATATAGGCTAGAACCCACAATAATCAAAATATAAACTATCAAACCCTAAAAATCAAGATTATTAGGTGAATATAGGCTGTGCTGGCTATCTTGAGGACACCCTAAACATTATTATTAATATACAAGTTAGAAATGTCGTGGTTGTGTGGACGTGTTTTCTTGGTGCCTGCAGATCATATGCGAATACAGGCTAAGTATTACCAACGCGACATTAACGGATTCTCCCAAATTTAGAGATTCCTTATCGAGGCTTAAAAGTAGCTACCTTGGCAATAAAAATCCAAATTTCACAGTTATTCTGGCATTGTGCAGGGTAGTCCACGTGCCTTGTTTGTTCTTCCACTCTTGTAATCCATGCATTCAACAACCTTGAATATATTTACAAATTTTGCATACATCTTTACAATGGCGTTTGGCTTCAAGCCTAAGAATTGTATGGAGGAGAGGCACCGATTTCTTTGGAATAGATGGAGGAGGATACTGCAATGGTTGCAGAATATTTGACTTTATACTTGCCAATTGCATTTGCTTGGTTCGTTTGTTTGGTTCTCTCTTCAACCATCTTTCCCTGTTTATTTCAGGTTTGGCCCACAAACTGGAAGTTCCTCTTTGAAACAGATGCAGATAGCAATGCCCTTGGGCGATTCCAACCCAACAATCTAAATATGTTTTTGTGCCTCAACTCTTCTGTGTCTTTGAATTGGGAAAAGCTATCTATTTTTGTACACTGGTGTTTTCTGAAATGTTTTGCTTCAATTTCTGGTCATGGATTGAAGCACTGACTGTATGAACCCCTGCACTAAAGCAGAAGGCGGGCTTGGCTGCATCGAACTTCCAAATGGAATTGAAGAATAAGAGGGAACTCCAGCTCTGCCTTGTGCTTGGTGTGTAAAAATTTCTTTTCAATAAAATTTTCACCGTGACAACCTCGAAAAAAATTGTGTCTCGGAACCTAAACAAAAATTCCTCAAAACAAAGATTTGACTCAATCGCCTCACCATGCAGATGTTTTAAATAATCGTAAACCCTAATATCTCGGCCACCCTTAAACAGCACACACTAAGCGTTGACCGCTCAGTGTGGCTGGTGTGGGCCCATTCCCTTTGCCACTATCCGTTGCCGTTTGTCCCGTTTCTGTTAGCATTCAAATTCTAAAATTTCTCCCGCGCAGTAAGTATAGTGAATTCAGTACGTGTTTGCTGACAGCCTCTGGGCAATTTTTATTTCCTACCATTCTTCCAGCTTGTACCGAAATGGGAGCTCTGTGGTGAGCTGGCACGGTTGGAAATGCTATGGCAAACGTATGCAAACTGTGGAAGCACAGACAAGGCATTGAACTTTAAATAATATATTTAGTATTGATGGTCTATTACTTTTTATCTAAAATTTTTGAAATATAATTTAATATTTTTTATTTAAAATTTAAATAAAAACATAAAATGCATTAAAAATTTATGTCACTTTTATGTGCTTCAAGTTTAAAAGCTAGACCAAAGGCTAGTGCTATTCATTTCCTTTATCATGATGTGTCACGGTATTTGGATTTCACCTAATTGAATGTCCTTAATTTTAAATCACATTTTAGTTGATCTAACTCTAGTTCCTTAAATGCTAACAATTAAGATATTATACATTTTTAACATACTAATTCATAAAACATAACAAATTCCCTTACTCATATAAAGGGTTTGTTGCAATTGAACACTTGGTTAAACAAATAATTTTATTGGTCACATCACATGTCAAATTAAAGATAATAAATCCCTAAGGCATGCGAATTTATTTTAATTATATTTACAAAGCCTAATCATCCTTAATTATGCACTATATTGAACTATTTAATAAACTAGTTTAATGAAGCATAAATTTAAGGATGATAGAAACATAATGTGTGCAACTTTGATTTAATTGGGTTTATGATTGAGGGCATATTTATTATGAAAATATTCCTAGTAAGCTCTATAACCAATTATAGATTGTCTCTAAGTTGATGAAAAATGTCTCTATAAACTTATAAATAATAGTAGTGATCAACTATAGTGACTATAACATGTTAATATGTAATGAGTTCTTAAGATATCCCTTTAACTATGCAAATAATTTAAATATTCCATAAGAAATAGTGAGAAACGGCAAGTGAGTGAATTGGAGAAACAAATTATGAACCAATTTTGAGGGTTTGGTAAATCATTAGCACAATCACCATGAATTTGATGAAAATTTTAATTGAGAAATAAACTAGAAATGATTAGGAAAAATTCCAAGAAAATGTGCACAAAAAGGCAAGAAGAATCTTTCTAATTTGAACAGCTCCAAAGGAAGAAGTGCACTTATACAAAAAGAATACATGAATATCACGAGTGGAAAAAAGGAAAGAAAAGAATGCCATTTTTTTAATAATCAATCAATATCTCAACAAAATATTTTTTTAATAATGTCCATGAAATTAATTCTTAAAATAGACTAATGAAGCTTTCACCTTTCAAGAAAGGAAATCAACGTTAAGAGGAGTAAGTGAGGCTAGGGAAAATTAACAATAATTCTATTCCATCAATCAAGATCCTCATCTAATAATTTGTGCCTAGAGAATGAAATTCATCTTTCATTTGGTTTGCTCTTGACTAGAGAATGAAATTCATCTTTCATTTAGTTTGCTCAAATTATAAATTTTATTGGCTCCTATCCCCGAAAAGGAAAATGAAAATTGAAATCAAATAGGAGAATCCTATACACTGAAATTCCTCTCAAGAGGATTCTTTCTAGTAGAATTCTCTAATAAAATGGAAATGGATAATGCCCTTAATGGTTGACCAAGGATGTCAAATGATGTAAGCCCCTTCTTGAAAAATTGTCAATTGTTTTGATTTATTAGATCTTAAAATCCAATAAATTTCAATATATTTAGAATTTATAGTCTTCTTCAAGAATAGTTGTAATACACAATCTTGGAGTAGATTAACATTTCACTTTAAAAAATTGAAATCTTAGATGAATTAATTGTGTAGGGAGATTCAAGGATTTATGCAAGGGTATGTATAAGGAGATATTTGTCCAAATGCTAATCAAATGTATAATTTAATATAGCTAGCTATAATTAGTTATAGGAAGTTAGGTTAAACCAATCTTTTGTATGCATTACAAATCAAAAATTCATTATAGAAAAAATAATAGATAGAATATCTCACAAGTTTTTTAATGAAATGATACAAAAAAGAATTAGGCAAGCCTAAGCAATCAAAAATCAACACAACACAAATGTTAAAGGAAATGATGAGATTATAAATATCCTAAAAAACTATTTGATCCATAAAATAGTCCATCAAATCAATTAGCATTGAGATTGTTAAAAGTTGCTTTCTTAATGTTCTTTGGATAATAAAGATGAAAAGTTCTCTTGTTTCATATATATTGAAGAATGAAATTGTCTTCCTCTTTTTTTATTGGTAGAGAACAAGAGTTATCATAAGAGCCAAGGAATAAGGGGTATCCAATTTCACCCGAGGCAGGATCTCGACCTCATCCTATTTCAAGATGTTGGAGCCATGCACTTAGCAAGACTTGATCCTTGATGGATTCATTAAGAACCATTCGACTTGGCCAAAAGTTCAAGGGCCCATTGACTATAGTTAATAATTTCAATCCTTTTCTTCATAAGAGACATCTATTTAATGTAATCGAGTCAAAGTTGGAGAGATAGCATCAATTTTCTTCTTAAGTTGATAAAACTGCTTCACTAATATATTGAAGATTTAAAAGTATAAGTAGTAGTGGCATGAGAAGCATGGGTGGAATATTTTTGTTTACTCAAGATGCATTTAAATTGTTGCTTTTGGAAGCCTTGTAATTTAATTAATTTGTTTTTTTGTTATCATCTCATTCTCCAAGATTTTTAATGGAGGATTTGTAAGAAAATTAAATTGAGGTTGTGGAAACCCCACAAGGAAAGGTTCAATTTAGTTTCTGAGCAAAATTTGAACTATAATGTTGCTTGATTGTTACAAAATAGTAATTTAGGTTACCTATAACTGAGTTGACTGGTAAGAAACAATTCTTATTGTAAGAAAGAGAACTTGCATTGTTATTTGTACAAATGAACAAAATTGTCTTTCAGAACTATTAGGTAGGTTATGATGGAAGAACATGGGAGAGTGTTTGTTTTGCACAATAAGAAATGGAGCAAGTGGGTATCCATGGTTTCATTTAGAAATGTGGATAATAAAATGTTGTTTCAAGGTATCTTTCAAAATTCCAAAGTATTGTAAAGCTATTGATAAGCTCAAAAACTATCTGCCCATGGCTTGTCCAATGCAATCTTTTATAGAACTTGGTGGATATAAATGAAATCTTTTGTTAGTATCCCATTCAGGGCATTCCATGAGAAGATATTTCTCTGAGACATTTTGTCAAACAGTTCAGGTGCTTTCCTATGCTTTTAGATTTTGCATATCCTGCAATCATGGCCTTCTGTCAATCAGTTCATGTCCCTTGTCTATGCTTAAACATTTTGCATGGATATTTAAATGGGCAGTCAAGACAGTTGCAGCTACAAGATCTGAATAAATTCTTGTGATGGATGCCCATCCCCTGTTCCAAAGCTTCCATTTTTGCAAAGGCTGAGAGGAAGCTGGCAAAGGTTGCGATGTCTAGCTTTACACCTGCCCATCTCATTTGGTTGAAATCGTCTAAATCCTTCTCAAGAAATGGATCTTCTCCATACCCTGCAATCACAGCATTCCGTGAGACCATATTTCTTCAAGGCATTTGGTAAAACCGTTCACGTACCTTGTCTATGCTTCCACATTTTGATTGAATCTCTACCATAGCGTTTCCAACTATGATATTTGATAATTATCGGGCCATGTTGTGCCGGGCTGTAAAAATCCTTCACCATTTCATGACAGCGGCGACATAAATGGGAAACATTAGGCAGGAATAAAGTTTGAATTCAAACATTAACGGTGCTAAACGGGACTAGACGGAACGGATTTGGGAGAAGGTATGGGCCCACACCAACCACCTAAGCAGTCAAAGCTTAGTGTGTGCTGGTTAAGCCATCCCTAATATCTCCACAGGTGAAAGCACAGCTAGCAGCATATCTTCGTTTTACCATGTATTCTCCAGTGTAAACGCCGCGTTAATACTAAGACTAACCTAGAATCTCTTTGTTTCACCACGTATACATGTGCGTGGCAATTTCAGACTCTATAAAATTGCCTAAAAACAATTTGTTGTCAAACCCTCATTAGGCCAACCCTAAACAATGGTTGTCAAAGGATCAAATAAAAATAATTTAAAGAAAAAGATTGCAGTAATAGCATCCCTTGAAATAAATAAAGAATACCCAAAAATTTTGGCCGGAACGTAGGAAACTTTTTATTTGCCCGGACGCAGGAGATATTTCACGGGGAGCGTGAGACACTTCCGGTGGGCTATGCCCAGGTAAAAATAGCCTATCGGCTAATAAAGACAGATTCCACACCCTAAAACGCATAAAAATGAAGGTATGCAATCCATATATAAATTTCACAGGAATTAATATTTACTATTTACGTACTTCTGAAAGTCAAACAAATGCTAAAAGCAAACTCCATTTGGAGACTTTAACAATTCAGCAATGTCACATTCAGATTAGAACAGATTGAAATACAGTGCATATATTTCTTTTGGAAAAAGCACCATATCAATGTTCATAAAATGGCAGGGGATAAGCAAGGTCGTAAAACAGACAACTAAATTAAATCAAAATAAATTTGAAACTTATAGTGAGACTTGAATCCTCACCAGAAGGCCAAACGTGAAACTCGTGTCAAACAACCAAAATAAAATAAAATTGAAACTCGCATTTGAAATGTTTGGAATCGGCCAGTCTCAAACCCTAGCTGCAAGAACAACACAGAAGGGTAAAGTGAGAAGAAACGGGCATAGTAAATATTAGTGTAAAGAACGACGCGAAAAGATCTTTTGCCGCTCCTGGCCAGCAGTTCTCCACGGAAGAACAATTCATGCTTAATTTGATAATTTGATTTCCTTTGTCAAAAGCTCATACTTAAAATCTATCGGCTAATAAATATATAAAGAGATTACATTATGTGACGTGGGAAGAAAGCCAATGTGGATAAGCATGAGCCCTGTTTGTTTCAGAGATGAGGAGGCACTGCTCACACACATGATTTTCGTGGAGAGAAAAGGGAACAGACTGTCATATCAGACATGAGAGTCTTTGAATCAATCTCCACCGTCTATTCGCTACGGTTTGCCTAGATTGGAGCAATCCTATCCAGCAGCCTATGATTGCTTTTTGCAGGATGTAAGTTAAACATCATTTGCAGTCAAGCAGAACTACATTTCAGATTAACGTAGAAGAAGTTAATAGATTAAAATATCGAGATTGATGCCTTGCAGTGCTATGGTTCAAAACCAAATTTATCAGTGGCCAAGTGTATGCAAGCAAATAATATTGCTGAACTGATTTGTCATCAACTTGAACAACAATAAGTCCCAAAAATTATATTGCATAGATCAAAATATATATTAATATAAATTATTTTTGAAATAACAATGGCTCATTAGGGAACATTAATGGTTTCTAGATCAACAATTCAGGCAAGAATCCATAAGGTTTATGGCACTAAAGTAAATTCATAAATTTCAGAAATTTATCATTACAATTGTACTTAGCTAATTAGTTTTCAGATTAGTAAAGATGCATTAAAAATAAATAAATAAATAATGTTACAAGGAGTGCGTGTATTTTTTTAAATTATATTTATTTTAAAGCTATAAGATTTCCACAATCCATGTTATATTCATATAAAATTTTCTGAATTCTATTGTGTGTATTTTTTTCCCAATAAAAACATGTCTATTTTATTTTCTATATTCTTTACATTATCCTATTTCAAAGTCACAGCAGAAAGACTAAGTTACTAATTTGCTACTACTATAAATTATTAGTTACTGGATGTATTTTTAAACAGTAATGATCAAAATGTTTTCATATGTTAAATTGATGACTTCCTAATCATAAATCTCTGTACCGAACAACGTACCTACACACATAACTTGCACTCTTATAAGAATCTCATACTTGGAAACTGAGTTAAAGCGAAAAAGACAAGCTAGGCATGAAAGTACGTGAAGATATGGCCAGCGCACAATCAATTTTCCTCCAGCTCTCCCTTAAACTCTATAGCTGTGGGGGCCTCCTTCACTTTTCGCCTCCTTCCTGACACTACCAGTGAGCCTCCTTTCTCCCTCTTTTTTTTCCTTTTTTTATTCTCTGCCATTCCAGCTCGTCCTCTCCAACTTCCCTCTTTCCTTCCTAACGCAGGTCCAAAACGAAGAACACCAAGGCCATCCACGCGTCCTGGCATGCATTTTTCTTCACTAGGATGAATACCATGTGTGAGAAAAAAGCCATATCACATGTATGGTAAAGTGTTAGGCTAGGTGGATAAGGGAACGACTTAAATCACACACAAGAAGCTAACACTTTTAGAGTTAAAAGTGTTACACATTCACAGTTGAATGACATTCTTTAGGCTTAATATGTTGTTTAGTGTGTGGTTTAAGACTAGCCGTGGATAAGCAGCAATGCCATCCCAAAAGTTGCTCAGTCTTTTTTCTTCTTTTAACTAAAAGCTAATACTTCGAATTCTTTTTATTGATTATTTATATCAACTAGCAATTGCACCTTGGTGTGCAATGGGTATGCCAAAAAGGTGTAGAAGGTCAATTAGGATAAATTTGGTCAATTTTTTGCATAAATTCATTAGTGCATGAGATCAATTGGTAGGCCATTTAGAAAATGATGTTGTCTATGCAACAAAGGTCTAAATGGAGAAGTGATAGCTTCAAATCCACTTTGCATCTTCTTACAAGGATCCAATAACAACTGAAACAAAACCTTTGAATTAGGAAGATAATCAACAGCCAATACCAACAAGCTCATGTTATATTTGCAATCGGGTGAGAGGGGGAGATAGGTAGAGGTAGAAAGAGAGAGAGAGAGTGGAGGGGGAGCAAGAGAGAGAAAGGGGTAAAGAGATAAAGATATATAAGAAGATATAGATGGAGATGGATGCAGATGGAGAAAGAGGAGAACAAGATGGAGGAAAGGAGAGAGATATGGAGAGGTAAAGAGAGAGAGGAGATATGATTAGATGGATGTGGAAGCTTGAAAAATAAATAGAAAGAGAGAGAGGGAGAAATTAAAAGATAACAATAGGAAGTGATATATAGAGAGAGGGAGAGATATAGTGGTAGAGAGAGATAGACAGATAAACAAATAGAGATAGATGGATATATGAAAGAAGAAATATGGAGAGATAGATATAGAGTGGAAAAGAGATGAATCTAGAGGTAGAAAAGGAGGGATAGGGAAAGAGGGAGAGATAGAAGGAGGTAGAGAAGGAGAGAGATAAAAAGATAGAGAAATAGAGAGAACTAGATATAGACAAATAGATATGGAGAGAGAGAGAGAGAGAGAGAGAGAGAGAGAGAGAGAGAGAGAGAGAGAGAGAGAGAGATGGGAAGATAGAGGAAGAGACAAACATATATTGCAAGAGGAGAGTGAGATGGAGATATACAAGAAGAGAAAGGGAGAGATAGGTATTAATAGAGATATAGATAGGGGGATAATGAGCCCGAATGAGGGAGGGAGAGATAGGGAGAAGTAGATGGGGAGAGGGAGAGATATAGATAGAGAGAAATATAGAGAGATGGAGAGGATTAGGGAGGGAGATAGATGTATAGAAAATTTATGGATAGAATTAGATAGAAAGATGAGAGAGAGATAAATAGAGAGAGAGAGGAAGAGGGGGTGATATAGAAAAGGAAAATATATATAGACAAAGAGGGATAGGGAGAGAGATAGAGAGAGGAGAAAGCAGATAGAGAGAAATAGAGAGATAGACATATCATACAAGAGAGATGGAGTGAAAAAGATAGAGAGAAGTGGAGATAATGATATATTGATGGTGAGGGGGATAGACATATATGGCTTCTAGATAGAGATGGAGGGGGAAAGAAAGAGAAATAAGGTGACAGAGATGAGTAACAGAGAAAGGTTTATAGAGAGAGATATAGAGAGAGATGGAAAGATAGAGAGATAGAGATAGAGACATGGAGGGAGAAACAAGTTGTGTGTGTGTGTGTGTGTGTGTGTGTGTGTGTGTGTGAGAGAGAGAGAGAGAGAGAGAGAGAGAAGAAGTAGAGAGATATAAAAAGGAGTGATGAGAAGAGAGGGGGAGATGGGGATAGAAAGAGGGAGAGAGGAAGAAATAAGAATAGAAAGAGGTATAAATAGAAATAGAATGGAGAGACAAACTAGATATAACTTGTGAAATATAGAGGGGGTGGGACAAAGTGTGATAAAGAGGGAGAGGGAGAAATAGAGATAGAAAGAGGGAGACAATCACTGAGATGGATATAGAGAGATAAAGATAAAGTCACAAGAAATGACATTTATAGAGTTAGTAGGAGAGATGAAGAAAGAGGAGTGTATAAGAGAGATACAAAGATAGAGATAGCAATAGAAACAAAAACAAAAAATAGGAAGATAATTATGCTCCATTACCAACAACCTCATTTTATATTTTAAATAGGGGGAGAGGGAGAGAGGGAGAGATAGGGATAAAAAAATATGGTGAGATAGAGGGGGGAGGAGTGAGACAAAAGATGGAGTTGGATTGGAGAAGGAGAAGGAAAGTGATACATGAGAGAATGAGGGGGATAGATAAAGAGAGAGAGGAGTGATATAAAGGTAAATGTGGAGATAGGAAGTGATACATGAGATAAAGGGGGATACATAGAGATGGAAGAGATAAGTATATAAAGGGAGAGGGGGAGTGATATAAAGATACATGTGGACATAGGAAGTGATATATACATATATATATGAGAATCGAGAGAGATGGAGAGATGACAAGATAGAGATAGCAAAAGAGATAAAAGAAGTAATATCCAGAGAGATGGAGATAGAGAGGCAAAGAGATATAGATATAGAGGTCTAGGAAGAGGGAGAGAGATGGATCAATAGAGAGAGGGATGCATGTCTAGAGATAGAGATGGAGAGATCAAATGGTGCAGGAGCACCTAAGGGTGAGAAAATACCCTTTTCAATTTTGGCAATTTTGGCATAAGGACTGTAACTAGTCCACTAGGTTGTTTGTTTGGAGCTTGGAGTGCATTTTTTCTTCTTTGTGAAAATTCATGTTTTCGGTGAGACTTGCCCTGATGACACCACCAACATGTGGAGTACAACCATCGGCCATCAGAACAACCGGTTTTACCCTATCCCGATACCCCAATGAGTTTGCACAAGATCAGAGTGGAGCCATCGGATATCGGAGGGAGTGTTTTCTACCTACCCCGATAACCTGATGAAGTCGCTAGCAGTTGGAGCAAGTCGAAGTGGAGCCATTGGGTATCGGTATAATATGTTTGATGCTAACCTGATAACCCAATGGAAAAGGCATATGGTTTGGAGTGCACCATCGGCTATTAGTATAACATGTTTGATGCTAACTCGATAACCCAATGCAAAAGCATATAGTTTGGAGCGAGTGGAGTGAGTTCGGAGCGCACCATCGGCTATCGGCCTAACATGTTTAGGGCTACACCGATAACCTGATGGAATAGCATACTGTTGGGAGCACGTCATCAGATATCAGCGGGAGTGTTTTGACACTATGTTGATAACTCAATAAGAAGGTGTGCACTTTGTAAACTGTCATCGATCATCGAAGCAACTATTTTCATGCTATTCCGATGACCCTATAGAATTGAAAATCAGTTACAGTAGGAAACCAATTATGTCGAGTTTGATCTCATCCATTAGGGATGTTTCATGACATGTCATAGAGGCTATAAAAGACCCAATGGGCATTCTGTAAGGAGGTTGGATAGGTGGAGCAAAGAACATCTTTTGAATAACAATTTGAAGACCATTTTCTGGTTTCTTTTTTGTAGAGTGCAATTTGTGTTTGTAAATTGTAAACATGCCTTAAATATTTAAGTGCTAATGTAGATAGGGTAAATATTGTTTTTCCTTGTTTCCTGAATTCCAAGTTGCATTCGTGCCAAGCTCGGCTCTGTAAATAAAGTCTCTTTTTGTGCTCTTGTTTTATGTTTGTGTTTCACATTTGTGAACATGGCTTTGTCTTGACTCTCCATCGTGGGATCCACACGACCATTGGAGGCTTTCAAGAAGAGCCAGTCATATATAGTAGAGTTCTACTTGTAGCAGACTAGGGAATGACATTGGGCGTTTCAACAGACTAGCCCTAGGCGAGCTAGATGATAGCCTGACTAGGTATAAGTGACCAAGAGGAATCACTTGCAGGGTAGACTGGAGTCTAGGCTATTAGCTTCAGACCAAGAGAAGATGGGATCAAAGGGAGTGAAGATCCAAGCATGAGGAGGAAAAAAACTTAGCAGAAGTTGTAGGTATAATTCATGGTAGAGCAAACCCTGCAAGGTGTTTGGTGAGATCCGATGGATTAGTGAGTTGGTGGATTTACGCAAGTGAATTCACAAATAGAAAAGTATCAAACCTTGGTAGTGAGGACCTAGAGTGGATTAGGGGAATAGAGAGGAGCATTCCAGGGTTAGGCTAGGAAAAAGGCCTTGGTGTGAGTCAAGTTGACTCAAGCAATCTAGGGTCCTCCCTATCATCAAGATAGAACTAGAGATGAATATAGAGTGAGAAAGGAAGAGGATTACAAACAAATAGAGAGAGTTAAAGGGGGAGATAGAGAGATAGGGGGATATAGAGGGAGAGATGGAGAGGAAGGGACAAAGTGATAGAGATAGAGAAATAGAGTGATAGAGAGACAGACATATAAGGAGATGTATAGAGAGAGGGAGAGAGGATACTGATGAATAGAGATAACTAGAGAGACAATTAGAGATGAATACATGTAGAGAGAAATAGTGGGATAATGAGAGCTCGGGAAAGAGAATAATGGTGATATGGAGAGAGATGTGGAGAGAGAGGGGGTGGGGGAGAGACAGAGAAGATATAGAGAGATAGATAGGGGATAAGGAGGGAGAGAGGGAGGGAGAGATAGAAAGAGGATATATAGAGAGAGGGAAGGAAAGATAATAAGAGAGGATATAGAGAGGGGAGGAGAGATAGAAGATGAGGTAGAGAAAGAAAAAAGGGGGAAGGAAGAGATTTAGGTAGAGAGGGAGAGGGAGAGGGAGAAGAAGAGGGGGAGGGATGAAGAGGAAGAGGGTGAGATAGAGAGGTAGAGAGGGATAGGGAAAGAGATAGAGAGATAAGGAGAGAGGTAGAGAGGCTAGGAGATATAAATAGAAAGATGGAGAGAGGGAGTGGTATAGATAGAGTGAGATATATATAGATAGAGAGGTATAGGGATATAGATAAGAAAGATAGGGAGATAGAGGTAGAGAGATCTAAATAGAAAGATATATGAAGCATCATGGTTTAAAACCTCCTAATTAGATAAGTATGAAATTTCCATTCTATATTGCCCAAAATTTTCATGAGATCCAAACCCATGTAAAATTTCTCCTACATAGAATGTATGATGTAGGAGCATTTGGGTGTACATGTGATCCTCATCATCCAAAAATACTATTTTTCTTTTCCAATTATTGCATTGTACTTTTGGTTCAAGACTATCAAGTTTAATTCAAGTAGATTTATTTTAGCATATCCTTAACTTTGCAAACTTATTAGTTTCTCAAATCCATACTTTACTTAAAAGAAACTATCATCAGACAAAAGAGGAAAGAAGGAAACAATTAAGTGTTTTAAAGACTTTTGTTTCAACAAAATTTGAAGTTTTCAAACTCTTAAGTCCATCAAAAAAATTCAGCAAAAAGAGAGATGATGGCACTTCAATACAAACTTTCTCTAATTTGAAAACTCGTAAGTTCACTAAAACTTAATTTCACCAAAAGGGCAAATGGTGATAATTCAATAGAATATTGAACTAGCACTTTGTAAGCTCATAAGCTTGTTGAAACTTGTTTTCACTATAAAATAGCAAACTTATTAGTTCCTGCCGGGAACTATAGCGAAGGCTTCTTTCGTTATCTTTTGATTAAATGGATTAAGAAGACCTGTGTTTTTCGATATTTTTCCATTTCCTTATGTGCATACTTAAAGTTGCATATTGTTTATGCCAAATGCTGATGTCAGTATTCTTGGCGCCTGCTGATTAGGGTTGTCGGTGGTTTGCAGAGGTCTGCTCAATTCCCAATGGGAGAGAACGCACCAAAAATTAGGTCTTTGTCAGTGCCTTGCAGGGTCTTGCAGGGTTATTATTCCAAGCACAAGATGGCATTCATTCAATAATCCACATGCCTTGACTATGCTTTCACATTTTGCATACCCATTTAAACGTGGCGAGGGGTTGTGCTTTCTAAGTAGATTGTGAAGCACTTCCTTTAATCGATCCTCTCTACATAAATTTGTTCGATTCATATGAATTGTCGATAATGTGTGTTGTTATTCATTCTACTTTTGCCACACTCGATCACCATCACCTATTTCGTTCGTCAAACGTGATACCATAGCCATTTATTTGTCTCTATGAAATACGAATCATACATGGCTTGCCAGATTCAAAATCCCTTCGATGTCTAGGAGTACAGTATGCCCTCTGATGGCCCAATTATTCCTCCCCCTGACCAGATGCAAGAGGAGGGTTTTATTCTTCACGAATGGAAATGGTACCGATTCATGCTCTGCCCTAGATCTCTCAAAATTACATATTAGAGTAGATGCTTTTTTCTTTTTCTTTTGATTGGGTGAATTGCTCTTAAATTGACCCTAAATTGCTCTTTGTGGGTGATAATATGGCTAGATGCGACTGCCCATTGATATCTCTTCTGTTAGGTTACTCTGAGGCTCAGCAAAGAGGAAGAACAAGAGCTCCTTCTTCAATTGGTGGTATTTTGGCTTATGCAGTGTTTTATTTGTATTGGTTCCTATGATTGTGTACATTCAAGAAAACGTTGGGTGGAGTTTGGGAATTGCTCATCTTCCTCTCCTGCTAAATTGTTGTGGCAATTGGTTCGTGTGTTCTGATATTTTCATCATTGCCATCCATTAGACAGCCAAAACAATGCTTTATTCCGAAAGTCTTCACTCCATTATTTTGTTTTACTCACTATAGACTGAAAGTCTGCAAGTCCATCCCTCAAAAGTGTCTTTAATTAGAATGCATTTATCATTGTATCCTCTGATTCTTTGCTTCATTTTCCAAAATTCATGAAGCCTCTAAAAGAATATGCGAAAAAATAAGGATTAAGAATTTGTGCTTCACCCTATTCCTTTTTAACGATTTTTCAATTGATTTGCTGAAATGTGTGAAGGAAACACAACTATATTGTTGTACACATAAGGTTCCTATATGTGGAGATTGCATCTGCTTTCCTGAACACAGTGATAATTGTGAGGTGATCTCAGTTCATAGTCTCAATTTTTGGGGTTTCTTGTCATGGAAAATAATATATAGAGATATTCAGTACTCGTTCTCTGTTACCATTTAGACCCAAATTTGAGATTTGACAAATATAACATAAACTACATGTAGTCACCATTGAGTATCCTATGTTCGTTTCTGTAATACAATGCATAATTTAGGGGTGTGGGCTTGTTTCTAACTTTCTCCCAGAGACATTCTTAAGATGTTATGTATTATTGTATATGGGTGGATAATAGGTGAGGACATATGCAAAGTGGATGGTTGATTCTAGTTACAGTTTCCTACCAAAATGTAGCTTTTGCTTGCAGATGCTAACTCATTCAAGTTGCTCTGTCACTCGGCTCGGCTGCTTACGTATGTTTTTCCTTGAACTTCACTAACGTTGATTTTACAGGAATGAGATTATTTATTAGCATAGGACAAGTCTAATCATGGAAGGATTGTGCTCAGATGTTTTGCATAATTCATGCTTGCTTCTACTTTTGAAAGGATCCTCATCTCCAACTGGTTACACATGTCCTTCATGCAAATCACAAGTAAGCTTCTATGTCTACTTGTGTCTTTTGCTGCTAATATACTAGCACCTAGTTTAGTTTGTTTCAGAGAAAATGATACAGAGCTCTGTTTTGGTTTGAATTCTTGCGAAGAAAAATGTGTTCTATTTTAGCTCAATGCATGAACCATTTTAGTTTCAATAAAGTGTATGTTGTTGTCTTCAGTCTTAGATCAATAAGCTAGAAATTTAGGAAGACATGTTTGTCATTTTCACACTAAAGCATTCTTTTTGGAAACTATAATTAATAGTAAAGCCAAGTAAGTCAAGATTAGTTTATAAAATATTATATTCTTGCATATTGCATGAAGATTTTGGATCTAAATTGGTAATAGCACTTCAGGTTTAGTTCAACTACTATTTTAATCCAGGCTCCAATTCAACAATAGAGTTCTTGCAAAGTGTTACATCTAGCATAGAGTATGGTCATTTTTCTGATAGTATGAAATTTACTTTGTAGATATGGCCCACAAAGAAGCAGTTTGTTAGTTCTGGTTCTTCCCTTGCCAATCAGTTGGAGGAATTATTTGCGAGGGTATCGAATGCACACATCAGTCTCACGGATCTATTATCTCTGATCTGCAGATGCTTGATTTTATGTTTCTCAATTACATAATGTTGCTGAACCAAATCATTCAGATCCACAAGTTTGAAATATATAAAATTAGATCTTTTCAAGATCATATTATCATCACACAGAGAAACTAGTGAAAATAAATGTATTGCAGTGGCATCTGAGATAATTGCATGCATTTTATTAATCAAACATGATTCTTTTCTTGCAGAGCCATATTTTTATGTTGGACAAGAATTCTCTATTGCCATTAGCTTCTGAACTATTATCAAATTTCTCTGAGCAAGGATTCTCACAGCCACGTTCTGAGATTCGATCAACAGTTTTTAGTTTGTCATCACCTCTTGCTGAAATGTACAAAGATCCGAAGAGTCAAAAGGCACAGCAAAACTATATTCCTAAAGATCAAAATGTATTAGAGAGTGGGGAAACACTTAAATCACCAAGAAAGACGATAAATATTGAAACTCCAAAGTCTTGTTCACCTGAGATTGGGATTGCAGAGTCTGTTGGAAGTCCAAAGATTTCTGTAATTAGTTTCTACCCAATAAATTTTGGTCAATTATTCATTTCATATATAATCAATGCCCAGAGAATTTTGATTCAAGGATTTTACTTCTTAATTCCAAAAATAAAATATTTTGTTGTCTTATGCAGATGGTGTACTCTAGAAATTATTCTTTTCGAGGCGAGGAAAAAAGTACCGACTGCCCTGTTCAGGACTGTGGAAAAGGTTTGATACATATACCAAGTGGTTAGTCATCTTTTCAATTTATTTCGCAAATTCCATAACAATGATAACATATTACCATTTTTTACTATTTCAAAGTTTTAGCTGGATCATGCATTGCTCTAGATTCCTGTAAGTAGGAAAATGAAATTGATGAACATAAATGGTATTATCCATGGCCATCCAGGGAATAGAATATGCACTTGCATATTACAGTAAATCTATTTATGCTCGACAAGTCTTGCAATTGTACATGTGATTAGTCTATCATACGCACCTTTTAAATGATGGCGGATGCAAAAAGATTCCTAAAGTGGGAGCTACTATATATATTAAAAACAGATAATATGCATAAACTTGACATTCTTTATTCCATATACATCTCAGCATGTTTGAACGTCATGGATTTCAACTTTCAATCAAGGTTTATGGTTTTAAATCCCATATAGCCATTATACTTGTGCTCGACATGCACTAAAGATAAATGTGCTTGATATAGGTTCTAGAGATCTCTAGGCTTATAGAAGAGCTTCCATTTATAGTCTTGCCAAACATTTGGGCTGAACCTAGGTCTTGACTCTCTATACAGTTGATTGTGGATATCTTTTTAATGATCTTGGAATATTCATAGATCTATAGGGGAAAATCTCAATTTTTTAATCTGCAATGATTAGTTTTGGAGGAAGTTTTGTACTTTTAAATATGCTCCTCAGAGTGTGAGAAGTTGGTCTGGACTCTAAGCTACTCATCCTAAGAGTTTTTTACAAAAATCATTTCAACTGGGACATATCTTTGGGTTTTCTTTATTGGTAAATTTGTCTTTTGTTCTGAAACTATTTACATATATTGAGATCCAGCTCACTGCTTGGATGTGTAGCTACTATTTTTAAACTCATAGTTCAGATCATATATGTGTAGAAAAAATTCATCATCACAAGTAAAGCTTGATGCAATCTCCTCTCTTAGGTAATATTTTTTTAGGTTGTTGCCTGAGCAACATAAGTTAGCTCTTCCCTATGAGTCATCCAAGTGCTCTTCCCTATGAGTCATCCAAGTGTTTTCAAGATCAAATGTGTTAACCTTCCTAATGTATTTTATATTCCATTTAATGAATTTTGTGGAAGGCAATTGAAGTTTGAAGTTTGAACAATAGAGTCTCCTCTAGAAGATTTACAGACCACCTAGAGCACCTTTTGATATGAGCTAATCAGCATAAAATATGAAAACAATTGGGAAAAAAAGCACAATATAGAAGAGACAGAGGAATATAATGTTATGATCCAAAATGAAATTTGAAACTGAAACTTTATAGAAATTTAGACTGAAAACTTGAAAACATAGAAGAGACAGAGGAATATAATGTTATGATCCAAAAGCACAATATAGAAGAGACAGAGGAATATAATGTTATGATCCAAAATGAAATTTGAAACTGAAACTTTATAGAAATTTAGACTGAAAACTTGTTTTTTAAACTGAAACTTTATAGAAATTTAGACTGAAAACTTGAAAACATAGAAGAGACAGAGGAATATAATGTTATGATCCAAAAGCACAATATAGAAGAGACAGAGGAATATAATGTTATGATCCAAAATGAAATTTGAAACTGAAACTTTATAGAAATTTAGACTGAAAACTTGAAAACATAGAAGAGACAGAGGAATATAATGTTATGATCCAAAATGAAATTTGAAACTGAAACTTTATAGAAATTTAGACTGAAAACTTGAAAACAAAAGAAATTTAGACTGAAAACTTGAAAACAAAAGAAGGAATATGGTTTTAGGATTTCAGTATTGAAATGCTTTTTTTTCCTAGAAGAGATCTACATTAAAGGATATCAAAGGAAACAACAGAAATCTTACACAAACTAAATGTAACTTAAGTGTATTTCAAAGAACAATTGCAGATAATACATGCAATTAAGAAAAACTTTCCAGAGAAGGTACAGTCACCAACTCCTGGGCACTACATTTGGCTCAGAAAGTTTCTAGCAGACTACCTTATAAAACAGAAATTTCCAAAATCTCTAAAACCTTAGTACCAGTGTATAAAAATTAAGCAACTCTTTTTTCCACTTTAATCTTCTAAATAATTATTTAGCATTTTTTTTATTCTTCTAAAATAATATTTAGGCTTTTCTTGGCTTTATTTCTTGTATTCAGTGCTTTATTCTTTAAAAACAATCTTAACCTTTGCTTGCATTTCATTCTAATTTTTTTTAAATGGGTCTGGGGGAGCGCCCCACCCCTTTCTAGTTCAACTATAATTATTTAGCATTTTTTTTATTCTTCTAAAATAATATTTAGGCTTTTCTTGGCTTTATTTCTTGTATTCAGTGCTTTATTCTTTAAAAACAATCTTAACCTTTGCTTGCATTTCATTCTAATTTTTTTTAAACAATCTTATGCTTTATTCTACATATATTTCTCTACGGTAACGTAGATTCATAGAATGTAATGAATCTACAGATAGCCTATTATATCACAGTACAATCACACTTTGCCCTTTATTTGAGTGCACCTCATGGATTGCTCGTGTGGTTCAAATTGGGGCCTCATTTCCACTATGATGATAGGTAAATAAATTTTTTTTCTTCTCTTCCACAATGTCTTGAGCCTAGAAATACCCTACACCCTTCATTTGCTATACCAATTCTTCCAACCTGCATATGCATAGCAGAGGATATTGGCAAAGATTGTTAATTTTTGTTAATTTTAGCTTTACACCTGTCAACTGCATTTATTTAAAAGCTGCTAAAGATTTTTCAAAAAATTCATTTTGTGCATATCGAACAATCATTACATTCCACGAGATGCCTCTCCAAGGTTTCTCTTCTTGTTATACAGTTCACATGCCACGTGTAAGCTCCCGCATCTGTGCACACATTACTTTGAAGAATTGTGTAAACAATTTGTTTACATCTCTTTGAGACATTTTGTCAAATAGTATGGTACAACCCCATTTGCATTTCTGAGGGATTTTGTCAAACAATTTGTTTACATGCCACGTGTAAGCTCCCGCATCTGTGCACACATTACTTTGAAGAATTGTGTAAACAATTTGTTTACATCTCTTTGAGACATTTTGTCAAATAGTATGGTACAACCCCATTTGCATTTCTGAGGGATTTTGTCAAACAATTTGTTTACATCTCTTTCAGAATTATGTCAAACGGTTCACTTGACTTGTCTATACTCCATAGTATGGCACAACCCCTTTTGCATTTATGAGAGATTTTGTCAAACAATTTAGGTGTTTAGTCTATGATTCCACATTTTGCACGCATGTCTAATTTGGCACTTGCAATTACAACATTTGACAACTATTTATGTGAGAGTAGAGTATTCAGAGCCTTGATAAGGATCGAGCTATGTTTGCTTCAGTTTGAATGTAGTTGTGATTGATTTCCCTCACTGAACAACAACTTGATAAAGACATTATAAGTTCAACATGTTAAAGCTTTACTACAACCAACGATTTAGATTGGTATAGGGGGCTGTACAAGCTCATCCTTATTCTTATTATCTAATTACTGTGATATATTCATTAATAACATGCCAAATTCTATTGCATTCTTCTTTTCCTTTTCATTTGCATTCTATAATGACTAGAAACCACTGTTTAATCCTCCAATACCGTCTTCCAATGCACATGCCGGGTTTTATTCTTTCTAATGTCAGGTAGTGTAGAAATTTGATCTACCTACTTACCTACTTACCTTGAAGTTTGTAGTTCCCTGAACCATGGTTACACTTGTGCTCACACCCTTTATGGTCTTTAGTTACTCATGGCCTTGCACAACCCAACTGCTCTACTTGTACTAGCACTTTGGTTTTTCCTAATAAATCTAAAATAAGCTTCATTGAAAATTGTGTGAAAAATAAACAACAAAAAAGTTTTTTCATAAAAATTTTCATGCTCCCCGGCAATAGTGTATGTTGGGGCTCTCCAAAATATTCTCAGCAAGAGTGCTAAGTACAATTTCTTTGATCCTTGCAAAGAGATGGCCTATATTCCTGCGAAGTACAATTTGTTTGATCCTTGCAAAGAGATGGCCTATATTCCTTTTGATGAGGATACCATGTTAAATCAGTTGTCTTCAAATTACAGAGCTTTGTGTGTTTACTATTTGCATTTTCATTGTCTTCAAATTACAGAGCTTTGTGTGTTTACTATTTGCATTTTCATTTTTCTGGGTTTACAATGAAGTATACAATCATATTGTAGCATGTATTTTGATGAGGATACCATGTTAAATCAGTTGTCTTCAAATTACAGAGCTTTGTGTGTTTACTATTTGCATTTTCATTGTCTTCAAATTACAGAGCTTTGTGTGTTTACTATTTGCATTTTCATTTTTCTGGGTTTACAATGAAGTATACAATCATATTGTAGCATGTATTATCATAACAATAGCACCAGATATTTGAAATATTGGCCTCTAGAATCCATTAATTTTTGTGCCTTATCTGATGACTTTTATTACTATATCAATCCTCTGCTTATAGTGTTGGCATGGTTAGCAGTTGCAAGATCATTGGACAATCAGTTCACTCCATTGGTCAAGACTTGAGAGGTCGATGCCTAAAATGCAATATTGCAAAAAGGGTTTTGTACAGATACATAGATATGTTTTGATCTTTCATCCTATTTGGTCTTGTATACATAATTGTAGCAGTAAACTATAGGGAGATTGGACGAAACTATGGTGACTACTCACTACAGGGAGATTGAAAAAGATGTGAGAGCATCTCTTCCATAGAGTTGCAAGATAACTCATTTTGTTAGGTTCGATATGGTGTAGATTCTAGTCAGGATTGTTATCATTGTAGCCCTCAATAATATGTATTCTTTGTACATGCGGATATTAAGAAATACAATGATATTTTATTTCTGTGAATGAGGTGTTTGGTTTTATGTATTTTATATTGCATGGAAAAAAAAAAATGCTTTGATGTATTTCATTGATTGTAATTTTTAATCTAATGTTATGAAATATTAGATATAAAAGACACTTTTACAATGCATGATATGTTAGCTTGCTATTCATTAGCAAGCAGAATAATACAGTATGGTATTTCTATTTGTAATGGTATTTCTATTATACAAAGTCAGGTAGGTCAATGTTAAAAATTACGTGCCAAATACATAAACAAGTCACACAACACCAATACTCTAGACTTACCTACTATATTCATGTATACACAAACACATCATGCAACAACAATACCAGAACTGTTTTTCTAGCCTCTAGCAGGAACTTCGCTGCCAAATACATAAACAAGTCACACAACACCAATACTCTAGACTTACCTACTATATTCATGTATACACAAACACATCATGCAACAACAATACCAGAACTGTTTTTCTAGCCTCTAGCAGGAACTTCGCTGCTTGCAGCTCTTGTATTGAATGGGAAAACTATCCAAGTTCACAAACTCATAAGTTTGCTGAAACTTGATATCACCGAAAAACTCATGATATTTAGAAGACCTAATGGACTGAGAATAGAAGGTTTCCACATGGATGACTTTGATTGGACCAAGACTTTGGGTAACCGTTCAAATTCTTTTTGAAAGTTTAAATTGTTGACTATGAATAAAGAGCAGGTTTATTTCATACATAGGAAAATAGAAAATCAAAGAAGAGATTAGACGAGTGGGAGCCAAAAGCTCGTATAGATGAAATAATATTGTAGAAGAACAAACCATAGTATTGTGTAATGAAATAATTTTTCGTGAATTGTTATAGAATCGGGTTGAATAAGGATAATAGATATTTTATGTGTTGAAATAATGTATAGCTTTTTATTACCTGGTGCTTATCTAAACTTATCCCTAGACTTGACTACACCATTAGTTCATGGGTCTTCAACGCAACCTTGACCTCTTTTGGGTGCCTGTATAAATTAAGGTACGTGATAATCGTATTAATATGAAAGAAGGAAAATTGGTCCAAGAGGATGACAAACAATGGTGAGGGATTGGTACTCAAAATATTAAAAAATCTCACATCAAGATGGAAAAGGTAGCAAGGTGAAATAGGCATGCCACGTGGCTTGTAAGTTGGACTAAAAATAATCATGAGATGTGTATCTGACCCACTCTAATTTTGATGCTTGCAATATTATACCACGTGTATACTAGTCAATGCATAAGGGGCAATCTAATCAAAGGAGTTTAGAATAATGAAGAAAAATGCAAGGTATATAATTTTTATAATTATATATTTGATTGGACCATTGATTTATACATTAAATGGCATTATCATTAAAGTAGGAATTAATCAAATATCTTAAATAACATTTTGTAATAAAAAAAAAAATGAAAAATCATAAAGTTTATAATATAGCCGTTTGAAAAAAATTTAAAAAATTTGAAAAAACATCTTAATTTCATGAAAATAAAAGTATATTTATAAATAAATAAATAAATCTTTGAATTTTCTTATAACATATATTCCATTATTATTCTTGTTAAGTTATTGTAGAAATAATTATAAATAATATTTTAAAATAAAAAAATTATAATATTCTTAATTGCCTCGTTTTAGTTTGTACTGGAGTCTAGGAAGCATAGACTTGAATGCATGATTCCTTCAAGTCATTTAAGTATTTGCTACTTGCATAGCATATGGTTTTTAGATTCGACATGTTTTTAGCATTTGTTAAGAAAAAAAATTTGTTATTTTCACTAGTTGTGTAGTTGATAAGCTTTTTTCATTACATAAAAATCATGATTTTCTCTAATGTTTTTATGGAGACTTGGGTGCAATAAAATAGATTTGTACATGAACTTTTTATCTACAGGTGCTTTTAGATTGCTAGGGTAATGCATCTTCTATAGTTTTTGGAGTGTTGTCATCCTTTGCATCCGAGTAAGCTCACTCCCCTATGTGGATGTAGCGGCCCTACCAAAAGAAATCATGTCTCCTAGTCACATGGTTCTTAATCTCCTAAAAGAGCTAGGGATCACAGTACTCATAAATGGTCTCAATCTTCTTGATTGCCATTATATAGGTATGGTGCTCTTGGCTAGCTGATTTTTGACAACTTTTTTTCTCACTTATGTTTGACCATCTCTCTCATGTTCATGCTCAACAATCTATAGATGAAGAGCAAAAAGAAGAAGGGATCACTTGATGACAATTCTATCTTCATTAATGTACAGAGAAAACTAGATGACCATGATCCCCTCCCTAATGGTGCAGTCCTCACTACCTAGTGGCATGGCTCCATTAGACCTTGTTTTAATCTCTAGTCTTGTTGATTAGACTTGACCTTACTTAAAAGTTGAAGATATGACTACCACCACCATTTTTTTTTTCAAATATATTTTTTATTTATTTAATGTATAAAAAAATAAAATTATCATTCATTTAAAAATATTTAAAATAAAAATAAATAATGTCTATTCAAAATATTATATAAAATTAAAAAATTTACATTTAAACAAAAAAATTATAAATACCTTCTTAAAAGATCAATTTTTTAAAAAAAAACTCAATATATACTTGATTTTGAAAAAATCCATGGAAGGATAATCAAAACAAAGATAGAAAACAGGTGATGTGATTTGAAGTACTCACATGTAAATGCATATATGGTGTGGTTGCATCTACAATGCCCGCTTTGCTAGCCACTATTGTCTGTCAATTCCAAACAACGACACGTCAAAAGCAAAGCTATCAATGTAAAGTTATAAGATTCAAGTCAGATTAATTTTGCAAATTACTTGAATTACTTTCTGATTTTTCTCAACAATGAGATGAATGAAACTAGTTATAACCCCCATCTAAAGAATGAGATTAATCATAAATTACGTGAATTCTTCTTTCATTTTTCTATTTTGTCGGTATGACAACACTATATTTATATAATCATCAAATAACTTATAGTGATTTCTATATCATTTTCTCTTATTTTTTATTGATCTTGTTTATTTCAATCTGAATAATGTTTAAAAATAATCATAGTGTAATGGAAGCAGTAAAGACGTATTTTCAATGGGGTTTGTGTATAGAGAGATTAGTAAGAATTTATACAACTTTTTCTTGTTGTTTTCTCTTCGCAATATTTGTATAGAGAATAGCTCATACAACTTGTTCTTTCCTTAGCTCATACAACTTGTTCTTTCCTCTCTCTCCAGTACTTGTGTAGAGGAGTTAGCAAGGGATTCGTACAAATTTTTCTTGTTTCTTTCCCTCTCCCTAATATCTGTATAGAGGGGTTAGTCTATACAACTTTTTCTTGTCTTTTTTTCTCTCCCCAATTCTTGTATATGGGGGTTAGAAGGGAATCCATACAAATTTTACCTTTTTTTCTCTTCGCAATACTTGTATAGAGGGGTTAGAGAGAATCATACAACTTTCCTTGTTTTTCTCTCTCTCCAATACTTGTATAGAGGGGTTTGTGTATAATCCATGAAACATTTCCTTGTCTTTTCTCTCTTCCCAATACTTGTGTAGAGGGCTTATCATGGAATCCATAAAACAAATCTTTGCTTTTTTTTCTCTCTCTACCTAATACTTCTATCTCACTAATACCATATCAAATGCTATCTACTAATAGTTTGGTTTCACTTGAGAAATTGTATATCTCTTTTCCCCTATAGAGGGTGGAAGAGTCGAGTTGAAGGGACACAGAGATTTGGAATCAAAGTAGTTTGAAATCAATCTCATCATATAAAAGTAGGCATGCATATCTTTAAGTATTTACATTAAATAATAAATAGGAATAAAAGAGGAATGATGTGTTAGAAACAAATACAGTAGAAAGATATCTATGGCTAATGAAAAGATTATTAAAAAATATCAAACTTTGGTAGGGAGTGTTGGCAAGAGACACTGTACAGGTCATCCGGTGTTGTCACTGATGGCAACCAAAGTCAAATATCTCATATGCGGTGTGTGATATAATCCTAGGGTGAACTCACAATACTCGTTCCCACTTTTTGACCAACTTTGACACTTAGATGAACATTTTTAAAAAACCTTCACTTTCTAACACCTATAAATTTTAAACCATTAATAATTTGAAGATGATGTAGACTAGTGATTTGTAACATCTTGTTTGTAGATTCTAAATATATTTTTTGCAATTTTTCTAAATAAAATTTTATTGATTTTTCCATCTTAGAACAGAATGAAGATTTGATTAAGTCCGATGAGTTAGAATAGAGAACCCGACAGAATATAGTATTTTGGTTGGAATTTCATTGATGTTGAGTATTTCATGTTGCGGAGCTAGAGGAAAATAGTTAGATGCCTAGAGTACCTTACTTTGGAATCTTAGCCTCCAATGATGATTGTCGTGTGAATTAGAAGATCTGGTGTACATGTTTTTGGGTTGAACAGTGTGGTATGGACATCTTGGATAGTTGATCATTGTGCGGAATCGATGAAGTAATTTTGGTGATTTTTTTTGTGGTCGAGGATGATTAGCCGACATTTGGGAAGCGTGTGGACAATTATTTTTGGTCCGCATATGCATTAAATTTTGGATTGAGCAAACTATGTATGCACATTTCATTATATGTTATGTGCTCTTAAATCCAACATGTAGAAGACCTAATTTCATGTTGCATATATATAAGACCGATGGATATGATCATTTTGAATATCGATGGATTTGTGGAAAGTTCTTGTGATCAATTTTGCATAGTTTCACGTGCGCAAGTGAAGGAAAGCTAAACAGTGGGATAGAGCAATGTACCAAAGAAGTGAAAGATTAAGTCTTTTGTGCTTAACTAGAATTGTACCTTGGCATTTGTAGATGCTATTATTCAATTCAGACATTCCAATTATCTTTTGTAAAATATATTGTAAGACAATGAGTCTTCCTCGGGTTGTAGCCCTTGATATTTTGAGCAATGAGCTCTAGGCAGTGTGCCTAAATGCATGTGCATTCCCAATGTAATATTTTTACACTTCTGCAGATTATATATATTGTGGGTCTCATCCCCACTGTGGTTTTTCCCTTAACCGGGTTTTTCATGTATAAAATTTTTGTATTATGGTGTTGTTGTTGATTTCTTTATTTTTCTGCATCTTTTTTTTGTTCATTTGCATTAAGCGGTTGAAAGAACAAGTTAATAAAGTTAAAAATTGCAGAACACTGATTCACACTCCCCCCCCGACTCAGTGTTCCTTGATTTCAACAAGGAGGTCAATAGAATTCCAATCTCTTATCAAAAATTGTACATCCATCTCCACAAACCACTTGTCTCTCTTCCCATCCTTAGCATTTAAATAAAAAATCTACATAACAAAAAAAGCATTATTATTTTAATTTATTATCAAGGTTGCAGGGAAATGTCTCCCTAACCACTTGGTATGGGTATCTGGTACTGGTTCGCATATCCAGTACCGAGGGTGCCTAAAGATTCTTTGGTGCATCTGGGAGACTTGGGCGGGAGACAAAAGCAAGTATCCTGACGAATCTTGGTCGAAAAAAGGGCAAAATAGTGGTGCGTGACTTTTTCGTCCATCAAAACACTGTCGCAACCCTAAAAAGTGTATTTTTTTCGCATCAAAACACTGTTGAATGCATCTAAACTGCCTAATTTGTTTTTTGGGGGAGTTTTTAACCTGTGAAAGGATTTTTGGGGTTTACGAGAACGGAAGGGTAATTTGACTTGAATTTGATCTATGGGGACTACAAAACAAAAGGTAATCCACTAATCCGTAATCGCAATAATATTTTTTGTTTTTCATTTTGTTTACCATTATTTTTTCACAGGTTCATGCTTGTTTTGGTTTATTTGATTTTTCACAGTATATAAACTATGAATGTTCGATGGTATTAAGTTTAACCATCGAACATTTGCAGTTCATATACTTTGAATTTGTTTTATTAATTTTATAATGTATTTCATAGTATATAAATTGTGAATGTATCGAACATTTATAGTTTATATACTGTGAAATACATGAAAAAAAAATCACAGTTCATATACTTGAAAATCTAAAATATGATCATTGCATTTAAAAAAATTAAAATTATATTTTAATAATTTATTTATTAAATATTTATAATATTAAATAGACTAATAATAACATTAAATAGACTAATTTATTTTAGAATTTTAAATTTACAATGTTTCATAATACTTCTAATTTATTTATTTTAATATACTAATACAACAATACTCAATACTATAAAAAAATTACCAGAAATTACTAGTAAATTAGTTTTAAAAATTGGTAAATTATATAATAAATTTTGGTAAATTACTAAAAAAATTATATACTCAAACCTGCCAATACATGTTTTTTGGGCATAATCGAACTTAAAAATTTCAAGATATTATTAAGCAATAAGCACAAAATCTAATATTCTTTTGTTTTTAACTTTTTTATTTTTTATCCAGATTCATCATTCAAAAAGTCAAGTGGAAGAAGACAAGGGTTATACCCACTATGGAAGTATGTTGACCATTTTTCGAGGCTGAAAGGATCAGGAGGAATAGCCACTATCAAATGCAAACTTTTTTATTTGGGATGGAAAGGTACCTACACGAGGGTGAAGGATCATTTCCTCCACCTACCATGTAATGGTGTTGAAGGTTGTAAAAATGAGTCTGAAATATATGATGTTGTGAGAGAACAAGAAAGGGTTGATGGGAAAGTTTCTATGTAAAGCTCTCATGCTTCAACAACAGGGGCAACTACTATAGCTTACACTCATAATATAGAGTCAGAGGTGGATGTGATTTCTAGAGGTGTAGCAACTGAACAAACTCACAAAAGACCACACATTGGCAACTCAAACCCCATTGAAAGATTGTTTGATGTGCAAGGTTGAGAAGTAGTTGATGCAGCCATTAGACAATTCTTTTATGCAAATGGAATACCATTTAATGTTTCTCGCTCTCCATTCTATGAAGAGATGGTTCATGCTATCAATATGCACGAGTGGGCTATAAACCACCTAGGTATGAGAAGCTTCGCACTACTATAGTTGATAAAGTAAAAAGTCAATTAGAGGAACAAACTACACCATTGAAAAGAGTGTGGGCTCAAGAAGGACGTAGTATTGTGATGGATGGGTGGACAGATTCCAAGAATTGTCCACTACTTAATATCATGGTAACATGCAGCAAAATGCCTTATTTTTTAAGGTAATAGATTGTTTAGGGCAAGAAAAAAATGTAGAATTTTGTCATAACTAGCTATGTGGCTACATTGAGAAGGTGGGGGCATCACATGTATTCCAAGTTGTTACTGATGTTACCCCTATTTGTAAAGAAGTAGGCATGTTGGTGCAAAAGAGGTACAGGAAGATGTTTTGGACACTATGTTGTGTGCATTCATTGAATAATGCACTCAAAGATATTGGCAAGTTCCAATGGATTTTAGATCTCATAGAGAAGGGAAAAAAGATACAGATCATATGTAACTAGCACCACACACAATTCATTTATCGTAAATTTGCCAAGGTGAAACTTCTCAAACCTATTGATACATGTTTTGCTTCTTACTTCATTCTTCTTGACCGCATTTGTGAAGTCAAAGGAGTTTTGTGTTCCATGGTTATTTGTGGTGCATGGGTAGCTTGGAAATAATCTACATCAAATATTATAGTTGAGGTGAGAGCTATGGTCCTTGATGAGCATTTTTAGGTTGATGTTAAGTTTGTTGTGGACTTTATTAAGCCCATATGTGAGGTGATCAGATTTGTAGATTCAGACAAGGCATGTTTGGGAGAGGTTTATGAAGCAATAGATTCCATGTGTGAAAGAGTCAAGAAGATAACAGATACAAAAGTTATTTCCCTATATCCTTTGATAGAGGACAAGCTACATGGAATATGTAACAAACTTGACGCACCTCTTCATTGTGTTTCTTATGCCCTTAATCCTAAATGGTGTGATATAGAAGTGACCAAATAAAGGGTTCCACATCAAGATAGAGAGGTAATGAAGGGATTTTGGGCAACGGTTAAAAAGATTTATGGCCAAGGTGAGGATACTTTACTTTTGAGGATTCAGTGGAATAAGTTTTCCTATGGGTAAGATGATTTTGGTTTCGTGGAAGCTATATATGATATAAAAGTAAAGAAAGACCCTATAGAGTGGTGGTGGAACCATGGAAGTGAAGCCCTTGAATTGCAATCATTTACAATACAATTTCTCTCACAAGTAGCCATCTCTTCTTCTTGTGGGAGAAATTGCAGTACTTATGGGATTCTTTCATTCACTAAAGAGGAATTGATTAGGATCAAAGAAAGCAGAGAACCTGGTGTACATTCATAGCTCACTTCATCTTCTCTCTCGTGTAGATCCTAGATACAATGAGGGTCCTTCAGCAAAATGGGATCAAATTTCATCTAATGGAGAAGTTGCAGCCATTATGGATGAAATAGTTGAAGCAGATGGACTGGTTGATTTACCCCCTATTATTCTACCATTAGAGGAACCTAAATTTGAGAGTGATCATGACTATTTGGAGAGTCTCATAGTTGAGGACCTTGATATGGATGATTATGGCAAAGAAGAGTAGATTATAGATATAAAATTTCTAATTTTGTTTTTCAGTTTTTTTGTTTAAGTATCAACTTGCTATTTATCAAGCTATTTTCAATATGTAATCAGTAATCACTAATCAGTTTGAAACTTTGACACAATGATTGTATGACATTTTGATTTGACTCATTTCACATTTATGTACCTAAACTTTGCAGTTAATGTTAATTCTTATTTTGAAAGTTCAATGTCATTATATTTTCAGATTTTCTATAAATTATTAAATTATATTTTTTTAAAAATTGGTGTCTCCAAGTACCCTCGTCTCTTATTTTGAAAAAAATAGTCGTACCAATACTAGTACCAGTCTCCAAGAACCCCCGTACATGCAACCTTGTTTATTATTATTACTTTATCTGTTAATTTTTTTATTTAAGTTCTTAAAAGAAAAACAAGACAAACATTATACTAAATATAAGATAAATATTAGCCTAAGAATATTAATGGAAAACTATTTAGTACAAAAATAAATTAACTTATAATATTTTGTTAATGTTTTTGGATTAATTACATGTAAGTCTTTATAAGAAAAAAATTTATTATTATTTTTTTAATCTATACTTAAATTTAATTGTGTTGTAATCTTAATTATCAAGATTTAAGATCATAATATGTGGTTCATAATAATTGATTATTCTCTTTTCTTACTCTTTTTACTTTAATAATAAATTATACATTATTATCTCATTGATGATAAAAAATATATTATACAATCAAAAGTCTAAAAACATTCATATCATATTCTTAAATTATAATAATAACTCTTTTTAATCAAATAATCTTCAACATAAATAATATTTTTCTTTTCCATAATAAAAAATAAAATATGAAATCTACAGATATTATATTGAACATATTGAATAGGCATCATTTATACAAGGGTCAAAATGAGCAATAAATCAGATTTATTTATTAATTTAAAAATAAAAAATACAATTGAATTTTAAATATAAATTAATTAATAAATATGATTAAAGATGTACATTCGAGGCTGAGCTACTAAAAAGCTCAATGATTTCAGAGATACCAAGTGAAGGAGGATTTTGTCCATATAAATAGGCCTCAACTAAGGCTAAAGACACCATAATGGATGCATGTGTATGTAAATATCTCAAATCACATCAGTTTCTTTCTGTTTTTTATTCTATTTTTACTGTGCGACCTTTTGATAATTTTTTTACCTTACACTTCATCTTTTATTATTAAGATTGCTTCTTTCTGGCTTTGAGCTATTTTTATTGTGAGATTTTTCATAGAGAAATAATTGGTATAAGGTTTACACAGTTCACTTTAAATTATTGAGATTATTTTTAAGATTGCTTATAAATTTTAGATATCAGATAAAGCAGAGCATAATTAGAATTTCACAGCTTTATAATTGTATCAGCTAGTGCAGCGGCCACCACCATATGAATGGCGTAATCAAGTGGCTCAAATTATCAACCGTGGAAGTTCATATTCATTCCAGACAACTTGTAGTGCATTCCATGGCGCTCGGACTGTCTGTAGACCGTCTGTACAATATTAAAATTTATACCTAATATTATTTATAAGAAGTTATAACTAAATATACTATTGAGGGATTGTTCCTGAGGATGCTTTCAACTTGCCTAAATTTTCATCTCACATTTCTATTGTTGATGTAAGATGGTTGGGTGTCTGACAAGTCATGAGACATTTCAGTGCAGCCACCTTCCAAAATTTGCCCTTCGCCAGGCATTTACGTGTAGCCACCTTCTAAAATTAAATATAAATTAGTGTTAGTATCATAAGGAGGTGTAATAGTTATGCTCATAGTAAGATGGAGACATCTATTCTCCATACAAAACAGTATCTCATTAAAAACATAAAATCTGCAAATTACAACAGATTTTTATGCAATATTTACTAGTCTGATTCTCTTAATCGGCCTTCTCAATGCTTGCTGAAAAATAATTGTGTTATGCAAATTTGTGTTTTTTCAACTGTGTCGTTTTGTATGGAGAATAGTCATTGCCTAGTAAGATATTGTTAAACAAGATATGGGAGGTTACAAATCACATAAATCAATAGTTGAAATCCTTCTCATACTCATTCATTGTACACTGTAGCGTTTTTAGTTGAAATCCTTCTCATAATCATTCATTGTACACTGTAGCTTTTTTACAATGCAAGGAAACAAGGTGAATAGATTTGATCATAATAATTAATATGTCTTCTTTATAAGGACTAGGGTTATGATTAGATATAGAATTAAGGTTAGGGTTGGTCTTAACTATTATCATTATCAGCAAATTGCAAAGAGAAATGATAGCTCGACATTACCCAAAACCTAGAGGGCATCGCAGTGAAGCAAGAATCCAGAGTGACTCGTGAAAATGAGGGTGGGAAGGAGGTGGGGAAAATAATGTACATCATGGATGACAAACAAAAAATAAAAGGTGAAAAAAATTGTTGTAAGTGATGCTAACACAATTACCATGTAGCCACTATCAAACGCAAACGGTGAATGAAAAACTATAATGCCTTCATTTAATAATGTTTTTTATTAAGGTAGGTTTTGCAAGGTTTAATTATGGGTTTTTTAAGCTAGCAATGGGATATTTTTATTTTATATTTTTGTTGTTCAAATGAGTAGTCATTTTGAAATGATTAATCCTTGTGTACATATTGGAACCCACAATGTTCATCTTTACTACCAAAACAATAACTATAAGTAGTTAAGTCGAATACAAAGACAGACATAAAAATTGTACCATTTAAGAACTTAGAGAATGTAAAGATATAAGTTACTTATAACAACTACTGGTCCTCTTCCCTATATTCAACAAAACACTCTAATCCAATTTTTATTGTTGCCTTCTAGATTTGTAAGATCAATAAAAGAATGCAAATAAGAATAAATATTTATATTTGATATACTAAGGATGCGAACACATGGATTTCCCAATCGAAGAAATAATGGCAGAAGGTATGATGGAAGAAATTGGAAGGGATTTCCCGATCGAAGAAATAATGGCAATATTACAGATTTACTAACCAAGAATGGCTTCAAGAAGGAGGGCAATTAAAATCAACAATGGCAAAAGGGTGGGAATAGAATGAACACTTTGCAAGAAAACAAATGGATAGGAAATGATCGAGGAATTAACCAATCAAAAGAAAAATGAAATGGAAAACCAAATAAGAAATGGTATGGACGGTTTTAGAAAAAGGATTGAACCAATGTAGATTCTTCGACAAATTAGCGAATCAAGCACAAGGAGAGCATAGGGGGACCTGAATGGAGAAGAACAAGAAAATCGTGGAAAGGAAAAGGGGCGCTACATCTAGAATTGACGCCAATTCCAAATTGGGACATCCACAAAGGTATGTTAAATAATCCCAAAATTTTGAGTAAAATCACCGTTATTTTTTTGGAGCAAGAAAGAATAAAAAAATTGATGAATAAATTCAAAGTAGGGTTTTTTTTGTTAAATTGGGGGATGGATACCTACATTTAGAAAAATGCATAAATGGTGCAATCAACACTGGGGTGCCCATGTCAAAGTCAAACCTCTGGTTAATAGTTTTTTCTCGTGGAATTCAGATCGAAGGCAAAAAGATGGCCAATCCTAAACCACGGGCCACATATGTTGGATGGATATAGGATGTACATGAAGTGTTGGGAAAATGGTGTCTCAACCTTACATTTACATGAGGTTACTATTTATAGTAATTTTTTGTTTGAGCACGAAATGGTGAGAAATTCTTCCCAAAGCTTCGGATTGGCTAGATAAGCATGTCGGTAAATTTTCTTCAAAAGATCATAGCTAGTTTTGAAGATATTAAAGTTTTCATTTTTGGAAGGTGTGATGAAAGTTTAAATTTAATTTTGAGGAATTTAGACCCTCTGAAACACCCTAAAAAGTGGAGCACTTCGCAAGCTTCCTAGTGCTTCAAATGGTTCGATGTCAATTAGACACCTAGTTCACATGTTATGGCCTCTAGAAGTTTGGACTTCTGAAATAGGAAATATAAAATTACATCGAACACATAAAAGAGTTGTAAAAGGGACGAACACGTGTTGATGTGTGTTTTGACACATTCATAGGGCATCTAGATTGGAGATAAGGTCAGCTTCACTTTATTGGGTGGTTTAAGCCCATGGTTTTGTAATACCATTTGATGGTTTCATGTGTTGTATCTCTTATATATGAGGTGTGTGAGATAGAGGTTGTGTGAAAGTCTAATAGCTATTGAGTTACCTCTGAATCTCTGATTAGTGGTACTCTTGTGAAGAGCTTTCTCTACAAGTATATTGAAATTTGTTATTGATTTCTGAATAATATATTGGGTGGCTTTTGGAGTGTGAGGTTTTCCTCCCCTAAGTGTTTTCCCCACGTCAATCACTATGTTGTGGTATGCATGTCATTGTGTCTATTTTTGTGAAGTGTTTATAACTGTTTTAATGATTTGTAAAAAAAAATTCATTACCTCCTCTCAAGGTTAGTGTAGAAATTTGTTCCACTACTTAACTTTCTAACAAGTGGTATCAGAGTCTAATCAGCTTTGGTTTGAATTGTGGGTGGTTGGGTTTTTTTAACTAATCTAGATTTGAGTGGGAGCTTGTGTAAAAGATACTTATAGATCTTTTTGTAGGAATTTTCAGATGCCGATTTTTTCAAGGAGAATAGAGGTGGAGAGATTTTCTAGAAGTAATTTTCAGATGTGGAAGCTGAAGATGGAAGATCTGCTAATAGATCAAGATCTATGGGATGTTGTTGATGCGAATGTCTTAAGACCTGCAAATCCTACTGTGGCTACTCAGTATGATGTTATGGACTGAAAAGACAAGGGTCTAATCTAATTGTGCTTGGCAGACTCTATTTTGATCAATATCCACAAAGAGAACTCTGCACAGAAGCTATGGACTGAGCTTGGTGAAATGTATCAAGAAAAATCTTTATTGAATCAAATTTTCTTAAGGAAGAAATTATATTTCTTGAGAATGGAAGAGGGTGGACAAATTATAGACCACCTAGAATCATTTAATATTTGGTGGCTCAATTGATATTTATTGGTGTTAAGATGGACGAAGATGAGAAATACCAGCTCTTGCTTTTTTCTTTGCCTGATTCATGGGATTCTCTTGTTATGGCTATTGGTAGTACTTTTGTTGTTTTCAAGTATGAAGATCTGATGGATGCCCTACTTGGTGAAGAGATGCAGAGGAAGGTATCCATCAGTTTGAAGGAAGCCCTAACTATTCGTAGAAGACCTAAGGAAAAAGGAAAGAAGAATGAGAAGCATAATAAGTCCAACCAGAGGGAGATCGAAATCTCCTGGAAAGTCCAAAGTCATTTGTTGGTATTGTGGTAAATTAGGTCACATCTGTAAGGACTTCAAAGAAGAAAAGAAGAAGAAAAAAAAGAAAATTGATTTTGATACTAACTCCGAGAAGGAAGATGATGATGCATTCATTGCAGCTTTGGCTACTCAAGCAGGTAACAGTGTATGGTTAATTGGCTCATGTGCATCTTTTTATATGACTTCCAATAGAGATTGGCTTTCTAAATATGAATAATTTAATGGAAGGGTGATACCACAATACTAGGTTACACTTTTTGGTACATCTTGATTTTTGTTGAAATCATACATTTTTTAGAAAATATAATTATTTAAGCTTTAAGATGTCCCATTTGAAGTAATCAATTGAGGAGAGTTAGATCAAAGGCTCTTAGATCAGATATATTCTCTCTACTTCTAAATCATACCCGTAATGGAGTCTCCTTCCCACCTATCAAAATGATGATTAAAAACCACTTTTACATTAGCTTTTGGAGGGTCAAATGAATTCTTTTGGAAGTTTTATTTTGTTTAAGTATTTAGTCATTATTATAAGCTTCCAAATAGTATAATTTTTAATATATTTATGTTTTATTTCTTGTGAATGTAGGTTTTTCATCAAACATTAAGAATTGTGTTTCACACATGTGGAAAATTTGAAAAATAGAGAAAAAAAATTGTAAAAAATATATTTTCCCTATGTATTGATATCCCCATTTCAACACAAAAAGAAGAAGTTTATTCAAATTCATACAAAAAAGGATGCATTATAGAATACACCTCTGTCCAAATTACAATTACTTTGTCTTCAAAAATTAACTAAAAAAAATATATGTAACAAAATACTATGAAAAATATTGATTCATTAGATATTGGTTTGACAATTCAATATTTCAAAAATTATAATTTCCTTCTTGCAATAAAAAATGTTATTCATTACCAAATAAATATCACTTCTAAAAAATTTTGATTACTGTAAATATTGAGTTATTAAAAGTTACATAACAAAATGGATAATTATTTTTTAATTATTTTTAAAAATATATTATTAAAATCTATATGAAAAAACTCACAAATTAGTAGTTTACTTCATCTTCAAATTCTTAATGGTTTAGCTACTATAGGATTTAGAAAGTAAAGACCTAATGCAAAATGTTGATTTCAATGTCAATTTGGCCAAAAAGTGTAACCCAATATTATGGTATCACCCAGAGGTTAGATGTACTTGGGTGATGATTCATATTTAGATATTGTCGGTCATGGTAAAGTTAGGATCAAGTTTCCTAATGGTACATTAAAAAAGATCACTGATGTGTTTCATATCCCTAGATTAAAATGAAATTTATTATCTATGAGCAAACTGATAGATCTGGATGTGCAGATAGTCTTTTTTGGTACAAGATGTAAGATGATTAAAGGTGCTATGGTGATTGCTAGAGGGGTTAGGTTTGGCACTTTGTATAAGCTAGAGGCATACATTGTTGAGTGTAATAGCACTTCTCTAAAAAGTAAATTTGTGGATACCTCGTCTGAAGATTTGAGGGTTTCACCTTCAGCAGATGGACATGGCTTTTGGGTACCTAAGGGTGCTCTTTCTTCTAAGCAAAGTTACCTACAGAGAAGACTATGTTTGGGCACCAAAGACTTGGCCACATTGGAGAAAAGGGTCTAAGGACCTTGAAAAATTAAAAACCTTATTGAAGGTTTGAATGATTGTAATCTTGACTTTTATTTATGTGAGCATTCAATTTATGGAAAACAAAACCGCATTCAATTTTACTTAAGTTCTCATAAATCTTGTGGTGTTTTGGATCTTCTTCATTCTGATGTGATTGGTCCTATAAATGTTCCTTCCATTGGAAAATCCACATATTATGTTTCATTTATTGATGATTTTAGTAGGACATGGGTTTGATTTTTTTAAGAGTAAATCTGAAGTTTTCAGTCAATTTAAAAAGAATTGAAAGCAATGGTTAAGTTGCAAACTGGAAAGAAAATTAAATGTTTGATGATTGATAATAGCGATGAATTTTTCTCTAATGATTTTGATAGATTCTGTAAAGACTCCAATCAAAACGTCCAAAAAAAGCACCTTTAGTTTTTTTAAGTAATGCAATCACATTGCACAACTATTGTTCAAGTTTTTAAAATTTAAGGCAAATTGACACAACTACACCTTTAATTATATAATTATTTTTTATTATATTATATTACAATTAAATTATATTTTATAATATATATATTTTTATTTCTCAATTTATTTATTTTCATGACATGCACTTCATTGTACATTTTCAATAAAAAATGTTTTGCATATATATGTGTGTGTACACATACATACACTCATACAAATACATGTGTGTGTGTGGGTGTGTCTATATATAGTGTGTATGTGTGTGCGTTTTGTAATGCCCCCTTCTGCTAAGTAGCCAAAAGTGTTCCTTTTGGCTCATTTGTTTTCCCTCGGTTAATTTTGGGTTTTGATAGGGAATAAATTAATTAATTAAATAAATTTGTTCAATAAATTAGCTTAAGTGATCTAAAAAGCAAATATTATAAAGTCGCTTTATAAAACTACTTTAATGATATATTTTGAGAGAAATTTAAAAGAACTTTCAAGAAAGTTCTATCGGGAGATAAAAAGGGATCTAAAAGATTATTTGCATGTGTTGGGTTTTATTCTCTTTTATGAGTTTTGAAAATTTTTGTGAGATCAAGCCCTAGGATAAAAACCCTTGAGTTATTTCTTGGTTGATGAAATGAAGACTCATTTCAGCCAACCTGGTGGATTCAAAAAAAATTCACAAGTGCACCTATTACATTAGATTTCAAAGTTTTGGGTGCGAGAAGGATATATCTTCTTTGCAAGTTGAAATTTGGTAATTTGTGAAAGGTTTGCAAGCAAATGAAAAAGTATAGTTCTCCAATTTTAAGACAAGGATTTATCTCTTGATTATTGTTTTAGGTGTCATTTGCACATAAAGACAAGATTTTATTATGGGATGCCATGATTGAGGGAGATTATAGAATGAAATAACCCATATTGTTGGATGTGGATATTCTATTGTGTTGAATTGGCATTTCCATGCATTGCTAGTGTTAATAATAACAATTATGGGCACCATATTTAATTTTAGAATGGGTGATTAGAAGTGTGGTCAATTGGGTGAGTAATATGCATTTTGTTGGTTGTCAAACATTCCAATAGCTAGGGATGAGCATTCGGCCTCCATTATTGGGCAATGGCATTTTTGTTAGATCATAATGTTATTAGGGGTCATACCCTCATTAAATTTATATTGTTCTAATATAAGGTTATAGAATATTATATATTATATGATTTATTAAGCATGCCCCATTTAAAATAATTATATTCTAATAACTATTAGATTTTATTAAATTATTAATTAATGGGGGTTATTGAAAAGGTGTGACTAATACCCCTTTAGGTATTTTTCCACCTTTCCTCATATATTTAAGGAGGTTCTCTCTCATTTGAGAGGAGGTGAATTTGAATTTTTATAGTGAAGTTATATCATAATGCATAGAATGTGTTATTGGCCATGTGGAAGTAAAGAGAAGTATCCCCAAGTTTAGTATATATTTAATAGATTATATTTTGTAAGTGTTTTAATAAAATGATGTTCTATGGGTTTTTTTACTCAAAAAGGGTCTCCCCATATATATCTTATGTCATGCATTAAATTTATGCTTGTATGTTTATCATCTTATTTATTTTATATTTATTTTATAATGATTAGTATCCTAAGATCCTAATTTCTAAAATGGTATCAAAGTGCGTTAGGCAAGATACTAATCATTTTGACAGGTTGT
Organism: Cryptomeria japonica; assembly: GCF_030272615.1. Taxonomy (NCBI): domain Eukaryota; kingdom Viridiplantae; phylum Streptophyta; class Pinopsida; order Cupressales; family Cupressaceae; genus Cryptomeria; species Cryptomeria japonica. The sequence goes on along the minus strand of NC_081407.1, from coordinate 372,910,255 downwards.
ACTCAAAGACATGTTGAACATGATAGGAAAACTATTTATGCTCAATGAACATGTGTGAAACAAAAATTGTGGAATATATCTATTGATATCTTCATGAAAATTTCAAATGTTTTCCCCTCTAAAATATTCACATAGCTTAGGATTGTGATTGCAAACTATTTGATTTGTAGGTGGGGCATGATGCTTGTTAATTCAATATTGCATTTTGTAGTCTAATTAATTAAAATTATTTCATTATTATATAATTAAAGTATCACAAAATTTAAGTATCAACTCTATAGAATATTGTGCTTCTATTACTAGATCAAGTCCTTTTGAACATTTAATGTTATGTCTCTTTAGAAGGATATGTGAGATTTGCAATCATCAAATGAATTTTAATTTTATTTGGCTTGATTTTAGGTTTTAAAAATTGGGGCTTCCATTGATTGTATTTAAAGTCAAAGTATTAAACTCTTTATTAAATTGCATGTCTTTATGAGTAGAAAAGTTCTTTAGCTAGTCAAAGGAAAATAGAATTCACAACCCTTGGACATGGAAATTCAATCAAATACCATTTTACTTGCAATTTGATAATTATTGATGTAACACATCATAAAGGAACCCAAGAGGATATAAGAAAAAGACACAAGGTAAACACATAAATATTTTTTTTAAGTTATTAAGTGTGAACATACATATCATATGCAAAAACTAAGCTCAACTTCAAGGTGAGGTCAATGGTCGATAGACAACTTCACACAAGCAAAAGGCTTAAGAACCCAAATATATAAAGTACAAGGGTGAAGGTAAAACAAGCCCTAGGTAAGGGTCTGAGATGTGTTTAGGCTCACACAAAACCATTCCCCAAGTCTCCAAACTTGATTCAACAATTAGTATAAACTACTAAGTCCTAGGTGTCATGGATGGGCACTATTGAAACCCTAATTATAAATAGAAACCCATAACACCTACTAAACTCATAAAAAACTTGCCCAAGACACATCTAAGGGTTCCCTAGTATAGCTACCTTCACAACACATCTAAAATGAGGTTAAATTGATGCTCTAAACTCTCGAAAACACCCCCGGACCGAACGGGCAACTGAAGGCTCTCTAACAACAACCAAGTGTCCCCCATAGACATTAGAGAGATAGAAGGACACCTTCATAGCATAATAGTGTCATTAAAATGTGCAGGTATCTTGGGGTTGTGTTGTAGTCCCTGGGATGTGTTGATGTCCTCCAGACTGGTGAACTTGCATTGTCATCCTTGAAATGCGTATTTGTCCAAATTAAGTTTCCCGGATAGGATATACAAACACTTGGATGCACTAAACCCCTCATCGAAGTTGTAACTCAAAAATAATCTCAAATTTTAGAGAAAATGGGAAAAAGGTGAGAAAATGGGTCAAGTTTGGGAACATCGGGTCACAAGATAGCTTCTACAAGACAAGGCAGAGTCTGAGTGGACTCATTTTACCACTACTCAACCCAACACTACCAAATCTAGCACATATGAACTCGCGATAGTCATACACATCCAAAAATTACAATAGGATTCCAATATGCACTCACTGATTGGTTCCAAACAAGCTCGAATTGGCTCAAAAGAGCCCAATCCTACAAGGACCTAATCAAGTTTCATGATTCCAAAAGGAGATGACTAAATCAAACTTCAAACATCTAAATAAAATAAATACATTCATTTTAAGTACCAAAGAAAGTGTTCCTAACATAACATCATGGTTATACATCAAAGATAGCATACATAAGCATGATCAGTGGCAGGTTCCAACACTGGTCCACTAAAGTCCACTCTAATTTGTAATCATTCATTTCCATTACATCAATATCCAATTGGATTGTTCTTAAAATATATTCGATCAATAATTCCAATGCTTGTATCAAATTACATTCATGTAACATCTTGCAATGAAGAGAGATGAATAAGGCCAAATGTTGGGGAAGGTGAAGAAGTCCTCCAAGGTGCTTACAAGCAAGTCCATCGATCCCCAACGATGGTTGGCAATGCCACCAAACCATGTGGAACCCATAGGTTCCAACCCCATAGTGCTCATGGAGATAGTCACAAAGCTCAAACATTCAAGAAATTCAATCAAGAACATAATGGCTTACACTCACATCATGCACAAAGCACACACGACATCTCAAGAATACAAAAATGCAATACATAATCAATGAAAGGGATGATACCAAGTTATGAACCCACCATGGGTCACTACTAAATCCACACGGGGTTGGATAATAGAGAACAATAAACAATATTATCATCTCATAGCTCGAAGGGATGGCTCATACAAAACCAAATAGTTCCCTCATGAAGACGAGGAGACTCGATCTTGCCAGATCAGCACCCCATGGATGGCTTGGCCTTCCCAATATGTTTTTAGCCATTACGAGCACTCACGACACACAAGGCACATCCAATTGTCTTTTTAGTTTGTTTATCCATTATTTTATTCATGTTATCACTTATTAATCCTACTCTCATTGAGTTACCCTAACAACCACTTTGGGCCTCATGCCCCCCACTTAGAGCCACTCTTTTAATTGACTCTAGCTACCCACACCCAAGCTCATCTCATTTCACAATGAAGAAAAATGCATGCCAATGCCAAAACAAAATAATTCAACACAAAGATCTCATAAAAATAATGCACTTTCAACATATAGAGTCAATTACTCAAATGGTCACAATGGCAAGGTAATGGATCCCAATTTGATAAAAAGAAATTTAATTATATAATTCAAGATCTCTAGATAATAATAGCAATTTTAAAATTGAATTCAATTTTTCTAAAAGGTCTTAAAAGTCCAATAACCAGTCTTGGAGGTCATCCACCATTGATGGACCTCCAGATCTCAAATTTTCAAACATGCCCAACTGCAATTTCCTTAAAATCCACTAATAAATAGGTGAAAAACACCCCAAATATGAAATTAAAACAACTTTTCAAGCATTCACAAAAAATTGGGTAGAGTTCCTTTTTGTAAAAACAAGGTATTCAAATTTTGAAACAATAAAATTGAAACTTAATTCAAAGACAAAATCTCAAAAGTAGAAAGAATCTAAATATGGTTCCTAACTACTAGCAACAAGAATCAAATAATAAGATTGAGAATTGATGGAGAAATTGATAAAAATCACCTTCAATTTGAAAACTTCTAAAATGAAAATGAGGAGCAGCCACTTCAAGATAGCACTCCAAATCTAGAAGGCACAAAGAATGATAAAAACCAAATCTTCAAGATTCTACCCTCAAATTTGCAAGCATCCAAACTCCCCCAATCATTCATTCAAAATTTTGCCAAGAAGGTTTTTAAAAAGAAGGAGAACAAAAATAACTAAGTGTTGATAATGAACTCTATTCTCCTAATATAACTAACTTTTCTGGAGAAAAATAAATAAATAATAGAAATTAAATTAAAATTATTAAATCTGTTAAACTCCCTAAAACTCCCAAAAGATAATACACTATATAATCTCATTAAATTAAATACAATTAAGACATAATTCACACTCAAATATTAGAATACCACTATATTATTAAATATCATTTAATATGCATATTAAAACAGCAATAATTAACGATTACTGACAACGCACAACCAGTCTTTACTGGGCTTTCACAATGATGCATAAGGGTAACTGGACATTACTAGAACAGTAACCATAGGTGTAATCATACAAAATATGGGAAAAACTATCAAAAATAGGAACAATGGCTAGGTTAAGTGGCATTTTGGCCAATTTGCTATCTCTTGTAACCACCTTTGGGGATATAGGAATGCTCAAACCTGTGAAGCCAGGTGGAGTCAATGCTTGGTACCTACATCAACCAAAACATGCAAACACTTGTGCATACATATACATATAATATAATGTAACTGAAATCTTAAATAGACATTCCCCAATCGAGATCACAATAATAATCCTGGTCAATAGCATCACATCTCACTGAATCAACATAACATCAACAAGATACCATCAAGTAATTGCATAACATCCATATAACCAAAATATCCTCATAATATATCTAGACATCATCGTATAACATCATGTCACATCATCATAGAGTCATCATACATATATGATCATCACTAAACTACCAATATATCCTACTAACCATATCCACAATGATATCATATGAACAAAAGAATATAACCGTAATAAGGATGCAACTCATGGGTACCAATAAAAAAGAATGATATACGCACAGTCACAATAAAACACATGAAGGTTCAATCTCAAATAAAAATAAGCAACTAACGAGATGCTAACATGAGAGGCATTACATCCTTCCCTCCTAGGACTAAGCTTACTCTTGGAAGACTACAAAAAGATAGGGATATAACTCTCTCAACAATGTAGCATCCTCCCATGTGGCTAAAGTCTCATCACTCAAGTCCCATTGGACCCTTACATGCTCTATATCTTGACCCCTAATGGCTAGTCTCTGATGTTGAAGGATGTTTGTGGGCTCCAAATAAAGCTTCATCTTCTCAACCTATAAAGCACTAAAACATGAAAAACATCATGGATGTGAGATAGGCTAGGTGGCAGAGTAAGACGATAGGAAACAAGACCAATCCTCTCTAGGATCTCGAAATATCCAACAAAATATGGTACCACCTTAGAGCCTTTCCCATAATATATGGGGCTCTTTCGAGGATGCACTCTAAAAAACATATGATCACCAACCAAAAACTAGCAATCTATCCTATGGGCATTAGCATACTTATTTTGTCAGTCCTAACTTGTGGTAAAATTCTCTATAATACAAACTACTTGTTTCTCCATATCTTGAAGTATCTTAGGACCCAAAATAACACGATCTTCAAAACGATCCCAACTCAAAGGAGTACAACATGGTCGAACATACTATTGGAGTCAAGGAACACTGAGAGGGGGGTGAATCAGTGTTTTGTAATTTTTAACATTCTTAATCTGTCCTTTAAACCACTTAATGCAAATGAATAAAAGTAGAGTGTAGAAACACAAAGAAAATAACCATAACACCAGGATTTTTACGTGGAAACTCGATCAAGGGAAAAACCATGGTGGGATTGAGACCCACAATATTAATATACCTTGTTAGAAGTATAATAATAATACATGAGGTGAATGCACATGCATTCAGGCACACTGCCTAGAGCTCACTGCTCAAATCAAAAAACAAGAAGGGCTACAACCCTAGGGAAGACTCAATGTCTTAAAAATGATTACAAATAATAATTGGAACATCTAAACTGATAAACAACATCTATAAATGCCAAAAACAATCCCGGTTAAGCACAAAATACTCTATTTTGCAACACTGCTCTATTATGTTGTTATGATAAATTGTAGATCACAAATCCTTTGGTAGCGCTCATGAAACACCACACAATCGCTCATACACACTTTTCACACAACCACCGATATCAAAAATAACCAAATCAATCGCTCATATATATCCGTAACATCAAATCTTTTATATGTCAGCCCAAAAATGCATAACACGCAAATAAAACGTGTTACCCAAGTCATCTTAATTCGATCCAAAACAATCATGCGGACCAAAAAAAATTGTCCACATGCTTCCCATATGTCAGCTTATCATCCTCGAACACACAAACAATCACCAAAATTACTCTGCACAATGAATTTCCACACGTTACTACTGATGAACACTATTCTGACCAAAAACATGTATACTAGATCCTCCAACTTATTCAAGAATCATCACCAGAGGCCATAAACCTAGAATAAGGCATATTACACATCCACAATACTTCTCCTACTTCTGCAATACCAAATACTCAACACAACTGATTTAACAACCAAATTGTTGTACACTACCGATAAACTATTCTATCTCACTGTACCTTAGTCTTACTTCTGGTATGAATGAATTATGAACTGTGGATTGGATATCTGACTCCAGTTGCCATCAATGACAACATCTAAACAGCAATACAATGTCTCTTGCTAACACATACAAGGCCTAAAAAGGTTGGATGCCAATAGAGCTATGACACCCATTGTTATAAGAAAACTCAACCAGGTACAAATAGTCCTCCCAATGAGACTGTTAATTCATCACATACATGTGTAGCATGTCCTCTAACACCTAATTACTCTCTCTATCTAACTGTTGATTTCAGGATGGTATGCAGAACTAAAATTGAGTTGGGGGCCCAATGCATATTGTAGAGACATCCAAAATGCAAAAGAAAACATTGGGTTCTGATATGATATAATCCTACGAGGTATCTCATGTAATCATACAATATCCTCCATGAAAATGTGTTTTATCAAAGCAAAGGTATACAAAGATCTAATGGGAGAGAAGTGGGCCACCTTGGACAACTTGTCCACTATAACCATAATGGGATCATATCGATGTGAAGACATATGTATCCCTACTATAAAATCTATAGAAATTATGTCCCACTTCCACTTGGGAATGAGATGTGATTGCAAGAGACCTATAGGATGATGATGCTATGCCTTCACCCTCTGACACTCTAGGCACCTCTGTTAAATTTATGTTTGAATAATTCTCATCTTATTTACTTTATATATTTTTTATAATGATTAGTATCCTAATATCCTAATTTATAACATTTTTTCTTATGGGGAGATTGGAGTTTATCATTGTTGATTGCCTCTTTGCAATTAGTAAGGTGTGATTGTTAGTAGAATAAAGTAGACCATTGGGAGTTTGGTGTTGGATTTTGATAAAGGTTGTAGGAATTTTGGCTAGGTACATAAGGATGGTGTTTTCTCCAAAGATAAGTGTTTCACTTATAATGTGCACAATTCGACTGGAGGTGTAGTGTTGTCCTCGATTTTGGCGCGGCCTAAATCGTGAGGTAACCGTATGAAACTTGTCTACTTCATACCTTGTGGGCTCTGGGAGAGGCCAGTCGACCTTGTTGATAAAACATTTTTTTGTTTCGTGTCTTTTGTTTTAGTCCTTTTTGAGTTTTTAAATTTTATTTGTTTTACTAACAGGTCAAGTTTTAAAACCCGACATGTCAGTCAGTTGAGTCAGCACATCGGACTTTAAAGTCCGATGTGCTAGTTGGCCTAACTGGCAGGTCGGGTTTTAAACCCCAACCTATAGTTATGTTGAGCTAGTAGGTCGGGTTTAAAAGTCCGACCTGCCAGGGTCTTGTCTCGACAGGTCGGACTTTAAACCCCACCTGTCAACAAAAGTTGCATTTATTGCAACTCATGTTTATGTTTTAGTTAGTTATAAATGTCTTTTTAATCAATCTTTTCACCATTTTTAGTCATTTCTTCTTCCTATTGAGGCATTCTAAGCTTGTTTTCCTCCTCCTCGTGCGTGCTTGGTATTTTGCCATCCAAATTTATTAATTTCTCCACTATTTTCATGTGTGACAGGTAGGGTTTTCTTCTTTGCTTTTTATTTATTCTACGTTGAGTTTTTGTGGGAAGGTTTTGCTAGGATTTTTATTGTTTGCCTTCCTTGTCTTGTTGTATTTTCTTTCTTTCTGTTACTAGGAGATATGTCGAGATTAAAACCCCGACACATCTTATTTACCCTACTAAAATCCTCGTCTTTGGTTTCAAACCCCGGTGTTAGGTTTGCTTTTTATTTTATTTTATTCTTGCCTTTTCGACTTTCATGTTGGGGTTCAAAACCCGACATGAGTAAAGTATTTCAGGAATCACATATCAAGTTCCAAACCCCAACATGTGGGTTAGTTTATTAAGATCTTCCAACTCACATGTCGGGGTTTGAAACCCGACATATGAGGATGTAATATTCTCAACTTACATGTCGAGTTTCAAACCCCTACATGCAAGTTACTCATGCTCTTCCTCCAACTCAATTGTTAGGGTTTGAAACCTGGCATGTGAGGATGTAATTTCCTCACGTTGCATGTCGGGTTTCAAACCCTGACATGCAAGCTTTATTTTTGCACTCGCAATTGACAGGTCATGGTTTGAAACCTGACTTGCTAGTCAATTTTGTTTCACTAACAAGTCAGGTTTTAAACCCTGACCTGTCAGAGATTTATTTTTTCTTTTATGCTAGCATGTTGGGGTTTAAAACCTCACATGCTAGTATTTTGCCTTTGCAATTGAAACGTCGGTTTTTAAACACCGACCTGCCAGTTTTAATGTTTTTCCCCTTTAGCCAATTTTAACTAAGTTTTTCATCCTGTTCAATTTTGGATCTCCAAATTATTCTTCTAATGATGAATACTGATTATGGGCCTAACAAACATGTTCTCTGTAGCATTTTTGTAAATGTCCAAGCCATCTGCGAGCAAGTCGAAGGCCTCTCCCAGTCACACAAAACCATCACCTGGCAAACCTGTGTACAAAAAGATGAAGTACAAGTATGATAAGTACTTGAATATGTTCCCTAAAAGCTTAGTGGACTCTAATGTGACAAAGATCAGAGATACTAAAATTGGGCATGTAGATATGAAGGAGTTTGAAAATAGAAGCAAGAAGGCTCCATCCCGTATGACAATTTTGATGAAGTCAAAATTGGACAAGTATGCATCTTTTCCTATTGCAGCTCATGATCAAGAATTTGTACTGGCTGTGGCAGAACACTTCAACCCAAACACTCATCAAGTGAAAGATGTTGAAAGGAATGTGGTAATGGCACTTGATAGTTTATTTTTTAACAGTCTTTTCAAGGGTCTAAAGGAAGTTGAAGTTGTTGATATAACCATGGATAGTGCACAAGCATATTATGAGAAGCACATAGATAAGTGCAAGAAAACAATCAACACTATATTTTTATCTACTCAGTGTGACTCAACTGTCACCAGATGGCCTAAGTACTTTCATAGAAGTGATTTCAGTGAAGAGTACAATGACATGGTTACAATTCTTGATGAGTTAGAGGTTTGAGAGATTCTCATTACTTTGAGGAGTGGATGTGTTACTACATGAAGGTCATCAGAAAGGGAACAACCAAGATTGATTGGGGAGATCAAACCAATGATGCTTTATGTATTCAGCTAAAGGAAGTCAAAACATCATTGAAATTTTATATGACTTCATATCTTGTGTATGCAGCTGCCTCAATGAGGCAGTATCCAGGACTATCTACCAAAGGAGATAGGAGGTTGTTCCCTATTTGGGATTATTATGATCAGTTAACCATCAATAATCAGGGATCTCATTTCCAAAGAGTCAATGATGCTTTCTTCGCAGTGTGGAGATGTTTTTTCAACAAGAATCTACACAAGGATAGAATTTTAGAAGCAGCATATGACTTGGTGTCTTCTTTTGGTTGTGTGGTCTTACAATTTCTTACTTTTACATATATCCACATTGGATATTTCACAGGTGAACCATTAAGGTTGCCTTGATATCCATTGGATAAGATTGTCCTCATGGAATTGTGTCGTTAATTGGTACATGTACATGCCAGATAAGCTTCTACTCATAAGAGAGGTCTCAAATGACATGTCTATTGGTCGATACTCAATGCTTACCATGCCTAAGGCCAAGAATATGGAGAATGAAATGTTATGGGTCATAATGAGGAGGTTCAGAGCTCGAGAGAACTTTGATTTTTGTAACATGAGAGGCAAAATCAAGAGAAGTTATGTGCATGTACATAGGCTTGAGGATGTTTGGGAAGATTGTAAAAGTGATGAAGATGTAAGAAAGATGGACTATAGTCATCTTACATTGGAGCAAATAGGGAATTTGGATTTGGCTAAGATTCCAGATACTATGGAAGATACAAATGATATAGTGGACCCTATCTACTTTGAGCATAAAATTGTTGATACTCCCTAACCTTTAATTCAATGGTCAAAGAAAGAAAGCAAATCAATTTCAAAGAGATTTGCGCCTATTATGTCTAATACAAACCAATGGCTATTGAAAAAGGGAATCTAGAGGAAATCACTTCCTGCTAGTTTTGGTGAAGAAGATAATGATGGTCCAGTGGGGAAGACTTCAGAATTAAGAACCAAGAATAAAGAGGATTCTCAAGAACCCCCACCACCAGTTTCGCCAGCAAAATCTGAGGGAAAGGCACCAAAATTCAAGTTCACACTTAAAGGCCCAAAGAAAAGGGAGTCCTCCTCCACGGCCGTGCAACAGGAATCACCTCAAGGGCCTGATCAAACCGAGGAAGAAGAACAAGAATAAGAAGAGGGAGAAATTCATCATGTTGGAGAAGAACAAGAACAACGGGAAAGTTCTACTCCTACTACCTCTCAAACATCATCACCTATTCATGTTGAGATTCATTCTATTGACTCTGATTCTGATGAATAAGTGCAAGAACATGATGAGGTGAGAAGATATTGAGTTGGGTGATGAACAAGGTCAAGAGGGGAGCAATGAAGAATTTGTTACTCTTTCTAGCCTTCCTAGCTTTGATGACATTCCAACTTCCATGATTGAGTCATTAATCTTGGATTTTAATGAGGCCATGGAACAGATTACTCAGGAGCAATAGGTAGTAAATCTTCCTACTTCTGCTTCCATGACAAAAACTCCACCCTTGGTGTGCACAATTTTCATTCCTACAATAACAACTTATGTTATTACATCAATGCCTCCAATAGATACAACAGTTGGGACAATTAATGTCTTACCAACTTTTGTAAGTGTTTAAATAAAATAATGTTTTATGGGTTTTTTTACTCAAAAGGGGTCTCCCCATATATATCTTATGTCATGTATTAAATTTATGCTTGTATGTTTTTCATCTTATTTATTTTATATTTATTTTATAATGAGTAGTATCCTAAGATCCTAATTTCTAACATGGTATCAAAGTGTGTTAGGCAAGATACTAATCATTTTGACAAGTTGTACTCAAAGACATGTTGAACATGATGGGAAAACTATTTATGCTCAATGAACATGTGTGAAACAAAAATTGTGGAATATATCTATTGATATCTTCATGAAAATTTCAAATGTTTTCCCCTCTAAAATATTCACATAGCTTAGGATTGTGATTGCAAACTATTTGATTTGTAGGTGGGGCATGATGCTTGTTAATTCAATATTGCATTTTGTAGTCTAATTAATTAAAATTATTTCATTATTATATAATTAAAGTATCACAAAATTTAAGTATCAACTCTATAGAATATTGTGCTTCTATTACTAGATCAAGTCCTTTTAAACATTTAATGTTATGTCTCTTTAGAGGGATATGTGAGATTTGCAATCATCAAATGAATTTTAATTTTATTTGGCTTGATTTTAGTTTTTAAAAATTGGGGCTTCCATTGATTGTATTTAAAGTCAAAGTATTAAACTCTTTATTAAATTGCATGTCTTTATGAGTAGAAAAGTTCTTTAGCTAGTCAAAGGAAAATAGAATTCACAACCCTTGGACATGGAAATTCAATCAAATACCATTTTACTTGCAATTTAATAATTATTGATGTAACACCTCGTAAAGGAACCCAAGAGGATATAATAAAAAGACACAAGGTAAACACATAGATATTTTTTTAAGTTATTAAGTGTGAACATACATATCATAAGCAAGAACTAAGCTCAACTTCAAGGTGAGGTCAATGGTCGATAGACAACTTCACACAAGAAAAAGGCTTAAGAACCCAAATAGATAAAGTACAAGGGTGAAGGTAAAACAAGCCCTAGGTAAGGGTCTGAGATGTGTTTAGGCTCACACAAAACCATTCCCCAAGTCTCCAAACTTGATTCAACAATTAGGATAAACTACTAAGTCCTAGGTGTCATGGATGGGCACTATTGAAACCCTAATTATAAATAGAAACCCATAACACCTACTAAACTCATAAAAAACTGTCCCAAGACACATCTAAGGGTTCCCTAGTAGAGCTACCTTCACAACACATCTAAAATGAGGTTAAATTGATGCTCCGAACTCTCGAAAACACCCCCAGACCGAAGGGGCAACTGAAGGCTCTCTAACAACAATAAAGTGTCCCCCATAGACATTAGAGAGATAGAAGGACACCTTCATAGCATGCTAGTGTCATTAAAATGTGCAGGTATCTTGGGGCTATGTTGTAGTCCCTGGGATGTGTTGATGTCCTCCAGACTGGTGAACTTGCATTGTCATCCTTGAAATGCATATTTGTCAAAATTAAGCTTCCCGAATAGGATATACAAACACTTGGATGCACTAAACCCCTCATCGAATTTTTAACTGAAAAATAATCTCAAATTTTAGAGAAAATGGGAAAAAGGTGAGAAAATGGGTCAAGTTTGGGAACATCGGGTCACGAGATAGCTTCTACATGACAAGGCAGAGTCTGAGTGGACTCATTTTACCACTACTCAACCCAACACTACCAAATCTAGCACATATGAACTCATGATAGTCATACACATCCAAAAACTACAATAGGATTCCAATATACACTCACTGATTGGTTCCAAACAAGCTCGAATTGGCTCAAAAGAGCCCAATCCTACAAGGACCTAATCAAGTTTCATGATTCCAAAAGGAGATGACTAAATCAAACTTCAAACATCTAAAAAAAATAACTATATTCATTTTAAGTACCAAAGAAAGTGTTCCTAACATAACATCATGGTTATACATCAAAGATAGCATACATAAGCATGATCGGTGGCAAGTTCCAACACTGGTCCACTAAAGTCCACTCTAATTTGTATTCATTCATTTCCATTGCATCAATATCCAATTGGATTTTTCTTAAAATATATTCGATCAATAATTACAATGCTTGTATCAAATTACATTCATGTAACATCTTGCAACGAAGAGAGATGAATAAGGCCAAATGTTGGGGAAGGTGAAGAAGTCCTCCAAGGTGCTTACAAGCAAGTCCATCGATCTCCAACGATGGTTGGAAATGCCACCAAACCATGTGGAACCCATAGGTTCCAACCCCATAGTGCTCATGGAGATAGTCACAAAGCTCAAACATTCAAGAAATTCAATCAAGAACATAATGGCTTACACTCACATCATGCACAAAGCACACACGACATCTCAAGCATACAAAAATGCAATACATAATCAATGAAAGGGATGATACCAGGTTATGAATCCACCATGGGTCACTACTAAATCCACACGGGTTGGATAATAGAGAACAATAAACAATATTATCATCTCATAGCTCGAAGGGATGGCTCATACAAAACCAAATAGTTCCCTCATGAAGACGAGGAGACTCGATCTTGCCAGATCAGCACCCCATGGATGGCTTGGCCTTCCCAATATGTTTCTAGCCATTACAAGCACTCACGACACACAAGGCACATCCAATTGTCTTTTTAGTTTGTTTATCCATTATTTTATTCATGTTATCACTTATTAATCCTACTCTCATTGAGCTACCCTAACAACCACTTTGGGCCTCATGCCCCCACTTAGAGCCACTCTTTTAATTGACTCTAGCTACCCACACCCAAGCTCGTCTCATTTCACAATGAAGAAAAATGCATGCCAATGCCAAAACAAAATAATTCAACACAAAGATCTCATAAAAATAATGCACTTTCAACATATAGAGTCAATTACTCAAATGGTCACAATGGTAAGGTAACGGATCCCAATTTGATAAAAAGAAATTTAATTATATAATTCAAGATCTCTAGATAATAATAACAATTTTAAAATTGAATTCAATTTTTCTAAAATGTCTTAAAAGTCCAATAACCAGTCTTGGAGGTCATCCACCATTGATGGACGTCCAGATCTCAAATTTTCGAACATGTCCAATTGCAATTTCCTTAAAATCCATTAATAAATAGGTGAAAAACACCCCAAATATGAAATTAAAACAACTTTTCAAGCATTCACAAAAAATTGGGTAGAGTTCCTTTTTGTAAAAACAAGGTATTCAAATTTTGAAACAATAAAATTGAAACTTAATTCAAAGACAAAATCTCAAAAGTAGAAAGAATCTAAATATGGTTCCTAACTACTAGCAACAAGAATCAAATAATAAGATTGAGAATTGATGGAGAAATTGATAAAAATCACCTTCAATTTGAAAACTTCTAAAATGAAAATGAGGAGCAGCCACTTCAAGATAGCACTCCAAATCTAGAAGGCACAAAGAATGATAAAAACCAAATCTTCAAGATTCTACCCTCAAATTTGCAAGCATCCAAACTCCCCCAATCATTCATTCAAAATTTTGCCAAGAAGGTTTTTTAAAAGAAGGAGAACAATTATAACTAAGTGTTGATAATGAACTCTATTCTCCCAATATAACTCACTTTTCTGGAGAAAAATAAATAAATAATAGAAATTAAATTAAAATTATTAAATCTATTAAACTCCCTAAAACTCCCAAAAGATAATACACTATATAATCTCATTAAATTAAATAATATTAAGACATAATTCACACTCAAATATTAGAATACCACTATATTATTAAATATCATTTAATATGCATATTAAAACAGCAATAATTAACGATTACTGACAACGCACAACCAATCTTTACTGGGCTTTCATAGTGATGCATAAGGGTAACTGGACATTACTAGAACAGTAACCATAGGTGTAATCATACAAAATATGGGAAAAACTATCAAAAATAGGAACAATGGCTAGGTTAAGTGGCATTTTGGCCAATGTGCTATCTCTTGTAACCACCATTGGGGATATAGGAATGCTCAAACCTGTGAAGCCAGGTGGAGTCAATGCTTGGTACCTGCATCAACCAAAACATGCAAACACTTGTGCATACATATACATATAATATAATGTAACTGAAAGCTTAAATAGACATTCCCCAATCAAGATCACAATAATAATCCTAGTCAATAGCATCACATCTCACTGAATCAACATAACATCAACAAGATACCATCAAGTAATCACATAACATCCATATAACCAAAATATCCTCATAATATATCTAGACATCATCGTATAACATCATGTCACATCATCATAGAGTCATCATACATATATGATCATCACTAAACTACCAATATATCCTACTAACCATATCCACAATGATATCATATGAACAAAAGAATATAACTGTAATAAGGATGCAACTCATGGGTACCAATACAAAAGAATGATATACGCACAGTCACAATAAAACACATGAAGATTCAATCTCAAATAAAAATAAGCAACTAACGAGATGCTAACATGAGAGGCATTACATCCTTCCCTCCTAGGACTAAGCTTACTCTTGGAAGACTACAAAAAGATAGGGATATAACTCTCTCAACAATGTAGCATCCTCCCATGTGGCTAAAGTCTCATCACTCGAGTCCCATTGGACCCTTACATGCTCTATATCTTTACACCTAATGGCTAGTCTCTGATGTTGAAGGATGTTTGTGGGCTCCAAATAAAGCTTCATCTTCTCAACCTATAAAGCACTAAAACATGAAAAACATCATGGATGTGAGATAGGCTAGGTGGCAGAGTAAGACGATAGGAAACAAGACCAATCCTCTCTAGGATCTCGAAATATCCAACAAAATATGGTACCAACTTAGAGCCTTTCCCATAATATATGGGGCTCCTTCGAGGATGCACAAACACATGATCACCAACCAAAAACTAGCAATCTATCCTATGGGCATTAGCATACTTATTTTGTCAGTCCTAACTTGTGGTAAAATTCTCTATAATACAAACTACTTGTTTCTCCATATCTTGAAGTATCTTAGGACCCAAAATAACACGATCTTCAAAACGATCCCAACTCAAAGGAGTACAACATGGTCGAACATACTATTGGAGTCAAGGAACACTGAGAGGGGGGTGAATCAGTGTTTTGTAATTTTTAACATTCTTAATCTGTCCTTTAAACCACTTAATGCAAATGAATAAAAGTAGAGTGTAGAAACACAAAGCAAATAACCATAACACCAGGATTTTTACGTGGAAACTCAATTAAGGGAAAAACCATGATGGGATTTAGACCCACAATATTAATATACCTTGTTAGAAGTATAATAATAATACATGAGGTGAATGCACATGCATTCAGGCACACTGCCTAGAGCTCACTGCTCATATCAAAAAACAAGAAGGGCTACAACCCCTGGGAAGACTCAATGTCTTAAAAATGATTACAGATAATAATTGGAACATCTGAACTGATAAACAACATCTATAAATGCCAAAAACAATCCCGGTTAAGCACAAAATACTCTATTCTTCAACACTGCTCTGTTATGTTGTTATGATAAATTGTAGATCACAAATCCTTTGGTAGCGCTCATGAAAGACCACACAATCGCTCATACACACTTTTCACACAATCACCGATATCAAAAATAACCAAATCAATCACTCATATATATCCGCAACATCAAATCTTTTATATGTCAGCCCAAAAATGCATAACATGCAAATAAAACGTGTTACCCAAGTCATCTTAATTCAATCCAAAACAATCATGTGGACAAAAACAAATTGCCCACACGCTTCCCATATGTTGGCTTATCATCCTCGAACACACAAACAATCACCAAAATTACTCTGCACAATGAATTTCCACACGTTACTACTGATGAACACTATTCTGACCAAAAACATGTATACTAGATCCTCCAACTTATTCAAGAATCATCACCAGAGGCCATAAACCTAGAATAAGGCATATTACATGTCCACAATGCTTCTCCTACATCCGCAATACCAAATACTCAACACAACTGATTTGACAACCAAATTGTTGTACACTACCGATAAACTATTCTATCTCACCGGACCTTAGTCTTACTTCTGGTATGAATGAATTATGAACTGTGGATTGGATATCTGACTCCAGTTGCCATCAATGACAACATCTAAACAACAATACAATGTCTCTTGCTAACACATACAAGGCCTGAAAAGGTTACATGCCAATAGAGCTATGACACCCATTATTATAAGAAAACTCAACCAGGTACAAATAGTCCTCCCAATGAGATTGTTAATTCATCACATACATGTGTAGCATGTCCTCTAACACCTAATTACTCTCTCTATCTAATTGTCGATTTCAAGATGGTATGCAGAACTAAAATTGAGTTGGGGGCCCAATGCATATTGTAGAGACATCCAAAATGCAAAAGAAAACATTGGGTTCTAATATGATATAATCCTATGAGGTATCTCATGTAATCATACAATATCCTCCATGAAAATGTGTTTTATCAAAGCAAAGGTATGCAAAGATCTAATGGGAGAGAAGTGGGCCACCTTGGACAACTTGTCCACTATAACCATAATGGGATCATATCGACGTGAAGACATACGTATCCCTACTATAAAATCTATAGAAATTATGTCCCACTTCCACTTGGGAATGAGATGTGATTGCAAGAGACCTATAGGATGATGATGCTATGCCTTCACCCTCTGGCACTCTAGGCACCTCTGTTAAATTTATGTTTGAATAATTCTCATCTTATTTACTTTATATATTTTTTATAATGAATAGTATCCTAATATCCTAATTTATAACATTTTTTCTTATGGGGAGATTGGAGTTTATCATTGTTGATTGCCTCTTTGCAATTAGTAAGGTGTGATTGTTAGTAGAATAAAGTAGACCATTGGGAGTTTGGTGTTGGATTTTGATAAAGGTTGTAGGAATTTTGGCTAGGTACATGAGGATGGTGTTTTCTCCAAAGATAAGTGTTTCACTTATAATGTGCACAATTCGACTGGAGGTGTAGTGTTGTCCTCGATTTTGGCACGGCCTAAATCATGAGGTAACCGTATGAAACTTGTCTACTTCATACCTTGCGGGCTCCGAGAGAGGCCAATCGACCTTGTCGATAAAACATTTTTTTTGTTTCGTGTCTTTTGCTTTAGTCCTTTTTGAGTTTTTAAATTTTCTTTGTTTTACTAATAGGTCGAGTTTTAAAACCCGACATGTCAGTCAGTTGAGTCAGCACATCGGACTTTAAAGTCCAATGTGCTAGTTGGCCTAACTGGCAGGTCAGGTTTTAAACCCCAACCTATAGTTATGTTGAGCTAGCAGGTCGGGTTTAAAAGTCCCACTTGCCAGGGTCTTGTGTCGACGGGTCGGACTTTAAACACCGACCTGTCAACAAAAGTTGCATTTATTGCAACTCATGTTTATGTTTTAGTTAGTTATAAATGTCTTTTTAATCAATCTTTTCACCATTTTTAGTCATTTCTTCTTCCGATTGAGGCATTCTAAGCTTGTTTTCCTCCTCCTCATGCATGCTTGGTATTTCGCCATCCAAATTTATTAATTTCTCCACTATTTTCATGCGTGACAGGTAGGGTTTTCTTCTTTGCTTTTTATTTATTCTACGTTGAGTTTTTGTGCGAAGGTTTTGCTAGGGTTTTTATTGTTTGCCTTCCTTGTCTTGTTGTATTTTCTTTCTTTCTGTTACTAGGAGATATGTCGAGATTAAAACCCCGACACATCTTTTTTACCCTACTAAAATCCTCGTCTCTGGTTTCAAACCCCGGTGTTAGGTTTGCTTTTTATTTTATTTTATTCTTGCCTTTTCGACTTTCATGTTGGGGTTCAAAACCCGACATGAGTAAAGTATTTTTGGAATCACATATCAAGTTCCAAACCCCAACATGTGGGTTAGTTTATTAAGATCTTCCAACTCACATGTCGGGGTTTGAAACCCGACATATGAGGATGTAATATTCTCAACTTACATGTCAAGTTTCAAACCCCTACATGCAAGTTACTCATGCTCTTCCTCCAACTCAATTGTTAGGGTTTGAAACCTAGCATGTGAGGATGTAATTTCCTCAAGTTGCATGTTGGGTTTCAAACCCCGACATGCAAGCTTTATTTTTGCACTCGCAATTGATAGGTCAGGGTTTGAAACCCGACCTGCCAATCAATTTTGTTTCACTAACAAGTCAGGTTTTAAACACTGACCTGTCAGATATTTATTTTTTCTTTTATGCTAGCATGTTGGGGTTTAAAACCTCACATGCCAGTATTTTGCCTTTGCAACTGAAACGTCGATTTTTAAACACCGACCTGCCAGTTTTAATGTTTTTCTCCTTTAGCCAATTTTAACTAGGTTTTTCATCCTGTTCGATTTTGGATCTCCAAATTGTTCCTCTAATGATGAATACTGATTATGGGCCTAACAAACATGTTCTCTACAGAATTTTTGTAAATGTCCAAGCCATCTGCAAGCAAGTCGAAGGCCTCTCCCAGTCACACAAAACCATCACCTGGCAAACCTGTGTATAAAAAGATGAAGTACAAGTATGATAAGTACTTGAATATGTTCCCTAAAAGCTTAGTGGACTCCAATGTGGCAGATATCAGAGATACTAAAATTGGGCATGTAGATATGAAGGAGTTTGAAAATAGAAGCAAGAAGGCTCCATCCCGTATGACAATTTTGATGAAGTCAAAATTGGACAAGTATGCATCTTTTCCTGTTGCAGCTCATGATCAAGAATTTGTACTGGTTGTGGCAGAACACTTCAACCCAAACACTCATCAAGTGAAAGATGCTGAAAAGAATGTGGTAATGGCACTTGATAGTTTATAGTTTAACAGTCTTTTCAAGGGTCTAAAGGAAGTTGAAGTTGTTGATATAACCATGGATAGTGCACAAGCATATTATGAGAAGCACATAGATAAGTGCAAGAAAACAATCAACACTATATTTTTATCTACTCAGTGTGACTCAACTATCACCAGATGGCCTAAGTACTTTCATAGAAGTGATTTCAGTGAAGAGTATAATGACATGGTTACAATTCTTGATGAGTTAGAGGTTTGAGAGATTCTCATTACTTTGAGGAGTGGATGTGTTACTACATGAAGGTCATCAGAAAGGGAACAACCAAGATTGATTGGGGAGATCAAACCAATGATGCTTTATGTATTCAGCTAAAGGAAGTCAAAACATCATTGAAATTTTATATGACTTCATATCTTGTGTATGCAGCCGCCTTGATGAGGTAGTTTCCAGGACTATCTACCAAAGGAGATAGGAGGTTGTTCCCTATTTGGGATTATTATGATTAGTTAACCATCAATAATCAGGGATCTCATTTCTGAAGAGTCAATGATGCTTTCTTCGCAGTGTGGAGATGTTTTTTCAACAAGAATCTACACAAGGATAGAATTTTAGAAGCAGCATATGACTTGGTGTCCTCTTTTGGTTGTGTGGTCTTACAATTTCTTACTTTTACATATATCTGCATTGGATGTTTCACAGGTGAACCATTAAGGTTGCCTCGATATCCATTGGATAAGATTGTCCTCATGGAATTGTGTCGTTAATTGGTACATGTACATGCCAGATAAGCTTCTACTCATAAGAGAGGTCTCAAATGACCTATCTATTGGTCGATACTCAGTGCTTACGATGCCCAAGGCCAAGAATATGGAGAATGAAATGTTATGGGTCACAATGAGGAGGTTCAGAGCTCGAGAAAACTTTGATTTTTGCAACATGAGAAGTAAAATCAAGAGAAGTTATGTGCATGTACATAGGCATGAGGATGTTGGGAAGATTGTAAAAGTGATGAAGATGTAAGAAAGA
Organism: Cryptomeria japonica; assembly: GCF_030272615.1. Classification (NCBI taxonomy): domain Eukaryota; kingdom Viridiplantae; phylum Streptophyta; class Pinopsida; order Cupressales; family Cupressaceae; genus Cryptomeria; species Cryptomeria japonica. The sequence goes on along the minus strand of NC_081407.1, from coordinate 372,889,792 downwards.
TGGACTATAGTCCTCTTACATTGGAGCAAATAGAAAATTTGGACTTGGCTAAGATTCCAGATACTATGGAAGATACAAATGATATAGTGGACCCTATCTACTTTGAGCATAAAATTGTTGATACTCCCTAACCTTTAATTCAATGGTCAAAGAAAGAAAGCAAAACAATTTCAAAGAGATTTGTGCCTATTATGGCTAATACAAACCAATGGCTATTGAAAAGGGGAATCTGGATGAAATCACTTCTTACTAGTTCTTGTGAAGAAGATAATGATGGTCCAGTGGGGAAGACTTCAGAATTAAGAACCAAGAATAAAGAGGATTCTCAAGAACCCCCACCACCAGTTTCACCAGCAAAATCTAAGGGAAAGGCACCAAAATTCAAGTTCACACTTAAAGGCCCAAAGAAAAGGGAGTCCTCCTCCACGGCCGTGCAACAAGAATCACCTCAAGGGCCTGATCAAACCGAGGAAGAAGAACAAGAACAAGAAGAGGGAGAAATTCATCATGTTGGAGAAGAACAAGAACAACGGGAAAGTTCTACTCCTACTACCTCTCAAACATCATCACCTATTCATGTTGAGATTCATTCTATTGACTCTGATTCTAATGAATAAGTGCAAGAACATGATGAGGTGAGAAGATATTGAGTTGGGTGATGAACAAGGTCAAGAGGGGAGCAATGAAGAATTTGTTACTCTTTCTAACCTTCCTAGCTTTGATGACATTCCAACTTCCATGATTGAGTCATTAATCTTGGATTTATTGAGGCCATGGAATAGATTACTCAGGAGCAATAGGTAGTAAATCTTCCTACTTCTTCTTCCATGACAAAAACTCCACCCTTGGTGTGCACAATTTTCATTCTTGCGATAACAACTTATGTTATTACATCAATGCCTCCAATAGATACAACAGTTGGGACAATTAATGTCTTACCAACTTCTATGTCACTTCCGCCACCAGGATTAGTTTCTACAATTCCATTTGTGACTACTTCTATGATGCTTAAATTACTAAAATGGCCTTGGTACAAGTGGGACCATCAACAGCGATATCTTCAGGTCAGCCACCTACTAGTTTACCTGCAGTTACCCAAGTGGAGGGAACTACTCCAACCACACAATCAGTCTTACCTCCTTGGTTGGACACAGTGGCACCAAAAAGGAAGAAGCAAGTTGTCTCACCAAATGACTTTGACTTTGAACACTTTCTCCTTTGAAGGAAAAGGCAACCAAAAAGCCAAAGACAGTATCAAGGGTGTTGGTTGAACCTGTAAGTAAAAGAAAATATGTCGAAGTGATTGTGCCAGCTATAGGTAAAACCAAAGATAATATTCAACTGGCATATTATACAGTTCCAATTGTCGAGCATGGGGAAGAAACTCATGAGAACATGAAGCAAGATTCAAGAGCTACAAATGAGGCTATCATGAGAAGACTTGATGAAGAACGTGTTGAAAAGCTGAAATTGAAGGAAAAGTGTGGACAACTAACCAATGTTCTAATCAAAGTGACCCATACCTCTCAAATAGTAGAACCAATTGTTTCATCCATCGATATAGAAGCACTCAAAATAATGGAACAAGTGGGGGTTAAGGGTCGAGTGGTGGATCAATGGATTGAAAGGTTGAAATCTGAAGGCTCCCTCCTCTTATATTCAAAAATCAAGATGTTGAAAGACTTTGCAATCATGCAAAGTCAAATACAAGGAATCAAAACCACTTTCATGCAAGAGATAGAGGAAGATAAAAATAATTTGTAGTTGTGGAGAAAGATGGAGGACTTCAACATTGATTTCCTTGTAGAAAATAGAGTGCTAAAAACAAGAGGAAAGTATGTTCAAATTTTATCTCTACTAACACACATGAATGAATTGATCAAACATATGGTCATAGATCTTGAAGGTGAGATTAAGGGTTGTGATAAAATATTGATCAAATTTCAGCAAGAATAGTTGATATCCCTTGCTTCTTATATGGTAAGGATAATTAGCAGTTGGTCACAAGAGATACCATCATCTAGGAATTCCACTCTCTAATCTCACATTGAGTAGAGCAAGATTTCACTCTGAACACTTTTGAAAAGCTTCTTGAAATACAGGTTAGTTTAGAGTTGCTTTCCTCTTTTCTCAAAGATGGAAAGAAGAAGCATGTGAAGACTAGAGATGCTATATTCTGGATCAATGCTATATCAAGTTCCATCGCCCTGCTAGATGAAGCTGAGATGAAATCCATCTTGGCTAAATTTTAAGAATTTAAATCCAATGAGGAGGAGAAAGATGAATAAAGTGTCCCCTTTTTGACACTTAGTTTTTCATGTAGATGCATTTTTAATGTAGTTGCATTTTTAGATGCTGTAAGTTTTCTCATAGGTGCATGTTCCCTTTATGTTGTAGTTGTAGTCAAGTGGGACTGTATAGTTGAATTAGTCAACTGTGCCCACCTTTTTCTCCTTTTCTCTCCTATATATAGAGGAGCCTCATTTGTAAATATTTTTCTTTTTATTATGCTAAGCAAGACTCTAGCGAATTTTTGCCTCAATTAAGACTTTGAGATTTTTTGTTGTGAAGACTCAATCAAGCAAATAAAGAAAGCAATTCCATTTGATCTCAAACTTTGTCTTGTGTCAAAGATTGTTTATATGAGTTAAGGTTCCTATGTTCATTGCTTATATATGTTCTTTAATTTCTTGATATTGGTGATATTGTTTAATGTGAGTAATAGAGCTTTCCAATTGTGATAAGTAGACTTTGTGCTATTCACATATTTGGGAAATTTTCTTATGTTAAGTGATTAGTGGTAGGATTTGTATTGCTTCTATTACTTGTCATTTTAAGGGATTGGGAAATTATACTTGAAGACTTTGAGTTGCAAGTTAAATTTATTATCATTTGTAATTATTAGCCTAGTTAGAATTGCATTCAAGAAAGACTTTGTGCTTCTTGATTGTAAGTTTAGTTTGTTCATTTCTTTAAGTTTAAAAAGTGATAGAGAATTGTAACAAAGTGGAGGGAGAATACATAAAATCTGAAAAAAGAGAGTTTTATGCCCAAAACTTACCCACAAATTTTAGTTTCTTGTTAATTAGAGAAGAAATTTCAAAGGGAACCACGCCTTGCTAAGAGGAGAGATTAATTTCTCAACATAGCTCTGTGTGAATTATATATTTTTTTGTTGGTATGCTAGTGACAAAATATTCACCCAATAGTTTTTTGGTGACTCTATTGGGGAACGATGTGCAACCGGTATTTTCTTTCTAGGTTGTAGTGCACTTTCATTGTAATATCTATATTGCTGATTTTCTCAAAATTTTAATCTGGCTGATCGAAGTTACACTCATGGATAACGAGTAGCAGGAATTGTTGATCCTACCTTTGAGTTTTTGCAGCAACATAATTTCCTTTTTGTGACTTCTCCATAGACGCGATCTCCTTTGTAGCAGAAACATAGTTTTCCTCCTACTGCACAGTGGTCTCCTGTACCAAGTCAGGCTTCAAGTTTGCAAATTTTGGTTGTTCCACTTGCAAATATTTTTGTAATACCACCATATAATCCATTAAGGATGGTTGTTACAAGTCCTTGGGGTACTGTGTTTGGTCATTTGGTCCTTTGAGCTTAATGGAACCTTTGCATGTACTTCCAAAAGGCACAAGAAAGAATTTGCCTAAGTTTTTGGGAGATGGTGCTCAACATCGTGATGAGAACATCATTGCTTTTTATATTGCATGTGGTGCTCTCGGTGTTGAACATGAAGATGTATATGTGTGTTTGTTTATTGAAACTTTGCAAGGTGCAGTTGTTGATTGGTTCTATCATCTTCCAAATAATTGTATTATAGATTGGACCAACCTCAGAACAAGGTTTGAGGCAAGGTTCAAGCCTGTTGAAGATGATCATGCATTTTTAGTGCAATTGACTCAAACGAAAAAAGAACCACAAGAGCCCATGTGATAATTTGTGGCAAAGTTCAATAAGTTGCACAATCGCATTCTGGCTGCTTCACAACCTGCTACTGGAAATTTGAAATCTTTCTTTATTAATGCTCAATAGCCAGAAGTGAGTTTTCTCTTGTGTAGGGAAAATGCTACAAATTTGGTTACTGTACAACAGATGGCCATATCAGTTGAAGATGATCTTATCCTTGAGAGTAAGATAAGAAAGGATCCTAACAAGGTTAGGAATAATTAGATTGTTGACACATCACCTTTTTCAACAAATTTTGTCGATCCTATGATTCAAAAGCTAGTAAATGAGTTGTTAGCACTTAAGAAGAAAATTTCCTCCCAAGGAAATACTTCTTACCATGATGTTCCAAGAAGGACTTATCCAAATAATGCTTCCAATTATGTTGCATGCAATCAAAAAAAGTTACCCCCTACTCTAGAGAGACTTGCATTGGAAGCACCACCTCAGAATTCAGCTACAGGTTATTATGAAACTGAACAAAATGATCTTCCTCTATTTGGTGAGGAAGATGCCAATTTTCTTCAAGGAGGTGATGCAGAATTGGCTGGCGACTCTAACATCAGATATATGCAGTATGAAGAAGATGATGTGGTAGATGCGCAAGACAGAGATGTCTTTGCAGTTTTCATCTGTTCGCAAGCACAAGTAGCACAATCACCTACCAATGCGAAGAGTGATGATTCTACACAAGCTAAGCATTCTCAACACTTCCCAGTTACTATTTCTAAGCATGAAACTCCTTTACCAAATCCTCCAAAGCACAACTCCACTCCAAAAGACAATGCGAAGGATAAAAATGTAAGTGCTCCTTCGACTGCTATAAATTTTTCAACAGCTGTTAATTCTTCTGCACCTGCATCAAAGACCAATGCACCCAATGTTTCAAGTTTTCAAAATGAGAACCTTAACCAATATTTGATGAATTCTTTTTAGTCACTTGATATTATAGATCATGCTAGGAAAACTAAAGTACAAATGTCTGAGGTAGAATATTTGAGATCCAATCCAAATCAATTTGATCATCTGGTCAAATTTGTAAAAGAAAAAGATACTTCCCCAAGTAATCCTCCCAAATCCAACACATCTCAAAATAATCTAGTTGGTTCCCCTTCTCCTATAGGAAAGAGAGAAATGTTTTATATCTCCTTATTGATTAATGGTCATAGGTTAAGTAATTGTGTAATTGAATCCAAAGCATCTGACAATGTTATGCCAGTTGAAGTTGCCAACGTTCTTGGTTAGACCTTGACCAAGACGTTTGGTAGATTCTTTTTCATGGATAATAAGAAAGTCCCACTGATAGGTCAAATTAAGGATGCGCAATTTTCTTTTGTCGCATTTCCAAAAAAGAAGATCAAAATGACAGTATTGGTAGCCGATGTGCTAGCTTCCTATGGCATACTTTTGGGAAGGAATTTTTGTAGAGATGTTGGAGGAGAATTAAACAAGGATATGACTGAAGCACATATTCACGTCAAGGGAGATCAAAAATTTGTATCTAGAAAAGGAGTCACAATACACCATTGTGAAATCTGATGATCAGCGGGCTCAGATTATTTTTGAGTCATCAAGTATGGGAAATCATTTCATACATGTTGATGATGAGTTTTAAGTTGTTCCTAAAATTGAGGATGTCATGTCACTTGATGAAATTTCTAGTGATTGTGAAAGTATTATTGTTGAGTCTATGGGATCTTCAACTCCACAAGAGCAGCCTCTCAATTTTGATGTTGTCAGTGTTGGTGGTCTAAATGATGTTTAGACATTAGAGTTTGATGGTGGTTGCTCTTCCATGGGATCAGGAGCCAGTATTATTTTGGTGTCTCCTGATGGTAATATATTCCCATTCTCTTTCAAGTTACAATTTAATAATGCTAATAATACTATTGAGCATGAGTCTCTTCTTTTGGGAATGAATGTTTCTCAAAAGAAAGGAATTAAGAATTTGCATGCTCAGGGAGATGTTGAATTGATTGTTTGTCAAGTGAGAAATATCTATTAGATAAGAAGCGATAAGCTAAGGCATTATCATAATCTTGTGTGGGATCCAATTGAGGCATTTGATGCCTTTGGTCTATCTATTGTTTCCCATGAATTCAATGATAGAGCAGATTCTTTAGTAGTATCTACAACCTTGTTGGTTCCACACAAGGATTTTTCAGGACCTATATATTATTGAAATGATCTTTCAACCAAGTGTTCCTGATAATTCTGACAATTGGCAAGTGTTCAATGACAGTCAGCATGTAATCAATTTCTTGCAAACTGCTAATAATTTTGATGACTTGTATTTTGATGGTAGTCGGTATCCTTCAAAAGATGTCATTGAAAGTGTTGATGCAGAAATTAATGAAAAGTTCCTACAATTGAAAGGTAATAAGACTCCTAAGGGTCTTATTTCTCTTGAAAATTTGTTTGACAAACATGATCACTATGTCAAAAAGCAATAGAAATCAATTGCTAGTACAATGGAGTATGATCAAGTGAACATTGGAACGGATGTGAATCCAAAGATGATCAACATTAGAAAATGTTGTTTGCATGAAGAAAGGCTTAAGTTTGTTGCATTATTGCAACAATATATTGATGTCTTGGCCTACTCTTATGATGACTTAAAGTCTTTTTATCCTGAAGAGCTTCGTCATGACATTCCATTGAAGCCGAGTTTTTCTCCTTTTCATCAAAAGAAAAGGCAGTATAACCCAAATATTTCTGACACCATTTTTGTTGAAATCCAATGCTAAAGGCGAGGATAATCTTTCCTATTCATCACTCCACCTGGATAGCTCATATTGTGCATGTGCGTAAGAAAAATGGTGAGATCCGGATATGTGTTAATTTTGGAATTTGAATCAAGCATTTTTGAAGGATAATTACCCATTTCCTATCATGGATCATGTCTTACAAGTTGTTACTAGATCTGAAATGATGTCCATGTTGGACGGATTTTTGGGTTATAATCAAGTGGAGGTTCTTGAGTAGGATCAACACAAGGCTGCTTTAACCACACCTTGGGGTGTTTTTGCATACCGTGGGATACCTTTTGGCTTGATAAATCCAGGAGAAACTTTCCAATGTGCAATGGATTTGGCTTTCCAATATTTTCTTGGTAAGCTCATTGTAGTATATCTAGATGATCTGACAGTTTATTCTAAGAAGTGTCAAGATAATTTCTATCATTTGTAGCAAGTGTTAGGAAAGTGTCACCAACATGGAATTTCCCTTAATCCCAAGAAATTTGTGTTTGGGGTTACTGAAGGTAAGTTGCTTGGGAATATTGTCTCGAGGGAAGGTATCAAGATTGATGTTGAAAGAGTAAAGGCCATCTGTGATCTTTCCCTGCCAGCAAGTAAGACTGTCGTGCATTCTTTCTTCAGTAAAGTAAACTTCTTGCGAAGGTTTATTCTGGACTTTTTTTAGCAGACTCGTCACATAGTTGACATGATTAAAGGCAAAGCTCTTTTCAAATGGACTCATGAAGGAAAGAAATATTTTCATGAAATTAAGGAAGCCATGGCAAGTGCCCCAGTTTTGGTGTGTCCTGATTACACCAAAGAATTTACCGCATTTCTAAGCATGGAACTCCTTTACCAAATCCTCCAAAGCACAACTCCATTCCAAAAGACAATGCAAAGGATAAAAATGTAAGTGCTCCTTCGACTGCTACAAATTTTTCAACAGCTGTTAATTCTTTTGCACCTGCATCAAAGACCAATGCACCCAATGTTTCAAGTTTTCAAAATGAGAACCTTAACCAATATTTGATGAATTCTTTTTAGTCACTTGATATTATAGATCATGCTAGGAAAACTAAAGTACAAATGTCTAAGGTAGAATATTTGAGATCCAATCCAAATCAATTTGATCGTTTGGTCAAATTTGTAAAAGAAAAAGATACTTCCCCAAGTAATCCTCCCAAATCCAACACATCTCAAAATAATCTAGTTAGTTCCCCTTCTCCTACAGGAAAGAGAGAACCGTTTTATATCTCCTTATTGATTAATGGTCATAGGTTAAGTAATTGTGTAATTGACTCCAAAGCATCTGACAATGTTATGCCAACTAAAGTTGCCAATGCTCTTGGTTAGACCTTGACCAAGACGTTTGGCAGATTCTTTTTCATGGATAATAAGAAAGTCCCACTGATAGGTCAAATTAAGGATGCACAATTTTCTTTTGCCGCATTTCCAGACAAGAAGATCAAAATGACAGTATTGGTAGCCGATGTGCCAACTTTCTATGGCATACTTTTGGGAAGGAATTTTTGTAGAGATGTTGGAGGAGAATTAAACAAGGATATGACTGAAACACGTATTCCCATCAAGGGAGATCAAAAATTTGTATCTAGAAAAGGAGTCACAATACACCATTGTGAAATCTAATGATCAGTGGGCTCAGATTATTTTTGAGTCATCAGGTATGGGAAATCATTTCATACATGTTGATGATGAGTTTTAAGTTGTTCCTGAAATTGAGGATGTCATGTCACTTGATGAAAGTTCTAGTGATTGTGAAAGTATTGTTGTTGAGTCCATGGGATCTTCAACTCCACAAGAGCAGTCTCTCAATTTTGATGTTGTTAGTGTTGGTGGTCCAAATGATGTTTAGACATTAGATTTTGATGGTGGTTTCTCTTCCACGGGATCAGGAGCCAGTATTATTTTGGTGTCTCCTGATGGTAATATATTCCCATTCTCTTTCAAGTTACAGTTTAATAATGCTAATAATACTATTGAGCATGAGTCTCTTCTTTTGGGAATGATTGTTGCTCAAAAGAAAGGAATTAAGAATTTGCATGCTCAGGGAGATGTTGAATTGATTGTTTGTCAAGTCAGAAATATCTATCAAATAAGAAGCGATAAGCTAAGGCATTATCATAATCTTGTGTGGGATTCAATTGAGGCATTTGATTCCTTTGATCTATCTGTTGTTTCCAATGAATACAATGATAGAGAAGATTCTTTAGTAGTATCTGCAACATTGTTGGTTCCACACAAGGATTTTTCAGGACCTATATATTATTGAAATGATCTTTCAACCAAGTGTTCTTGATAATTTTGACAATTGGCAAGTGTTCAATGATGATCAGCATGTAATCAGTTTCTTGTAGACTGTTGATAATTTTGATGACTTGTATTTTGATGGTAGTCGATATCCTTCAAAAGATGTCATTGAAAGTGTTGATGCAGAAACTGGTGAAAAGTTCCTACAATTGAAAGGTAACAAAATTCCTAAGGGTCTTATTTCTCTTGAAAATTTGTTTGACAAACATGATCGCTATGTCAAAAAGCAATAGAAATTAGTTGCTAGTACAATGGAGTATGATCAAGTGAACATTGGAATGGATGTGAATCCAAAGATGATCAACATTAGAAAATGTTGTTTGCATGAAGAAAGGCTTAAGTTTGTTGCATTATTGCAGCAATATATTGATGTCTTGGCCTACTCTTATGATGATTTAAAGTCTTTTTGTCCTGAAGAGCTTTGTCATGACATTCCATTGAAGCCGAGTTTTTCTCCTTTTTGTCAAAAGAAAAGGTAGTATAACCCAAATATTTCTGACACCATTTTTGCTGAAATCCAATGCTAAAGGTGAGGATAATCTTTCCTATTCATCACTCCACCTGGATAGCTAATATTGTACATGTGCGCAAGAAAAATGGTGAGATCCGGATATGTGTTAATTTTGGAATTTGAATCAAGCATTTTTGAAGGATAATTACCCATTACCTGTCATGGATCATGTCTTACAAGTTGTTACTTGATCTGAAATGATGTCCATGTTGGACAGATTTTCGGGTTATAATCAAGTGGAGGTTCTTGAGCAAGATCAACACAAGGCTAGTTTAACCACACCTTGGGGTATTTTTGCATACCGTGGGATACCTTTTGGCTTGATAAATGCAGGAGGAACTTTCCAACGTGTAATGGATTTGGCTTTCTGATATTTTCTTGGTAAGTTCATTGTAGTATATTTGGATGATCTGGCAGTTTATTCTAAGAATTGTCAAGATAATTTCTATCATTTGCAACAGGTGTTAGGAAAGTGTCGCCAACATGGAATTTCCCTTAATCCCAAGAAATCTATGTTTGGGGTTACTGAAGGTAAGTTTCTTGGGAATATTGTCTTGAGGGAAGGTATCAAGATTGATGTTGAAAGAGTAAAAAGCCATCTGTGATCTTTCCCTACCAGCAAGTAAGACTGTCGTGCATTCTTTCTTCGGTAAAGTAAACTTCTTGCGAAGGTTTATTCCAGACTTTTTCGAGCAGACTCATCACATAGTTGACATGATTAAAGGAAAAGATCTTTTCAAATGGACTCATGAAGGAAAGAAATATTTTCATGAAATTAAGGAAGCCATGGCAAGCACCCTAGTTTTGGTGTGTCCTGATTACACCGAAGAATTTATCATGTATAGTTATGCATCTGATCATACATGTTCAGTTATACTAATACAAAAGAATAATGAGGGAGTTGAATCACCTATTGCATTCATGAATTATCCATTAAAGGCTCATGAATTAAAATACTCATAAATGGAGAAACATGTCTTTGTCATGGTTAAAGTGGTAAAAAAATTTAGATTTTATATTCTAAATTCACATGTCATTGAACTTGTTCTTGATGTTGTTGTCAAGTCAATTCTAATACAATGGGAATTTGGAACTAAAAGGGGAAACTGGGTTGCCAAAATTCAAGAATATGACATGGAAATTAAGCCTACCAAGTTGGTTCATGGAAAAGGTTTGTGTCAGTTGATCACCGATAACAAATCAAGTGATGAGGTAGTGCTTGAAAATAAAGGCATGAATGAAGATCTTCCCAAGGTTTTTTTTATCAGCACCACAGATGAGTGGTATTTTGATTTGGCATATCTTTTAACATATGGTGAGTGTCATACACACTTAGCTGGAACTAGAAGCTCAAAGCAGTGAAATTTTTCTTATGGGACATTAGTTTGTATAAGAAGGGTTTGGAAGGAAATTTCCTGCGTTGTATTGACAAGCAACAACAAGTGAGGTCACTTCAAGCTTTTCATGATCTTTCTTGTGGTGGACACTTTTCAGCTCTTGTCACTGCACACACAAAATTTTGCATGCAAGATACTGTTGGCCAACATTTTTTAAGGATGCATACAGTTGAGTTTACAAAAGCGATCAATGTCAATAGTTTGTTGGTAAGCCTAAGCTAGCAGCACTTCCTCTTAAGCCAGTGGTAATTGAAGATCCTTTTCAATAGTGGGGATTGGATTTCATTGGACCTGTTAATCCAACATCTAGTGACGGTCACATCTATATCCTCACTATGACAGATTACTTCACCAAGTGGGTGGAGGTGATTCCAGCAAGGCAAACTACTTCAGCAGTGGTTTGTCAATTTTTGAAAGAAAACATCGTTTCAAGGTTTGGTGTTCCTCATAAGATAGTAACCGATAATGCTTCTTGTTTTTCATCTTATGAGATCATTGACTTCTATTTCAATTATGGTATTACCCTTTTGCACTCATTTGACTATTATCCATAAGGAAGTGGTTAGGCCAAGTCAAGCAACAAGAACCTGGTTACCATTATTAGGAAGCTTGTTGATGAGAGACAACAGACTTGGCATATGGCTCTCTATGATTTGCTATGGTTGGATCGTATAAATCCAAAAAGAGCAATTGGCATGTCACCTTTCCAACTTCTATATGGATTGAATGCTGAGATTCCTATCACTTTGGAACTTCCATCATTGAAGCTTGCCAAGGTCGTTAAAGATGAAACTTATCAAGGTTCACTTGATAAGAAGATCATGTTTCTTTCTCAATTGGAGGAAACAAGAGCAGAGGTGGTGGATATAATTATTGCACACCAAAGCCAAATGAAGGTGTTATTTGAGAAGAAGGCAACTTATCATGAGTTCACAGTTGGTGATCAAGTCTTGTTATAGGACAAGAGGAGGGAACCAAAGGGTATGCATGGGAAATTCAATTCCTTATGGAGAGGTCCCTTCACTATTCATGAAGTATGTGGCTCACATAGCTATTTTATTGCATATGCTGATGGTACCCAGTTCTCACTACCTCATAGTGGAAAACATTTAAAGCTCTTTACTCGATAAGGAGCAATGCAAAGAAATTTTATACATGTTGTAAATGTTTTGTATAGTTTTTCTTTTGAGTCATTTTGTCACCTGACTCTATAGCCTAATGGATACACGCACTCGGAGTTCTGGATTCTACAAGCTTCAAGTGGTGTAGCTTGTTCCCTAGTCAAAGCTAGTTGTTGTCCTCAATTTCGGCATGGCCTAAATCATTAGGCAACCCTATGAAACTTGTCCATTTCGTACCTCACAGACTTTGAAAGAGGCTAATTAACCTTGTCGATTAATCATTTTTTTTGTTTCACGTCTTTTCATTTAGTCCTTTTTGAGTTTTTAAGTTTTTTTTGTTTTACTAACATGTCGGGTTTTAAAATCCAACTTGCCAGTTAGGCCAACTAACACATCGGACTTTAAAGTCTGATGTGTTAGTTGGCCTAACTGGCAAGTCGGATTTTAAACCTCGACCTGTAGTTATGTTGAGCTAGCAGGTTGGGTTTTAAAGTCCAACCTACCAAGGTCTTGTGTCGACAGGTTGGACTTTAAACCCTGACTTTTCAACACAATTTGCATTTATTGCAACTCGTGTTTATGTTTTAGCTAGTTGGGTATGTGCAATATCATGGTGTGCCAAAGCAAACCCTTAAGTGGCAATGAAATTTCAAAAAATCAGAGTTATGCAACTTGACATGAAAATTTCAATAAGTTATGAACATTATTTTTAAAATCTATAAGAAGAGAATCTATAGAAAATTGAATGTAGTTTCTAAGCTATTAGTTGTTTTTTGGAAAAAAAAAAATCCTATTTGATAAAAATTTCAAATTTCAATGCAGTGGTACTAAAATTTTAGGAAAAAGATAAGAAGTAGGTGTATGTCTGACCACACTAATCACAATCAAATCATAATATTTTTGATAAGATTTATAATATAATTATTAGACTCATGTCTACATGTGGCACATATTTTTATAATTTTTTATAAAGTAAATAATTATTTATAATTTGTTTAATACAGATTTTTCAGAAATTCAGAAACTCCTATGTCTGACCACCTTAACTTGGTCAAAACCTTATGAAATTCAATTTTTTTTAATTTTTCCCTATAGTAGACGAAGCATAGGATGTGACGAATGTTTTGGATTCAAAAAATGTTATACCATTTGAAATTTATGAGTGTTTTTCAATTAGTTTATCAATCAGGACTTTTGTCAGAATTCAATTAGAAAATAAATAATTATTATTTATTAAAGTTGAAATAAGACAAGCCTTATATTGTTGGAAAGTTGAGAACATCCTTAAAAAACCCTTTTCGTTTTATCAATTTTGGTTATAAAAAAAAGTCATCAACCACCAGTGTAAAATATGGAAAATCAAGGAATACTGAAAAACACGTTTTTTAGTTGACTTTGTAGGCTTATCACTTCCAAGCCAAATCCCAAAGCAAACCTGAGCCAAAATTTCAAATTTGAAATTTGTACAATCAAAATCGGATATCCAATTTTAATAATTAAATTCAATAACGAAATTTGCACATTATTAATCTATTGTTTATTAATATATTAATATACAATATATTAATTTATAAATATATTAGTATATGATATTAGGAAGAGGGAGAGGGGGGAGTGGGGGAGAGAGAGAGGGGTAAGGGAGAGAGAGATAGAGAGATAGAGATATTACAGGAGAGGGAGAGAGAGAGAGAGAGAGGGAGAGAGAGTGGGGGAAGGGAGAGAGATAAAAAAATTAGGGGAGAGGGAGAGAGAAAGAGAGAGAGATTAGGGAAGAGAGAGAGAGAGAGAGAGAGATTAGGGGAGAGGGAGGGAGAGGGGGAAGAGGGAGAGAGAGAGGGAGGGGGAAGGGGAAGGGGTCATATTGTGTCCTATGACCCCTTAGGACACCATATGACCCCTTAAGTATCAAATTTTTGTAAGCAATATTGGCACTGCTTTTTATATTGTAAAAATGGTTCATCTTGCCACCTTATGACACACTATAACCCATTAGGACACCATATGGTGTCGTTAGGGGTCATATGGTGTCCTAAGGGGTCATGGGATTCCATATGACCCCTTATGACACCATATTGGGTCGTTATGGGTCCTGTGGTGTCCTAAGGGGTCATATTGTGTCCTATGACCCCTTAGGACACCATATGACCCCTTACAACACCAAATTATGTCGTTATGGGTCATATTGTGTTCTAAGGGGTCATATTGTGTCATATGACCCCTTAAGACACCATATGGCCCCTTAGGACATGGTGTAAATAATTATTCATCGTGGATATTATTACACCTTACTTAAGTTTACTTAGGAAATGCATTTCATAATAATTTGGGTATGAGACACTTGGGTGTTTGTGCCACATTGGGATAGTGTGTGTAGAAGAATTTCCACCTTTTATGGTGTGATCTTATTACTACTCTATCATATCCACTTATTGTGGAGTGATAATTCCACCTTCAGTGGGTGATCCACCTCATGTGGAATATTTTATTGTTTCTCCTACCTACCACACCTATTTCCTATCTACCCTTGTTTCTTATTGAGTCACATGTCATGTTTGTGTGCTCACATATCCATATAGCCTTGCCTATATATGCAGGCTCATCTACATTGTAACAATGACTATTGATCATTTATCTATTGATGAGAATACAGTTTATTCTTGTCCTATATCTTTTCTCTCTATTTGTACATTTCATTGAGCTCTTTGATCTTGGCAAAATCTCATAGGATACAATATGACCCTTTATGATACTATATGGTGTCGTTATGTGTCATATGACCTCTTATGACACCATATGGTATTGTTACTCATTAGGGGTCATATAGTGTCCTAAGGGGTCATGGGATACCATATGACCCCTAAGGACAACATATGACCCCTTATGACACCATATTGGATCATTATGGGTCCTATGGTGTCCTAAGGGGTCATATTGTGTCCTGTGACCCCTTAGGACACCATATGACCCCTTACAACACCAAATTGTGTCATTATGGGTCCTATTGTGTCCTAAAGAGTTGTATTGTGTCATATGACCCCTTGAAACACCATATGACCCCTTAGGACACAATATGACCCTTTACGACATTATACAGTGTCGTTATGGGTCCTATGTCCCCTTAAGACAACATATGACCCCTTACAACACTAAATTGTGTTGTTATGGGTCATATTGTGTCCTAAGGGATCATATTGTGTCATATGACCCCTTAAGACACCATATGACCCCTTAGGACACAATATGACCCCTTATGACACCATATTGGGTCGTTATAGGTCTTAAGGGGTCATATGACCCCTCTCCCCTAATCTCTCTCTCCCCCTCTCCCCTAATCTCTCTCTCCCTCTCCCCTAGTCTCTCTCTCTCCCTCTCCCCTAATCTCTCTCTCTCTCCCTCTCCCCTAATTGTTATCTCTCTCTCCCCCTTTCCCCTAATCTCTCTCTCCCTCTCCCCTCATCTCTCTCTCCCTCTCCCCTCATCTCTCTCTCTCTCTCTCTCTCTCTCTCTCCCTCTCACCTAATCTCTCTCTCTCCTCCTCTCCCCTAATATTTCTCTCTCTCTCTCCCCCTTTCCCCTAATCTCTTTCTCTCTCTCTCCCCTAATCTCTCTCCCCCTCCCCCTCTCTCCCCTAATCTCTCTCTCTCCCCCTCTCCCCTAATCTTTCTCTCTCTCTCCCCCTTTCCCCTAATCTCTCTCTCCCTCTCCCCTAATCTCTCTCTCTCCCCCCCTTAATCTCTCTCTCTCTTCCTCTCCCCTAATCGCTCTCTCTCTATCCCCTAATCTCTCTCTCCCTACCCCCTCCCCCCTTTCTCCAATAATCTCTCTCTTCCCCTCCCCTAATCTCTCTCTCTCTCAAATATGAGTACTCAAATCGGATATCCAATCAGATATCCAATTTCTGCCACTATCATTAATGTGGCAATAGTAAAAAAAAGGTGGCAATGAGAATTATTTTGGGACCCCAAATTTATGCATTAAAAATCGGATGTCTAATTCTATAAATAAAAAAGAGCCTTGTGGGCCATTTTGTGGATTCCAATGGCCCACATTCTTCACATTCTGGTTTTTGTCAACAATCATAGGTTTTTAGACAGGTTGAGACAATTTTTTGCTTTTGAGAGATTCTTAAAGTCAAATCTTACATTGTCAATCATTTAGGAGCATCTTTGTGGAGGTAAATGGGGAGTAGTAGTCATTGGAAGTCTAAATGCAAAAGAAAGATTTCAAATGACCAAAACCTTTATGCTCATGCGGGTCTTTTTTATGATATACAACACTATCGCATTATGATTTTTGCGTCAACATAGTGGGTTCACTCGATATAATTTGAAGGGAGGTATTTTTATGGTATATAATCTCACCTTTTCATTTATTATCATGCATTTCAGTTGAAGTGCTTATCATAAAGCCTTTATGTTCATGCATGCATTTTATGTGTAGACTAACAACTCTTAAAAATACAGGTTCATGCTAGATCATTCATTGTTGATTATTTTACTCTTGGTTATGGTACATATTTCTTGGGGTTATCAATATTTAGCTACTTTTAAGTTTTCTTTCAAGAGCTGCAAAAATTTACAGCCAAACAAAACACCATATGCTCTATGTGCGTTAATGAGATTAAATATTGTGTGTAAACACTAAGTCCCTCCCTTTGTCAATGTGATTAAATTTTGTAAACTTTCACACACTATGTCAAGTGAATGTATTGCCATTCAGAAATGACAATATCTACCATCGTCTTCAACCATGTAGAGAATGCAATGAGAAGGGCTTTAATCAACATGCGTCTTTCTTCAAAGTTATGCTTGTAGAATTTGCAAAGAAATTGGTAAGTTTCGTAATTATACAATCTTGTACATCTTAAAAATGTTTCAAATGATCTATTTATAATTTGACAAATAATTTATTTGAAGTGTTATAATTTGTTTCTTGTAGCGTATTCATTCCGCATAAAAAGGTTGCTTATTTTGGTCTTCATTTATATGCAGGTATCGCTCTATGTAAGATTTTCTCTTAGGACATGAGGATGTCTGATGCAGATGAAGTGGGATGTTGTATTTGTATATGGATGTGAATGGATGTAACTTAAATATGATGATATACGATGTCCATAAGCAAATTGGTTTAGTTATATTGATGATATACAATGTATCTATACATGAGTACATTGGTGTAGTTGTATTGATAATGATGAAAAATCATGTTTGCATATTCCTTCATGGATGTCACATGCAAGTGTAATGGTAACTATGTGTATACAATACATGGAAATATTGTTTGATTACTATGTGTCTACTATGTAATGCTTTTTTATCTATATTTTTTCATTGAATGAGTTTGACGATTTTTTCATCTATTGAAAAAATGCTTCCCTAATAAAATCATAGGGAGTCTTGAAAAAATGAGATAGGCTTTTGTAGGGACCCCTCTCGTGGCTTCGTAGGTTTAAATGGATCATTCACAAGTGCCATAGATTCTAGTTAGGGCCTGTCAAAGTTTGACAATTTTTAGCACTTAGGGCGCTCAAGGTACAACATCGGTAGGGTATGACCCCGAGCGTTTGACCAAGTGTGGGGGGGGGGAATAGGAGCATGCATAGGGTAAGAATGCCTAACTGGACATGTCAGAACTGACATTTCATGATCACGACAAGCAAAATGATAAATTGGCCACATGACAACATTTGATTGAATGAGACTAACGAATTTTCATCAGCTGAAAAAATGTTGCCCTAATAAATCGTAGGGAATCTTGAAAAATCAAGATAGGCTTTTGTAGGGACCCCTCTCATGGCCCCATAGGCTCAAATGGATTTTTCACAAGTGCCATGGATTTTGAGTTAGGGTCCATCAAAGTTTGACAATTTTTAGCACTTAGGGTGCTCAAGGGACGACTCCAGTAGGGTATGAGCCTGAGTGTTCAACTGAGGGGGGGGGGGGAATAGGAGCATGCATAGGGTAAGAATGCCTAACTGGACATGTCGAAACTGATAGTTCATGATCATGACGAGCAAAATGAGAAATTGGCCATGCGACAACATTTGATTGAATGAGACTGACGATTTTTTCACCAACTGAAAAAATGCTACCCTAATAAAACTATAGGGAATCTTGAAAAATCAAGATAGTATTTTTTAGGGACCCCTCTCATGGCCCCATAGGTTCAAATGGATCATTTGCAAGTACCACAAATTCTGAGTTAGGGCCAGTCAAAGTTTGACAATTTTTAGCACTTAGGGCGCTTAAGGGACGACGACGATAGGGTATGACCCCAAGCCTTTGACCGATGGGGGGGGAGGGGAAATAGGAGAATACATAGGATAAGAATGTCTAACTTGACATGTCAGAACTGACGGTTCATGATCACGACGAGCAAAATGATAAATTGGCCACACGACAACATTTGATTGAATGAGACTGACAATTTTTTCACCAAATAAAAAAATGTTTCCTCAATAAAATTGTAGGAAATATTGAAAAACCAAGATAGGCTTTTGTAGGGACCCCTCTCATGGCCTCGTAGGTTCAAATGGATCATTCGCAGGTTCCATGGATTCCGAGTTAGGGCCCATTAAAGTTTAACAATTTTTAGCACTTAGGGCGCTCAAGGGATGACATCGGTAGGGTATGACCCCGAGCATTCGACTGAGTGCAGGTGGGGGGGGGGAATAGGAGCATACATAGGGTAACAATTCCTAACTGGTGGCCACACGACAACATTTGATTGAATGAGACTGACGATTTTTTCACCAGCTAAAAAAATGTTGCCCTAATTAAACCGTAGGGACTCTTGAAAACATGAGATAGGATTTTTTAGGGACCCCTCTCATGGCCTCATAGGTTCAAACGGATCATTTGCAAGTGCCACAGATTCTGAGTTAGGGTATGTCAAAGTTTGACAATTTTTAGCACTTAGGGCGCTCAAGGGATGACATCGATAGGGTATGACCCTGAGTGTTTAATCGAGTGGGTGCGAGGGGGAATAGGAGCGTGCATAGGGTAATAATGCCTAACTAGACATGTTGGAACTGACAGTTCGTGATAACGATGAGCAAAATGAGAAATTTTCCATGCGACAACATTTGATTGAATGAGATTGACAATTTTTTCACCAACTGAAAAAACATTGCCCTAATAAAACTGTAGCAAATATTGAAAAACCAAAATAGGCTTTTGTAAGGACCCCTCTCATGGCCCCGTAGGTTCAAACGAATCATTCATAGGTTGCATGAATTTTGAGTTAGGGCCTATCAAAGTTTGATAATTTTTACCACTTAGGGCTCTCAAGGGATGACGTCAGTAGGGTATGACCTCGAGTGTTCGATCGAGGCAGGGGTAATAGGAGAATGCATAGGGTAAGAATGTCTAACTAGACATGTCAAAACTGACAATTCATGATCATGACGAACAGAATGAGAAATTGGCCATGCGACAACATTTGATTGAATGAGACTAACAATTTTTTCACCAACAGAAAAAATTATGCCCTAATAAAACCATAGGGAAACTTGAAGAACCGAGATGAATCATTTTGACACATGAATCCCCCATTGACAAATTTTGAGTAATCTTGAGCAATTTTGCCAATATGAGTAACCTATGACTAGACATAACAAATATTGGTCTAGATGACCTTATTACATAAAAAATGATTATATTTCACCTTATTTACATTGAGAGTCCATCAAAACACTTGTCTTCCAAATTTGACCTCGTGGAGGCCTAATGAGAAAGGAGCTCATTAAATTTGGTGAAGTTACCAAAGGCAGCTAAATTTAACACTTACAATTTAGATGAAATGAATTATATATAATCTAAAGATTATACAAACAACACTTATGATGAAATGAAATGAATTGTATTGTTCATTAAATAACCATTATTAACCACTGTTAATTATTGGATTGAAGATTAAATTTTAAAATGATAACACCATGCACACATGAGAAACAATTTATATGATCAAATATCAACTTCTATATATATGAAAATGTCAAATGATTACAAGTGTATTTTCATACACAAATATGGCATAAACACCAACTCCAACAAAATGTATGTCTATATATGTGAATGTATGTCCATATACAAAATATACATGCCAACTAGACATGTAAGCATCCCAAAACTATCTATAACATCCTAAGATACTAATGGATCATCAAAATCGATCATCTTCGCCACACTACTTGTCTTTGAAGGATCCTTCACAAGAAAAAACAAACCACAATTAAGATTAGTTATATTATATAACTCACATTCAAAAAGTTAACATAAAAATGAACTATAACTGAACTATTCTTGTTTACCTCATCTCCACATTTTCTCTTTGGCTTTGGAGGACTCTTGATGTATGTCTTCAGCAGAGGAGGTATGTTTTCAATACTTTCATACACAACCTACATATGTTCACAAACATGACATTGATACAAGTTAGCATATAATTGTCACTGATAATAACGAATTATATCTACTAAATGCAAAATAAAATAAACACATGTACCCGAGGCATCTCTTATTCTTCATCATCTTTAGGTATAGTGGGTGTAGTCAACAAGGATGTGAAGCCAAGAATTTTGTGTACATATACACAACAAGTATGTGAAACTATCAATCTATGACTAGATGTGTATAATCATTATAAGTTACTTAAACTATTCATTCAATCATATTTGCATTCAATTACCTTTCTGTTGTCTCCAGTTGCACTACTAGATCCTGAATTGCACAGCCCCGCACTCATGCTACTTGTGCCCTACAAGAGTAAAATAAGATATACATGCAAGTTACTACACAATCTAATTAAAGCCAATATAAATGATGAGCATGTATGTACAATAAAATACAAATGACTAGGTGCAATAATATATGTACCATAAAGGTATCAAGGCCAAATGAAATGGTCATCAAGGTGCCCTCCTGGATCTATGTCAACTCCTCCTCTGTCATCAACTGTTAAATAGAACATGTAAATAAACATTAGCACTTAATATTATCTAGATTATAAATATTCATTTAAAATATAGAATGAACTGTGAAAACACAAATCTTACCACTACATCATCAACGTATGATGAAGGTGCCTCCTTGCCTCTAGCATGTGAGGACTCTCCAGGGTATCCTCCAGTTCGTGTCATAACATCTAGTGCATTGTGCATCTCATGCACCTCATAATCTACAGTATGCGCATGAGGATCAATAGGTTGTCAAAGTGGACCCAAGCATAGGTGCCCACACATGACACAACTATGGGCCACGCAAATATGTGGAGCTGAAGAGGACATGACAGTGCCACTGGATGCACCGCTACCATCAAAAGAGGTTGAGCTACTACCTCAGCCTGAGAAACCAAAAGGCTACTCAAAGAGTGAATAGCTCATATGGTTCATGGCACTACCTCACAGATGATATCTGGATGTCGCACTAGAGGTGGGGGATCAATAGGAGGAGGGTGGACATATAGGCCTTAGACTACTCTGACTACCCCAGGTCTATCTTGGGGCATACCAAAACCCATACCCTGGAAAGGTTGGATGTCAAAGTAGTTCACATGTTTTCCTAAAACAAACTCAGCATACAATTTTTTGATGAAGTAGAAGGGGACATCAAGATTATTATTGGGTGGTTTATCGAAAGCCATCTACCAATGATACCAAAAAAATTTCACAATATCATCATTTGTGCACCATTTAATAAAAAAATGTTTTTTGGGGGTCTACGGGTTGACCAGTGCGGCGATACCAGCTTTGGATATCTTGAGATCCTTGATCTCCTTATAGGACAAGCCATCTGCATATTTTTCCCTCATAGAATCTCACCACAAAAGAGTGGCATTGTGCTCCTCAGTGATGGTTTCTATACTCTTTATGATGGACGTGAGGGGATCAAACATTGTGTTCAGGCGAGGGATCCTACGATAGACATCTGTAATCCCCCTCAATTGGTTCATTTTTTGTGCAATTAAATCCTGAATTGAGGGGGGGGTTGGCAAAGGAGGGTTTCGTGCAAGAGGGTTTGGTTGTTGTGGTTGTGGTTGATCAATGTTTTCACTTTTATCCCCCATTTTTAACCTAATTGAATGTAAACAATTGGATTTAGTTAACAAATTTGAACAATTTTGTATTTGATTTAAGAAAACATATTTTTTATTAAAAAAACATATTTTGAATGAAAAAACAAATAAACAGTAAAAAATGCCAAAAATTGAATGAAAATGATGAAAAACAATAAAAATCCTACCTTTTATTGGATTTTTTACAAATTTGGGTCACAAAATCGGATATCGGGTCCAACTAGATATCGGATTTGCTTGAATTCGCATAGCCGGTGGGTAAAAAATAACCCACAGGCTATCACAGTCCTCTTTTATTATCTCAGAGAATTGGATATCCGATTTTTATAGTTAAATTATTTTAAAATAACAATATATTATATAATATAATATTATATTATATATTATGTATTATTAGGTATAATAGCATATTATATATTATATATTATATATTATATATTATATAATATAATATAATAATATATTATATAATATATAATATGATATTATATTATATAATATATAATATAATATTATATTATATATTATATAATATGTATTATATATTATATAATACATATATAATATAATATTATAATATATTATATATTACATATTATATAATATATTATTATATATTATATAATATATAATGTATTATCTAATATATAATTTATTTTTTAATTTAAAATTACCTATAAAAATCAAATATCTGATATTATCGGATATCCGATTTGCCCAAGTGTTTACCATACCAAGGTGTACTAACACCCAGGCTAAGCAAAAAGTAAACACGGATTTTCGCATTTTTAGGCGAGTGGAAAAGGCTATTTTTTCACATCACCACTTTTTGGCCCCCCGTGATCCTGCACTAACCCAGTTATAAATGTCTTTTTAATTGGTCTTTTCATCATTTTTAGTCATTTCTTCTTCCTGTTGAGGCATTTTAAGCTCATTTTCCTCCTCCTCACACGTGCTTGATGTTTTTCCATCCAAATTTATTCATTTCTCCGCTATCTTCGCGCATGACAGGTAGGATTTTCTTCTTTGCTTTTTATTTATTTTCCGTTGGGTTTTTGTGGGAAGGTTTTGCTAGGGTTTTTATTGTTTGACTTCCTTGTCTTGTTGTTTTCTCTTTCTTTCTATTAGTGGGAGATATGTCAAGATTAAAAACCTAACACATCTCTTTTTCCCTACTAAAATCCTCTTGTCTCGAGTTTGAAAACCCGGTGTTAGGGCCTGTTTTTTAGTTGATTTTATTCTTGCCTTTTTGACTTTCATGTTGGGCTTGAAAAACCAACATGAGTAAAGTCTTTCAAGACTCACATGTTAGGTTTCAAACCCCAACATGTGGGTTAGTTTATTAAGATCTTCCAACTCACATGTCAGGGTTTGAAACCTGACATGTGAGGATGTAATATTCTCAACTTACATGTCGGGTTTCAAACCCCAACATGCAAGTTGGTCATGCTCTTCCTCCAACTCACATGTCGGGGTTTGAAACCCGACATGTGAGGATGTAATTTCCTCAAGTCGCATGTCGGGTTTCAAACCCCAACATGCGAGGTTTATTTTTGCACTGGCAACTGACAGGTCGAGATTTGAAACCCAACCTGCTAGTCAGTTTTGTTTCACTGACACATTGGGTTTTAAACCCCAACCTGTCAAAGATTTATTTTCTCTTTTATGCTAGCATGTCGGGGTTTAAAACCTAACATGCTAGTATTTTACCTTTGCAACTGACATGTCAAGTTTTAAACACCGACATGCTAGTTTTAATGTTTTTCCCCTTTAGCTAGTTTTAACTAAATTTTTCTTCCTATTCAATTCCGGATCTCTAGTTTGTTCTTCTAATGATGAATACTGATTATGGGCCTAACAAATATGTTCTTTGTAGCATATTTATAAATGTCCAAGCCATCGTGAGCAAGTCAGAGGCCTCTCCAAGTCACATAGAACCATCACTTGGCAAACCTATGTACAAAAAGATGAAGTACAAGTACGATAAGTACTTGAATATGTTCCTTGGAAGCTTAGTGGACTCTAATGTGGCAAAGATCAGAGATAATAAAATTGGGCATGTAGATATGAAGGAGTTTGAAAACAGAAGCAAGAAGGCTCCATCTCGTATGGAAAATTTGATGAAGTCAAAATTGCACAAGTATGCATCTTTTCCTATTGCAGCTCATGATCCAGAATTTGTATTCGTTGTGGCAGAACACTTCAACCCGAACACTTGTCAAGTGAAAGATGATGACAAGAATGTGGTAATGACACTTGATAGTGTATTTTTCAACATTCTTTTCAAGGGTCTAAAGGAAGTTGAAGTTGTTGATATAACCATGGATAGTGCACAAGCATATTATTGTTGGCATTGCATGAAGATTGCATTGATGAAGTATAGTGTTGTCATTGATGTCAATAGTAACCGGTAATGGAGTTGTATTGCAACTAGTAGTGATGCAACAAAGTAACCAGTACTAAAGCAGTGAAGGCAACTGGTACTAGTATTGGCATTATTATTCAAGTAGAGTGATCAGCTAGTAACCCTAACTAGTTGATATGTCAAACCCTAACCAATGGAGCTTGGAGAATCCGTTGTAATGATCTATGATCGAATGATGATTAGAGATGAAGATGCCATGTAAGCATGATGCACATGAGAGTAATCATTTATCTTGGGAATGAGAAAATGCATAGCATGAAGTAAAAAATGTGTGATGAGCTACAGGATCCAATGTGCGGTGATCCAGGAGCGGTTGTAGTTGTCTAGAACAATGTGTAGTTGATTGCTATGTAATCCAGTGGTTATGGTTGAACTGATATGTTTGTAATCTCTATGATATTTGTAGGTTTTGTGTTGTGTTACCGACCTATTGTATTTGTATTTAAGGTCGATGAGTTTTTTGTAATTGTGTTGGCAATTTGGCTAAGTGTGGTAGTTTGATTGTTGTCGAACCAGAAGGAGTGTCTGCAAAATGTTGTGAAGGTAGATAGGAGAAGAAAAGAATCTGATTAAGAAAGATAGTGCCATTACCGGATCTACAAAGAACTTGTTGTTCTCTAACCATTACAATAGTTAAATCCCCTAACTGAGTAAGCTTTAACAGGCTCGGTGTTTTTTAAATCCTCTAAACAGGTGATCCATTAGCTTGGATTTGAAATCCTCTACCGATGTTACTCCTAACAAGGTATTGCCTTTAACAAGGTATTGTAGTCAATCCCTTAACTGGGTGGCCCCTAACTGAATCTTTTCTTAACAGGACATTATTGTATAAGCTTCTAACAAGGCTTGGCTCCTAACAGGGCAAACTTCAGAGGAGTTCAAAATACTTGTGGGTATTCATCCCCACCGTGGTTTTATTCATTTGGGTTTCCACGTGAAAAATCATTGTGTCAAGTGGTGAATGATTTTGTGAATATGTTTTGATATGGTTGATTTGAATAACTGGTAAATCCACTTAGATATATTTACATGACAGGAAGTGATCTAAAATGAGTTATTATTGATATTAGTAAAGTGGTTTAATCTTTTGGTTAAATGGTGTGTGAGTTTCAGATTTGTTACATTATATCTTTGATGTTTTGGTCAACTAGTAAAGTTTGACAGTGCAGTTGTAGTTTTTGATACAGTGACTAAATCGGTTAGTTTAGCAAGTTGTTTCTGAGTTGGAATTAAGTTTTTTGAAAGTTTAGTTTGTTTTCTATCTATTGATTCACCCCCTCCCCCTCTCAGTAGTTGATCGGATCCTTATTATTTCATCATATTATCAATTGGTATCAAAGTATTTCAGGTCCTCTTGTGTTTAAGCCTAATAGCTTGAGGGAAATATCTAGGAGAACAGCATGAAGAAAGAAGGTCTAAAGTTTAATAGGGAGAACTATAGAATCTGGAGTGATAGGATGAAGATCTATATCAAGAGCTTAGGAAGTCAATATTAGGAACATGTTGTTACTAAATATAACTTGCCTAGTGGGATTTTGTCAAATGATCAAAAGAAGGAGCAATAGAAGAACAATCAAGCATTGGAGGCCATTATCAGTTCCTTGTCCATTTCAGAGTATGTTGATGTCCATGGATTGGAGACTACATATGAAGTATGGAAGAAACTGGAAGATATCTATAGCGGTGATGAGCATGTTAAGATTGCCAAAGAAGAGAGTCTGGGAGGTAA
Source organism: Cryptomeria japonica (assembly GCF_030272615.1). NCBI lineage: Eukaryota > Viridiplantae > Streptophyta > Pinopsida > Cupressales > Cupressaceae > Cryptomeria > Cryptomeria japonica. The sequence continues at coordinate 372,863,505 of NC_081407.1, read as the reverse complement.
ATTTGATGATATGCAGATGGTTGAAGGAGAAAATATTCAACAATATGGTCAGAGGATTAAGGAAATAGTCAGAGAGACCAAAAGTGTTCGAGGTACAGTGGAGGATACCACAGTGGTTAGCAAGGTGTTGAGAACCCTTCTACCGATGTACATTATCCAAGTTGCAACTATTCAGGAACTCAAGTCTATTGATAAAACAAAGGTACGTAACTCCTGACTCCATCATTGGTAAATTAACTACATTTGAATTAAATGGTTTTGATGGAAGTGTTCAGAGATTAGAATCTACATTTAGAGCCTCAGTTTCAACCCCATCGGTAAGGAAAAGAAGAGAAGTGAGCTATAGTCATGAGTCTAGATCTAGCAGAGAGGTAGATGATGAAGATACTCTGATTGAGCTTGAAGAATTGTTGGTCAAGAGGTTACCAAGAGGTACTGGTAAGTACAGAGGTAAATTACCTTTGAAATGTTTTTCATGTAACCATATTGGGCATATTGTTGCTAACTATCCTAATGGAGATAATGAGCCAAAAAGTGAGAAGTATAAAAAGTATAAAGGCAAAGGTAAAAGAGATTGTCTCATTGCAATGGATGGAGGAATTACAGATGAGGAATCTGAAGAAGATGCAAATGAGGACATTGTCTTTGTTGCTATTAAAGAAGAGACATCATATTAGAAGGCATTAGTCTCTTTCATGGATAGTTCTGATGACTAGATTATAGATAGTGGTTGTTCACACCACATGACTGATGACCGGAGTAAGTTTCTTACTTTGAGAGATTTTAATGGAGTTGTTGTGAGATTTGGGAATGAATTACCCTGCATGGTGAAAGGAAAAGGATCCATCTCTCTGAATGGAAAAAGAAGTGCAGATGATGTCTACTGGGTTGAAGGACTAAAACACAATCTTTTGATTGTTGCTCAACTCCATGACAAAGGTTACCCACTGGAATTCAAGAATGGAGTCTGCATGATTTATGTAAGCAAAGGTGAAATAATTGAAATTGGCAAACAGACCAAAGGTAACTTGTTTCATTTAAGCTCTAAAGTCAACAGTTGTTTAATTTCTAAAGTAGAAGATAGTTTCCTTTGGCATCAGAGATTTTGTCATGTAAATTTTGATAACATTGTAAAAGTCAGTAAGTCAAAATTAGTACGAGGTTTGCCACAGTTGGAAAAACTGGTGAATGCTTTGTGCAAGGAATGTCAGTTAGGGAAGATGGCATCCTCAATCTTCAAGAGAAAATCTTTCTCAGCAGAATATTTGCTAGATTTGGTTCATACTGACCTTTGTGGACCAATGAGGACTAGGAGTATTCAAGGTGATTGGTACTTCATGATTTTTACCGATGACTGCTCAAGGATGATGTGGGTCACATTCTTGAAAGGCAAGATAGAATCTTTTAGCAATTTTAAGACATTCAGAGCCTTAGTTGAAAATGAAAGTGGAAAGAAGATAAAGTTCTTAAGAACTGATCAAGGTGGTGAATTTACTTCAAAGGAATTCACTAGATACTGTGAAGACAATAGAATTAAGAGGCATCTTTCTGCACCTAGGACACCACAGCAAAATTGTATCGCAAAAAGGAACAACCAATCAGTTGTTGAAGTTGTTAGGACTATGCTAATTCAAGGAGGTGTACCTAAGACATTCTGGAGAGAAGTTGTCAACATAGTTGTTTACACAATGAACTAGATATTGGTTAAAGGAGATAAGGATAAAACTCCCTATGAGTACTGGTATGGTAGATCACCTAATGTCAGTTACTTTAAAAAATTTGGTAGCAGATGTTTTATCAAAAGAGGTGATTATGTTGGTAAGTTTGACACCAAGAGTGATGAAGGCATATTTCTTGGTTACTCCACCAAGAGAAAATCTTAAAAGTGTTACAACAACCAGACCAAGAAGATCATTGAAAGTGTAAATATCTGAGTTGATGAGTTTCTTGAGAAATCAGGAGAAACCAATGAGGAGGAGGAAGAAGAAACTTACACACTATTTTGGAACTGGAACCGGCAAAGCCAGAAGTTGGAGAAAAAAACACAAAAGCCCCATTTCAACCGAAACAGGGAGGTCCAACAAAAGAAGAAGAAGAAAGTGAAGAAGAAGAAGAAGAACCTAGAAATCAAGATCATGTCATTCCAAGGTATGTTAGACTCAATCATAGCTATGATCAGATTATTGGAGACATGAATGCAGGTGTGTTAACAAGAACAAGGCTTAGAGAGAACTCTTGTATGATTTCCACCATTGAGCCTAGAACTGCAAAAGAATCATTTGCAGATGAAGACTGGATCAAGGCAATGGAAGAAGAACTTGACCAAATAGAGAAGAACAATACTTGGTCATTGGTACCTAGACTAGAGAGCAAGAATGTGATAGGTACAAATTGGGTATTCAGAAATAAACTGAATGAAGATGGAGTAGTGGTCAGAAATAAATCTAGACTGGTATGCAAAGGCTATGTACAAGAATAAGGTGAAGACTATAGTGAGACATTTGCACCAGTTGCAAGATTAGAAGGAGAAAGGACTCTACTTGCATTTGTAGCATACAGAGGATTCAAAGTATATCAGATGGATGTTAAGTCAGCATTCCTAAATGGAATATTTGAAGAGGAAGTCTACATTGAACAACCAGATGGTTATGATTTAATTATAGAAAAGGACATGGTGTGCGAATTACATAAGGCATTATATGGACTGAAGCAAGCACCTAGAGCATGGTATGAAAGATTTCAATCTCACTTGGTCAAGATAGGTTTTCAGAGAACTAGTGAAGACAGTAACATATATCTCAAGAAAGAAGGAGATAAGATACTGGTAAGTGAGGTATTTGTGGATGATATCATTTTTGGAGAAAATGATGATATGTGTCATGACTTTGCTAATGAGATGAAGAATGAGTTTGAGATGTCACTGGTAGGTGAGATAAAATTCTTCATAGGTCTACAAATCCAACAGATGAAGGTTTTTTCATTACACAGTCCAAGTATGTGAAAGAAGTATTAAAGACTCTTGGAATGGGAGACTGTAAACCAGTTGGAACACCAATGGTTATAGGTTGTAAATTGTCCAAGGAGGATTATTATGCATGAGTGGATGAAAAGGAGTACAAGTCCATGATAGGTAATTTACATTATGCTATCCATAGTAGATTGGATATTGCTCATGCAGTAGGATTGGTTGCCAGATTTCAAAAAATCTTGAAGGAGACACACATGATAGCAACTAAAAAAATTTCCAGATATCTGAAAGGCACAATTGATTATGGATTATGGTACCCATATGTAGGAGACTTTGATTTAAAAGTCTATACAGATGCAGAATGGGTAGGCAATGTTGATGATAGGAAGAGTACAACCAGAGGAGCATGCTTTCTTGGAGGAAGACTAGTGTCTTGGAGCAGCAAGAAACAGAGTTATATCTCTCAAAAAACTGCGAAAGTTGAATATGTTGCAGCATATATGAATTGTACCCAAGAAATCTATATGAAACACATTTTGGAAGGTTTCAAGTTGAAGATTTCAGAACTGGTGAGGATTTTTTGTGATAACACCAGTGCGACAAACAATTCTAAGAACCTGGTGTTGCATGCTAGGACAAAGCATATTGAGCAGAAGTATCATTTCTTGAGAGAGAAAGTGAAAAGTAAAGATGTGTCACTGGAGCATGTATCTACTAAACAATAGCCAGCCGATATCTTTACTAAACCTTTGCCTAAAGCTACATTTGAGTATCTTAGAGGTAAGTTAGGGGTTGTACCCCTACATGACATCAATTAAACAAATGTGGAAGACATCAATCTTGGAGCTTATTGAAAATCTTAAAGCATGATTGGTGTAGAGTGGAGCTACTCCATAGGGGGTCCTAACAGGGCGAACTTCAGAAGAGTTCAAAATACTTGTGGGTATTCATCCCCACCATGGTTTTTCTCATTTGGGTTTCCATGTCAAAAATCATTATGTCAAGTGGCGAATGATTTTGTGAATATGTTTTGATATGGTTGATTTGAATAACTGGTAAATCCACTTACATATGTTTAGATGACTAGAAGTGATCTGAAATGAGCTATTACTAATATTAGTAAAGTGGTTTAATGTTTTGGTTAAATCATATGTGAGTTTTAGATTTGTTACATTGTATCTTTGATGTTTTGGTCAACCAGAAAAGTTTGACAGTGCGATTGCAGTTTTTGATACAATGACTAAACCGGTTAGTTTAGCAAGTTGTTTCTGAGTTGGAATTAATTTTGGTGAAAGTTTAGTTTGTTTTCTATCTACTGAGTCACCTGCCCCCCTCCCGCCCTCTTAGTAGTTGACCAGATCTTTATTGTTTCATCATATTATAAATTATGAGAAGCACACAGATAAGTGCAAGAAAACAATCAACACTGTGTTTTTATCTATTCCATGTGACTCAACTATCACCAGATGGCCTAAGTAATTTCATAGAAGTGATTTTAGTGAAGAGTACAATGACATGGTTACAATTCTTGCATGAGTTAGAGGTTTGAGAGATTCTCACTACTTCTAGGAGTGGATGTGTTACTACATTAAGGTCATCAGAAAGGGAACAACCAAGATTGATTGGGGAGAGGAAATTAGTGATTCTCTATGTATTCAGATAAAGGAAGTCAAAATATCATTGAAATTTTATATGACTTCATATCTTGTGTATGTAGCCACCTCAATGAGGCAGTATCCTAGACTATCTACCAAAGGAGATAGGAGATTGTTACCTATTTGGGATTATTATGATCAGTTAACCATCAATAATCAAGGATCTCATTTCTGAAGAGTCAATGATGTTTTTTACGCAGTGTGGAGATGTTTTTTCAACAATAATCTACACAAGGAGATAATTTTAGAAGCAACATATGACTTGGTGTCTTCTTTTGGTTGTGTGTTCTTAAAATTTCCTACTTTTACATATATCCACATTAGATGCTTCACAGGTTAACCATTCATGTTGCCTCGATATCCATTGGATACGATTGTCCTCATGGAACTATGTCATCAATTGGTATGTGTACATGATAGACAAGCTTTTTCTCATAAGACAGGTCTCAAATGGCCTATCTATTGGCCGATACTCAGTGCTTACCATTCCCAAGGCCAAGAATATGGAGAATGAAATGTTATGGGTCACAATGAGGAGGTTCAAAACTTGAGAGAACTTTGATTTTCGCAACATGAGAGGCAAAATAAAGAGAAGTTATGTGCATGTACATAGGCTTGAGGATGTTTGGGCAGATTGTAAAAGTGATGAATATGTAAGAAGGATGGACTATAGTCGTCTTACATTGGAGCAAATAGAGAATTTAGACTTGGATAAGATTCGAGATACTGTGGAAGATACAAATGATATAGTGGACCCTGTCTACTATGAGCGAAAAATTGTTGATACTCCCTTATATTTAATTCAATGGTCAAAGAAAGAAATCAAATCAATTTCCTAGAGATTTGAACCTATTATGGCTAATACAAACCAATGGCTATTGAAAAATGGAATCTAGATGAAATCTCTTCTTGCTAGTTCCGGTGAAGAAGATAGTGATGGTCCAAGGGGAAGACTTTAGAATTAAGAACCAAGAATAAATAGGATCACCAGTTTCACCAGCAAAATCTAAGGGAAAGGAATCAAAATTCAAGTTCGCACTTAAAGGCCCGAAGAAAGGGGAATCCTCCTCCATGGCTGTGCAACAGGAATCAACCCAAGGGCCTGATCAAACTGAGGAAGAAGAACAAGAACAAGAAGAGGGTGAAATTCCTCATGTAGGAGAAGAATAAGAACAAGGGGAAAGTTCTACTCCTACTACCTCTCAGACATCATCACCTATTCATGTTGAGATTCATTCTATTGACTCTGATTCAGATGAAGAAGTGCAAGAACATGATGAATTTGTTAGACAATTCAAATAACTGGAAAAAAACTAAGAGGGGGGGGGGTGAATCAATTGTCATAGATTACCAGAACTATTAGCAATTTAAACTTTAATATCGGAACCCAAAACATTAATACCGGAATAGTAGTTAAACCAATTAAGCATAAACAATAATCACAGAATAAATACCATCCACATGACACCAATATTTATACGTGGAAAACCCAATAAAGGGAAAAACCATTGTGGGAAGCCTACCCACAGTCAGATAATACTTATGCAGTAAGTATGTGAATTAGAATTGAGGGGCCTACACTTGCAGGAAGGCAAATAGCTAGAGCGCATTGTTCATCACAAAAGGAGCCTCACTGAATACATAGAAATACATACTACAATCTAGAGAAGTGTTGAACTCCAAAAGATAACATCTCTTATGCCTGAGTACAGTTCCAATTAAGCTCAATACGGGAGGACTAAATCCTCTTACAAGCACTCAATTCGATCTCAAAGGATCGACCAAATCCTCTGCCTAAATGATATTACAATATTCTCACATTACATTCCTTGACCATGACCTCTAACCATAACCATGATGATCTACAATGAGATCTTACATCTATATATACAAACCCTCGACCATAAACAATTAGGTCAGACACTAGATAATAAACCAATTACATAATTACAAACCATGTGGGCCTTAGACCAAACAAATAATATCCAACACACAAGATATCCTAGAAATACATCGAGAGGTCCAATCCACACATTACATTAAAGTCGGTCCATAACCTAGATCATTCAAGACCCAGTATAGGTCCACATGCTATAGCAATGATCTCCATCCACCAAGTCTCAAACATGATCACCAATAGCATCCTAAAACTCCACTAGAATCTGCACCAATACCACTTATGCAATTCATCAAAATCTTTGTCGGTGAAACCCTCGTCGGAACTAGAAGCCAAGCTTCCAAAAAAATAGGATAGCATCTGATCACTAGACCAAAACCAACTGACCAAATATGAGCATGAGTATCATTAACAAGCCAATTCCATCACCAAACTATACCGAAGCCTACCGGATCATGTCGGATCCAAATCAACCTGAAGCTTTAATGTCATGGATCCAAAATGAGATCAGCATGGGGGCACAAGCTAAGGCATATGAAAAATTAAAGTTTGACTATCCATTGCCATTAAGGAAAGAATCAAAAGCACCAAGAGTTCTTTATTATGAGTGGTAGAAATTAATGGTAAGAGGTGATGTTAGAAAACTAGTCCTTCAAATGAGAGAAGAAATATATCAGGCATATGAGCATTTTGTTCAGACTGACAGGACAACTACAATAGAAGGGTTAACTCAGCGCTAGAACAATTTACTAGAACAGTTAAAGCAAGGAGAACTTTATTCACTATAGAATTTTCAAGCAACTATGCAAAGAGCCCCCAGATATATATACAGTTAGGCAGAGAAAAAGCCAACAACTAGCTACCATTGATCTTTCAGCCCCCAATCCTCATGTGGCCTTTGTTGGCATGTTAGCCTATGGATCAGAAATATGATGCAATCACAGAAGAGTCAGCCAGATGGTCCAAACTAGAAAAAATGAAGGGATTTTATTAGAACTTGGCTTCAGGGGGGACAGGTCAGAGCACCATTGGTGATTTGAGATTTACTGCAAGAGTCAGAAATTTTCCTTTTGTTGTAGGATCAACAAGATCTTAAAGTTGGGGGGCATGATAAGTTGATACTTTGTCATGTTTTTATCATCAAGACTCTTAAGTTTTTGACCTTTTTTTGTTTGCATAGTAGTAGTGATGTATTGTAAATTGACTATATGTATTCTATGTGTTAAACCTGAACTTATGAAATCATGTTTGAACTTTGTCGGTCTACTCCTACAGCCATGCCATTTATTCCTGCAGCCATGTGATTTGTTCTTGTTGTCATGCGGATTATTTAGGGTAATATCATATGTGAATTAATAGATGTGTTAATTAAACAAAATGCGTATGTATGTCCTTGTATGTTGTTTTTGTTGTAGTGCGGGTAATAAATGACGTCACGGTGGATATTCTCCTATCGCGCTTGATGAAGGAAAGATTACTTAAGAGATAACTGAAGATCAAATAGAAGAGGAGCTGAGCAAGTGCAAGGTATGGCATAGGCGGAGCAGTCAAGTGACACTACCAATGTCTAACTTTAGTGGGCATTGAATTTGCAAACACTGCCACAGCATGCAAAGACTATGGTTCGGTTTAGATCCACGTTTCCTGCACCAAAGCTCTAGTTATCTTCTTTATCGATCAATCATCCACCTCTTCTTCTGGGTGTGATTTGTGTTGTCTATTGTAGTTGATTTTCTCTTTAATAATAAGCTCTTCTTTTTCTTAGAGGTTAGACAGAATAGAAAAGAATAGAGAAGAGGATTTTTTATAATCATTCTTGAGTTTCTTTTCAAAATATGTAGTCACTTTCAGTAAGCAATGAATAAAATTATGTTGTTTTGATATGTTAAAAGTAGTTTTCTGGAAGCTTGGTATTACTCATCCAAGGGGGCCCACTTGGTGAGTGATCCTGTGTATGTTCATTAAAATTAGTTTTCTTTCTTTAGTCATAGTAGAAGTTCTTGCTTAGTCTGTTCCTGTAGCCACTGGAAACAAATCCACTGACTATTCTTGCAGCCAAGCCAAAACAAAGTAATTTATGTTATCCATATTAGATCTTTCCAGCATTTCTTTTATGAATATTATGCAAAAGTTTTTCCTGTAGCCTTTCCATAATTTCCATTCTTGCCTTCCTTTTTTGCATAATGTTAGTTGTTGTAGTAATGCAAAATAGTTATTGAAGGAACTTAGTGCATATATAGTGCAGACCCATTTCAAGTATTACATCCTTGGGTTGACAATCAAATGAGCACTAGCCATGAAAATATTAACTTTACTAGATGAATGTCCAAACTTCAGGTTGAGACTTCAATTAGAGTTATTATTCTTATTGTTGGGGTAGACACCTACTGGGACCAGAAGGGTGCCGGTAAAGCATCCAAATAGCTAGTGTTGGCATCAATGACAAAACATCAATGCAACATATAATAAATTCCACCAAATGGCCAACAATCTCCCCCTTTGGCATTGATGGCAGCACTAGATGTGAAAAACATCTAAGTACCAAGAAATGCCAAACAAGTCTCCCCCAATGGAAGACAACCAACAATCTCCCACATGTAGCTCCGAATGTCAATAGCTCTCACTTTACTCTTTTTATTCATATTTCTCCCCTATGACTTTTTTCTTTTTCTTCCTTTTTCTTTTTCACATCAATATCTCTCCCCCTTTGACATCAATGCCAGAAATCTAACAAAAATATCAAAGCAAAAACATAAACTACTGAATCACAAAGCTAACTACTCCCCCTGAGTAGTAGCATCCCACATCAATGTTGGAATGAATATTATCTCTGATAATGCATGTCAGACTGATGCCAAACCACATCAATCAAGTCTCTATCGGAGGGGCAGAAACTCCCAATCTATCTCTCAGGTACTCAAACGATTCCTTGGGCAAAGGTTTAGTGAAAATATCTACAATCTTCTCTTTAGTGTTCACATATACTAGTCTAACTTCATTTGCTTCCACCTTTTCCTTCAAAAAGTTATACTTGATAGATATGTGCTTTGTTTAAGAATGAAATACTGTATTTTTGATATGTCAATAGCAGTAGAGTTATCATAGTGAATAACTATCGGTGCATCACAATCCACCTTTATATCCTTCAACATTTGTTTCATCCATAAAACTTGTGTACAGTTAGTAGTAGCAGCAACATACTCAGCTTCAGCAGTAGATAAAGAAGTGCATGATTGTTTCTTGTTGATCCATGAAACCAACTTCTTTCCAAGAAAGAAAGCTCTACCGAAAGTACTTTTTCGATCATCAACTTCTCTATCTCAATCAGCATCTGTATATGCACATCAAGTAAAGTTATCATCCTTAGGGTACCACAAGCCATATTCTGATGTACCTTGCAAGTATCTAAAAAACCTTTTCATCGCAATCTCATGATTTTCTCTAGGATCACTCTAAAATCTTGAAACAATACAAACAACATTCATTATGTCAGGCCTAGTCTAAGTCAAATAAAGCATACCTCCAATCATAGATTTGCATCTTGTAAGATTTATCTGTGTAGAAACATCTTTTCTTGTCAATTTCTCACTTGTAACCATAGGAGTACTTACCGGTTTAGAATCTCCCATACCAAATTTCTTCAACAATTCCTTAGCATATTTAGTTTGATAGATGAAAATACCTTTGTCAGACTGAGTAATCTACAAACCTAAGAAAAATTTCATTTCACCAATCTAGACATCTCAAATTCTTTCTCCATATTCTTAGAAAATTCCATGCATAATTTATCTTCACCTCCAAAAATAATGTCATCAACAAATACTTCAATAATTAGTATATCATCATCAGTGATCTTATAATATAAATTATTGTCAGCACTGCCCTTAGTAAAACCAAGGTTCAAAAGATGTTTATCCAACCTTGCATACCAAGCTCTAGGTGCTTGTTTCATTCCATATAAAACTTTCCTTAACCTACAAACCATATTTGTATCATCTGAGAGTGAAAAACCATCAGGTTGCTCAATATAAACTTCCTCATCAAGATCCCCATTCAAAAATGCACATTTAACATCCATCTAATAAACCTTGTAGTTTTTATAAGCAGCATAGGCAAGAAATAATCTTATAGCTTCAATCCTAGCTACAGGTGCACAAATTTTCTCTATAATCAATTCCTTCCTTCTGAGAATATCCTTTGCAAACCAATCTAGCCTTATTCTTTATAACTTGACCATCCTCATTCAATTTATTCTTAAAAACCCATTTAGTTCCAATAACATTTTTATTTTTAGGCTGAGGAACCAAGGTCCATGTGTCATTTTTCTCAATATGATCTAATTCTTCTTCCATAGCTTTCAACCAATATTCATCTTTACATGTCTCAATTACTAATACTGGTTCAACTTATGAAATTAAACATACCTCATTAGTTGCCAGTATTCTTCTTGTCATCACTCGATTGCTCTTATCCCCAATGATCTGATCTTCTGAATGATTCAATCTCACATACCTAGGAGTCTTCTGACTTTCTATTCCTCTTCCATGTTTTTCAGTTACTATAGAATTCTCTAATACTATCAGAGTAACTGGTTCAACACTTTGTTTTGGTAAAGGTGCTACTAGTTCAAATATAATCATTTCAACTACTGGTTCCTTCTCATAAACTCTGATTTGACTTATGTTCAGCTCATCTACTTTGACACTAGCACTCTCCACAATTCTCTGCAATCTTTTGTTATAACATCTATATGTTTTTCTTTCATTAGAATAACCAAGAAATATGCCTTCATCACATCTAGGATCAAATTTCCCAATGATATCATCTCTCCTGATATAACGTTTACTACCAAAAATTCTGAAATACTTAACTTTAGGTGTATTGCCAAACCATTTTTCATAATGTGTCTTACCGGTTTCTCCTTTGATATGTACTTTGTTGAATGTATAAACCATTGTGCTCACTGCTTCTCTCCAATGGATATTAGGTAGACTAGCTTCCATCATCATTGTTCTAGCAGCATCCAAGATAGTTATGTTCTTCCTTTCCACAACTCCATTTTGCTGAGGTGTCCAGGGAGCAGAAAATTGTCTTCTTATACCATGCTTCTCACAAAAGTTATTAAACTCACCGGATGTGAATTCTCCACCATGATCTAACCTCAAACATTTAATCTTCAATTTTTTCTCAGTTTCCACTTTAGTCTTAAAGATTTTAAATTTTTCAAATGCTTCATGTTTCTCCTTTAGAAAAGTAACCCACATCATTCTAGAATAATCATCAATGATTAGCATGAAATATCTATTAACTTGAAAACTTTTAACTCTAGCAGGGCCACACAAATCAATATGAATAAGATCAAGAACATAATTTTATTTATCTTGTATACTCCTAAAAGAGGTTCTGACCTGTTTACCCATTTGACATTCTTTACATATTGGATTATAGGGCTTCATAATCTTAGGTATATCCCTAACTGCCTTAGTTGAATTGATCTTCACAATGCAATCGAAATTCATATGACAGGGCCTTTTATACCATAGCCAACTCTCATCAATCTATGTAATCAAACATGTTTTCTCACCGGAGTTCAAATAAAATATATTACCTTTTGTTTGTGTATGATTGCAATCTCCAAACCAGATCTGTTAATGATTTTGCATTTTCCATCCTTGAATTGTAATTGAAATCCCTTATCTACCAGTTGTCCTACACTCACAAGATTATGCCTCAAACCTTCAACATAGTAAACATTGTCAGTATTATTCTTACCATCCAATGATATAGTTCCTTTTCCTTTGATCATACATGCTTTGTCATCTCCAAATCTAACTAGACCGCCATCAAATTCTTGCAAAGATAAAAACTTCCCTTTATCTCCAGGGTTATGATGGAAATGACCACTGTCAATTGCCCATTCATCTTTGTCTTCAATTTTAGTAGCAAGTGCCTTCTCTTTAGGTACATTCTCTTCCAATGTTGGATCATCTTCTTTGATAGCCAAGAACACCCATTCCTTCCCATTGTTGGAACCACTAGCAGAATCTTATGTTGGTTCATCATCAAAATCAGTAATGCCTTCCTCATCCGCTTTGTAGAATGATTTGTCTATGTTTTTCTTGTACTTATACTTGTTTTGATATCTAGGGTTAGGCTTAAATGATATTCTAACTCTTTATTCAAATCTTGAATTCCTTTCAGGACATCTAGATGCTAAAAGACCAATCTTATTACATGCAAAACATTTAAAAGGTGTTTTTCTTTCATACTTACTTCCTACCAGTCCTTTAGGTACTCTTCTAGAAAATAGTGCTTCAAGTTTCTCAAACTCATCATCTTCTCTCTTCATATCTTCTAATTCCTTTGCATACAAATCTTTCTAGTCTTGATTACTGGTTGTAGATATAGATAAATGAAAAGCAAGTTTACACTTTACAGCTCCAGAAGGTCCAAATTCTTCAAGCTCGAAAGTAGATAGTTTTCCAACCAAAGTATCTCTATTGATAGATGTATTAGCCATTGTTCTCAACTCCTTAATAGCAATAGCCTTCATTTTGTAAGTAGGTGGTAGGGCTCTCAGGACTTTAGAAACAATTTCATCTTCACTCAGAGTTCCACCACAACATTGAATTCCCATAACAATCTCATTTACCCTTTCCATGAATGTAGTAATCCTTTCATATTATTCCATCTACAAGTTTTCATATCTCACTCGGTAACCATCAAGTTTAGCAATCTTCACTATAGGGTCGCCTTCATTAAGAGTCTCTAACTTATCCCATATAGCCTTTCAAGATGATTTGTCAGTTAATCTCATTATTTGTTGATCAGAAAGTGCACACAAGAGGGCTTCTCTTTCTCTACAATCATTCTCAAACTCCTTGTCCAGGTTTACTAGAGGAGGATTGCCAAATCCTAGATTATAAGGTGTGACACCATTCTATGTGATTTCCCAAATCTCCTTGCTAAGATATCGTAGATGAGTCTCAATCCAAATCTTCCATACTATGTAATTTGTTCCATCAAGCCTTAGAATATCCCTTCGAAAGATAGCTCCAGAAGAACTGGATGAACTTGAATTGTTAGTCGCCATAGGATCTTCCTCAAGCAATTAATCTTTCTGCAGAGAGGACCAAATCTCTGATACCAATTGTTAGACAGTTCAAATAACCGAAACACAACTGAGAGGGGTGGGGTAATCATTTGTCACAGATTACCGAAACTATTAGCAATTTAAAATTTAATACTGGAACCCAAAATATTAATATCAGAATAGCAGTTAAACCAATTAAGCTCAAACAATAATCACATAATAAATACCATCCACATGACACCAAGATTTATATGTGAAAAAAACCCGGTAAAGGGAAAAACCATGGTGGGAAGCCTACCCACAGTCAAATTATACTTCTGCAGTAAGTATGTGAATTACAATTGAGGGGCATGCACTTGTAGGAAGGCCAACAACCTAGATAACAGTGCTCATCACAAAGGGAGCCTCACTGACTACATATAAATCTAGACTACAATTTGGAGAAGTGTTGAACTGTAAAAGATAGCATCTCCTATCCTTGAGTACCATTTTAGTTAAGCTCAATACCAAAGGACTAAATCCTCTTACATACACTCAATTCAATCTCCAATAATTGACCCAATCCTCTGCATGAATGATATTAAATTATTCGCACATTGCATTCCTTGACTATAACCTCTAGCCAAAACCATGATGATCTACAATGAGATCTTACATCTATATATACAAACCCTCGACCATAAACAATTAGGTCGGCCACCAGATAATAGACCAATTACATAATTACAAACCATGTCGGCCTTAGACCAAACAAATAATATCCAAACACAAGATATCTCAAAAATACATCGAGAGGTCCAATCCACACATTACATTAAAGTTGATCCATAACCTAGATCAACCGGGACCTAGTATAGGTCCACACGCTACAGCAATGATATCCATCCACCAAGTCTCAAACATGATCACCAACAGCATTATGAAACTCCACTAGAAGTTGCACCAACACCACTTATGCAATTCATCAAAGATCTTCATCAAAAGCTCTGTCGATGAAACCCTCATCGGAACTCGAAGCCAAGCTTCCAAGCAAACAGGATAGCATCTGATCATCATACCAAAACCAACTGACCAAATATGAGCATTAGTATCATGAACAATCCAATTTCATCACCAAACTATACCAGAGCCTACCGGATCATGCAAGATCCAAATCAACCAGAAACCACTCAACGTACCAGGACCAAAAGGGTGTCGGTAAATCATCCAAATAGCTAGTGTTAGCATCAATGACAAAACATCAATGCAACATATAATAAATTCCACCAAATGGCCAACATAAGTGAGAGAAGATATTGAGTTGGATGATGAACAAGGTCAAGAGGGGCCAATGAATAATTTGTTACTCTTTCTAGCCTTCCTAGCTTTGATGGCATTCCAACTTCCATGATTTAGTCATCAATCTTGTATTTTAATGAGGCCATGGAACAGGTTTCTTAGGAGCAACAGGTAGTAACTTTGCCTACTTCTACTACCATGACATAAACTCCACCCTTGGTGAGCGCAATTGGCATTCTTGCAACAACAACTTATGTTATTACATCAACGCCACCAGTAGATACAACAATTGGGACAGTTAATGTATTACCAACTTCTATGCCATTTCCACCACCAAGATCAGTTTCTTCAATTCCAGTTGTGACTACTTCTATGATGCATATTACTACAATGACCTTGGTACAAGTAGGACCATCAACAGCATTATCTTCAAGTCAGCTACCTACTAGTTTACCTACAGTTACCCAAGTGGAGGTCACTACTCCAACCACACAATCAGTCTTACCTCCTTTGTTGGACATAGTGGCACCAAAAAGAAAGAAACAAGTTGTCTCACCAGATGACTTTGACTCTGAACAGCTAGCTCCTTTGAAGGCAAAGGTGACCAAAAATCCAAAGATAGTATCAAGGGTGCTGGTTGACCCTGTAAGTAAAATAAAATATGTCGAAGTGATTGTGCCAGCTGTAGGTAAAACCAAAGAGAATATTCAACTGGCAGATTATACAGTTCAAACTATCAAGCTTGGGGAAGAAACTCATGAGAGCGTGAAGCAGGATTCAAGAGCTTCAAATGAGGCTATCACGAGAAGACTTGATGAAGAACGTGTTGAAAAGCTAAAATTGAAGGAAAAGTGTGAAAAACTAACCGATGTTCTAATCAAAGTGACCCAAACCTCTCAATAGGTAGAACCAATTGTTTCATCCATCGATATAGAAGCACTCAAAAGAATGGAACAAATGGGGGTTAAGGGTCGAGTGGTGGAGCAATGGATTGAAAGGTTGAAATCTGAAGGCTCCCTCCTCTTAGATTCAACAATCAAGCTATTGAAAGACTTTGAACTCATGTTGTAGCGTAGAAATTAGGATTCATCAAAACATAAGTATATCAATCAAAACATTAAACATGATAGCTCAATCAAAGAAATGCTCATGTAAATGAACCTAATTTAATGCACATTCAATAGAGGTATGAAAATGAAGCATTCAAAAGAAAACATTATGCAAACCAGATTCAAGATTGAATACTCCTTCCATGCGGCTCCATTGTTGTTCTTTCCTCTTCAATAATTTTGTGGATCTCACCTACAAGTGCTCACACAATTGAAAGCAAAAAGGCTCAAGAGTACTAGAAACGAAGGTTCGGTAGAAATTCGAAATTCATGAAGGGATTGATTGAAGAAAATCATCCAATTTATAGAGAAATTGGAGAAATCACAAAATTGGCATGATGCAATTCAAATGGAAATTGCAAATCAATATGACAAATTATGACAAATTATGCACTTTCCATGCACAATTTGATTGATTGACAATTTGATGACAAATTATGACACATTCTATGTCAAAATTGATTGATTATCAATTATGACAATTTCATGACAAATTGAAATGTCATTCCCATAGAATTAGGAGATGAAATAGGAGGGAAAAGAAATTAGAAATTAAGAAAATAGGAAATTGAAATTGATGACAAATTAGGAAATTGGAATTAGAAATTGATGAAAAATAGGATTTAAGAATTAGTGAATTAATTAATAATTTTTCATTTATTAATCAATTCACAAAGAGGAATAATTAGCCAATTAAATAAAGATTTAATTGTAATGAGGAAACTTAGGATAAATAAATAAATTATGCAAACCAGGAGGAAGAAATGACAAATTAGGTTAAATGATTGAAGATAATTAATGTCATGATTTTGAATTGATAAATGACCAATGCGACAAAATGATTTGATTTGAGAAAATGCGCCAATTGACGAGGAACAATGACAAATTGATCCAAATTGACATAATTGAGACAGACAACGATTGATGACAAATCGATCGCCAAAATGACAAGATTGATAACGAACACGATCAATGACAAATTGATCGCAAGATGACAAGATCGAACAGAGGACAAAACCCTAATTAGGATTGACGATGTCCAAAATGATAAGATTGACAGGAGGACAAAACCCGAATTAGGATTGACGATGTCCAAAATGATGACAAATAAGCATGCACATTGATGCGACAGGGTAAAATCGATCAAAATCATGACTGGATAATGTTGTCGACAAGACCAAATTCGAAGACGAGATGATTGAAGAATATAGAAGAATGACTCGATGTTCGCAAATGATAAAGACCAAGTGCATGACATAGGAGAAATGTTAATGCGATGCAAAAACCTAAAATGAGGCAATGCGCAAATGTTAAAGTATGACCTCGCAAGCGTTGACCATTTTTGGGTGTCTACACATGTAAATTCAAATACAAGGAATGAAAACCACTTTCATGCAAGAGATAGATGAAGATGAAAAGAATTTGCAGTTGTGGAGAAAGATGGGGGACTTCAACATTGATTTCCTTGTAGAAAATAGAGTGCTAGAAACAAGAGGAAAGTATGTTCAAATTTTTTCTATACTAACACACAGGAATGAATTGATCAAGCATATGGTCACAGATCTTGAAGGTGAGATTAAGGGTTGTGATAAAATATTGATCAAATTTCAGCAAGAATAGCTAATATCCCTTGCTTATTATATGGTAAGGATGATTAACATTTGGTCACAAGAGATACCATCATCCAGGAGTTCCACTCTCTAATCTCACATTGGGAAGAGCAAGATTTCACTTTGAATGCTTTTGACAAGCTTCTTGAAATACAGGTTGGTTTAGAGTTGATTGCCTCTTTGCTCAAGGATGCAAAGAAGCAGCATGTGAAGACTAGAGATGCTATATTGTGGATCAATGCTATATCAAGTTCCATTGCCCTACTAGATGAAGCTGAGATGAAATCCATCTTGGCTAAATTTGAAGAATTTAAATCCAATAAGGAGGAGAAAGATGAATAAAGTGTCCCCTTTTTGACACTTAGTTTTTCATGTAGATACATTTTTAATGTAGTTGCATTTTTAGATGATGTAAGTTTTTTGGCATGTGTATGTTTCCTTTATGTTGTAGTTGTAGTCAAGTGGGACTTTGCAGTTGAACTAGTCAATTGTGCCCACCTTTGTCTCCTTTTCTCTCCTATATATGGAGGAGTCTCATTTTTGAATATTTATCTTTTTATTATACTAAGCAAGACTCTGCCAAATTTTTGCCTCAATTTAGACTTTGAGCTTTTTTGTTGTGAAGACTCAATCAAGCAAATAAAGAAAGAAATTCCATTTGATCTCAAACTTTGTGTTGTGTCAAAGATTGTTTATATAAGTTAATGTTCATATGTTCCTATGTTTGTTGCTTATATATGTTCTTTAATTTCTTGATTTTGGTGATATTGTTTAATGTGAGTAATAGAGCATTCCAATTGTGTAAGTAGACTTTCTTCTATTCGCATATTTGGGAAATTTTCTGATGTTAAGTGATTAGTGGTAGGTTTTGTATTGCTACTATTACTTGTAGTTTTAAGGGATTGGGAAATTATACTTGAAGACTTTGAGCTGCACGTTAAATTTATTATCATTTGTAATCATTAGCCTAGTTAGAATTGCATTCAAGAAAGACTTTGTGCTTCTTGATTGTAATTTTAGTTTGTTCATTTCTTTAAGTTTCAAAAGTGAGATAATTGTAACAAAGTGGAGGGAGAATACATAAACTTTGAAAAAAGAGAGTTTATGCCTGAAACTTATGCACGGATTTTAGTTTCTTGTTAATTAGAGAAGAAATTTCAAAGGGAACCTCCCCTTGCTGAGAAGAGAGATTAATTTCTCAACATAGCTGTGTGTGAATTATATATTTTGTCATCGGTACGCTAGTGACAAAATATTCACCCAACATGTAGCAGGGGCTCTAGACAAATATTGAAATCCATATTGTTGTGTGTTTCTTTGTTGTAACTGACTTAGATCATTTAAATATTTTATATTAAGAGGTTTGAATAACCAATACAATTAATTTTTATATTTTCTTGTTCAAAACATGAAGCTATTATGGTGATCTTTATTATTGTCAAACATGAGAAACAAGTTACTACTATTTGTCAATAATAAACATGAGAAACAAGTTACTACTATTTGTATTAATGTCTAATTAAATCTATGATTGTTAAATGTATTTGTGGTGTAAAACTTCCTTAAGAATCTTTTGGTAAACTAAATTGTTGCAAATGATTACAATTCAAAATTTTCTCAAACTGATAAACTGTTTGAAAAATGTGCAAATTGCATAATTAGTAAAAGTCATGGATTATGTTAAGTATTTCAAGATAGGTCATTACATGTGTGTGTGCATATGTGTGTATGAATGTTCATGTATATTAACCACGTGATATCCTTTAACATACCACTAAATGATTTCAGGAAATATTTAAAGTTGCATACAAATATGATGGGGAGCACAATCATCTATTTATTATGTTTCACCTAGAACAAGTTATTTCTTCAAAATTGTTATGTAAGTAGAATATAGAATCATTTTTCTTTCACAAATTTTAAAAAATAGTGTTTAGAATCTAAATTTAAAAGGACACATTTTTTTATTATAAAGTGTTATTAGATTTTGTGTGTGTGGGGTGGTGAACTTGACCGTCAATTTAGCATGTTTCACCAAGAACAAGTTATTTCTTCAAAATTCTTATGTAAATTTAATATAAAATTATTTATATTTCATAAATATCAAAAGGTTTAGTATTTTAGAAACTAAAGTTACAAGGGCACAATTTTTGTTTTTAAGTGTCTTCATAACTTTGTGTGTGTGTGTTTTGGCGGGGAGAAGAGGGGTGTGTATGCATGTGTGTCTACACCACATGATGTCATCTTTCTATCCACTAGAGGATTTAAAGAAATGTTTAACGTTGCATATTATATGGTGGGGAGCCTAATCAAATTATTATGTAAATGAATTATAGAATTATTTATATTCACAAATTTCAAAAGTTTTGATACATTAGAAACTAAATTTACAAGACCATTTTTTTGTTTATTAATTGTCTTGAGAACTTAAATGGTGCTATGTCAAATTGCCTAAGTCAAGTACTCTATGTTTCCAAGAATAAAGAGACCACTTAAGCCCTTTTATTGTCCACCATTAGCTTGCATTTATTAAAGCACATTTTTAATGATATGGGATCCTTGATATGAGAACACCATGTATGCTCTGTCTAAAGCAAAAGTAACAACTAGGGGAAGAGCACCAATAGCTAACATAGTTCCAATACCCGCACACTTATTGCCATATTGACCCCCCCAAAAAATACAAATATTTTTGTCAATGCATAATTAAAAAAATACCAATAAATATTTAATTGGACGCCAATAAATGTTAACAACTGAATGTGTAGTTGACCACAAAAAGGGGAAAAAAAACAACTACTGGTACATTTCCAGTTTTAATACAAATCAACTTGCACAAAATATAATGATTATTTTTTTTTTTAAGAGCTTTATGTTTACATTTACCACTCTATGCAAGTGGCTAAAAAGTACAAATGTACTCAAATTACATTTACATATGCACAGTTATTGGTGCATTACATGACATAAAAAATAATCAAATATTGACTTCATAGACACTGAATGTGTACATTCTCCCAAACATTACTTCACAGCTTCATACATTAAATAGATCTTCATTTGGTACAATTGGTGTAAGGCTCCCCAGTAACCAAGAATTTGCATAAAATAAATTAAAAAAATCAAGTTTCATTCAAGCTAGCAAAGAAAACAATAGGGAACAAAGCAATGAAAGACTGCATATTTAATATGAGATGACCGATTGTTTCCCACAAAAATTCAAATTTGAAAATTAGCTACCACAAATGAATGCATTCATATTCCACATTTGAATTATTTTATAAGACAAAATTTCTCGTGTCACTTTCATTACAATCCAATTCACTACATATCCCTGAGATTCCTAAGCTTTGTGAATTCCCTCTGCACATTCCTTATTCAAGGGCACTCATTCAGCTTGGTACACATAGAATAATTGAATTCCCTCTGCAGTCAATGTTTAATGTTATAAATCTTTCAATTTAATTTATACTATTTTTAGTAAACCAACATTTCTTTCATATATTTCTTTCAATATCTCAAAATTGTATTTCATTCCAAGTTTTCCATTCAATATAGTCACTGTAAATAATATTAACAGGCATATTGGATATCAAATGATGTTTTATGCTCCTTCGTAGCTACATTATGCTTTGTATATTGATGATTTCTTTGTATGTGATTTACGGTTTCATTCTAATGCTCTCTTACAGTTTAATAATACCAAAATCCTCACAGAATGGAAAAAAAATTGATTATCTCTTTGTTTTCTTTGAAACCCCTTCATTATTTATCATTTACAGTGAGTATACACAGGTTATATGGTTCTATATACACACACACACATATATGCATGCATATATGACATACACACACACACATACATATATGAGAGAGAGAGAGAGAGAGAGACATATATACATGTTATTGTCCACATATATATATACACCAATTTTGTGGCTATATGGTTATTGTATATATATATATATATATATATATATATATATATATATATATATATATATATATATATATATATATATATATATATATATATATATATATATATATATTATAAATTTTAAAATGGGTGGTCAAAAATTCTATTGAACACCCATAACAGTCTTCCCACGTATACGTTATGAGCCCACTTGGCATGAATTACCACCAACTATATTGTCCTAAAAACTTGAAGAAATGAAGATTTTTGGGGGGCATTTTCATTGTTTTTTCTGCAAAAAAAACCTTTTTCTCTGCCTTTTCTCCTTCAATTTGTTAATATTTTTATTTCATGTTTTTATATGTATGCATATACTCATTGTAAATACTATTATCAAGCATACATATTATACTGATTTCAGACAACTTTATAATATTATCAGGTATACATATTATATTGTTTTTGGAGAACTTTAATCTTTTCTATTTATTACTTCTAATAAATTTCATAAGACTAATACAACAACATCATTCAGTAGTTAATCATATGAGAAATGAATATGCATCTAATATAATATCAGAAATATCTAGTTTTTAATCACATCATAGTTACATCTTTCACTCATGCATCTTGTGCTTTTATTTTCCTTCCCTGTGATATATGTATAGGTATATATACATATACACTATATACATATATATGTATATGTATGTATATACATATATATATGTGTATATACATATATAAATATATGTATGTGTATATATATATATATATACATATATGTATATATATGTATATGTATATATGTATATGCATATGTATATGTATATGTATATATATATATGTATATATATATGTGTGTGTGTGTGTGTATGCATATGTATATGTATATATATACATTATATACATATACATGTATCTATATATATATACATATACATGTATTTGTATATATATATATATATATATATATATAAACAAACACACAATAGCATTTTATTTTGTTCAAAGATGTTCAATGATGGATGTTTCAAGTTATGCAGCTATATGGTTATTGTCTAATAGAATATCAACAATATCCAGTTTTTAATCACATCACAGTTACATATTTCACTACTGTATCTTGTGCTTCTATTTTTTGTCCTTTTGATATAAAGTTTCAAGTTTTGTGCCTATATGGTTATTGTCCATATATATATATATATATATATATATATATATATATATATATATATATATATATATATATATATATATATATATATATATATATATATATATATATATATATATATATATATATATATATATATATATATATATATAGACACACACAGTAGCAAATTATTTTGTTCAAAGATGTTCAATGATGGATTTGTACTCATTGGTACCTACAGAAATTGATTTGTTTTTTCATCAATTATTGCAATGACATTGAGGGTTTCATTTCAATTATCTGTCTTTATCTTTTTTTACTATATGGTTGCAAGTTAAGTGAACATAATGGCATGAGGAAGAAAAGGAAATAGATTTGTTAGACATCGAACAGTTAGATTCACTCAGGTGCACTTCACTGATGAAGATAGCATGGCTGAAAATGAAGACATAGTGACTCCTGATTTGCCCCATGCAACGAACAACGCAAGTGATGTGGAACCTACTACTATAGATGAGCCTTATGTTGGAATCCAAGAACACTAAGAGGGGGGGTGAATCTTTTTTCTATCGGTGAGATCAATTTTAATCTTATTAACAAAGTAATTTAGTAACCGGTAACCATAAAAGAATATAACAGTAAGCACAAATGATGCCACCACAAGAACATACACCATAACATAGATTTATACGTGGAAAACCTCAAA
The DNA here is from genome assembly GCF_030272615.1 of Cryptomeria japonica. Classification (NCBI taxonomy): domain Eukaryota; kingdom Viridiplantae; phylum Streptophyta; class Pinopsida; order Cupressales; family Cupressaceae; genus Cryptomeria; species Cryptomeria japonica. The sequence goes on along the minus strand of NC_081407.1, from coordinate 372,840,111 downwards.
AAGGAAAAACCATGGTGGGATTGGTGACCCACAATATCTATCCACTGGCCAAATTAATAAATATTACAATAGGGGCCTGTACATGCAGGAAGGCCAACAGCCTAGAGCTCACCACTCATCACAAAAGGAGCCTCACTGACTACAAACACCAAATATTGGTTTACAAAAAAAATTATAAACTCAAAGAATGCATCTGCTATGCTGGATGAGTTCTGGTTCAAGAACTATTTGTACCAGTTTTCATTGTGTCCTCCTTTATCGGTAGCTTACTTTGCATCCCAAACCTCTAATCCAAAAACCAAGGCCGACTAAAAAATATTATATTCACATTCAATCGATCAACATTGCTTGCACAATATCACACCACTATATATTCCTTCTCTCTATATGTATGTCCAAAATAACCTAACCGAACTGACTGAAATACCCTTCCCAAACATAAACATGAATGCCTTATGTCGGCTTACAATGATATTACAATTTATTTACATGTCGGCCTAGACAAAAATAAATACATTAAACTTTGTGACCGATGTTGCTGATTGTTGTTGTGTAAACCTATCGGATCAATCTCCTATGTGGGCCTCATATACTGGTTCCTATTGTGTCGGTTTCCCTTATCTATCGGATGACTTGAATTTTTGTTGTCGAATCATGAATACCAGTGATTACCGGTTAAGTGTCCAACCCAAAATGATGTGTGTTGCCATCAATGACAACACAACTAAACTGAGTGAGTCTCAATTGCCAACAATCTCCCCCTTTGGCATTGATGGCAACACTCATGTGAAAAAATGGATCGTTGAAGTGTTGTCTCGGTTCCTCCCAAAACTGACCTTGCTCTCCCTGAGCTATACATTACTTCTTATGTCCCTTAACATTTTTCAAAACAATCACTCCCCCTTTGACAAAAATGACAAAGGCTGGGCAAATAAATGAAAGAATGAAATCAAAAATGTGTTTACTGGATCTAGATGTACTTGAATATATCTGGGTATGCACCCTTCAAAAATCCAAGTATCCCAACTGGTTTGTAATGTTCCCAAAATAGATACAAATCCATTAAGAGTGTATGCATGAATGTATTCTTTAGTTAAGTCTACCAGTGTGGCTTTATTCATCAATTCTAAACTTTCCTACTTATGAAGTAGCAAAGTGTTCAATCAGGGACTAACCAATCCTCTCAATTCCCTAACTCGTCGAATTAACCTATCCATATCTTTTTCTAAGGCTGATATCTCAGATTTTGTAACCAAAATTTGACCATCAATAGCGTTGGTCAATGACTGAGTACCATCAAAAGTGTTAGCCATATGTTCCAACTGGGCCTTTGCCACTTTTATTTTTACCTCCAGGTCAGTTGTAAGTTTGTCAGTGTTAGTACAAGACCAATATATATAACTGCACTAATTAAGAGCCTCACCAATCTTTGTTAGTTGCTTTGTCATCTTCACCCTCTCTAATATGATCATATTGTCACAAGTGACCTTCCTAGCTGCATTGTATCTCTCTATTAATTGTCGGTTTGATATTTGTTGAAGAGTTTGAAACTCTTTTGCAATGTGTTCAGTCAAACTCTTAAGCTTACCAGAGGGGCTAGCTACCAGACAAGTGTATTCTGGAACTAACTGCTACAAAACCGGAATGGCCTTCTCAATGACTTGCTTGTCTTATGTTCCTTCCTTCCTTAACTTCTGAGCTAAAACATACATCAATTCAAAACTGCTCATATCCTCAATATTCCTCTGTCCAAAATCCATTTGACCGGATGAGCCAAGTGCCAACAATGAATTACTAGACTCTCCAACCTGCTAACTAGCATCGGTGGCATCGCCACTTGGTGCAATAACCTGCCCAACCGTAGCTTCTTCTATATGTACATTTGTTGTCGGACGTTCAATATCCTCAACCTATTTATTTTTTGTATCCACATCAATAACCTCTACATCCAGAATGTTTTGTTCTGGTTTATCTTGCTTATCATGCACAGCTTCAGCATTATGTATCGGTTTCTCTACATTATGTACAGGTGATACTGCCATAGTAATATCCTATGTTAGTTTCTATTCCAAAACCGGTGAATCCAAACCTAATATACCTTTCCCTTTACCATCAACTGAGATATCTTGAATACCAGACTTAGGAGGGAATATCGGTGGAGTAAAGAAATCAGGTTTATCTACAAAGAATTTTACCCATGCCTCATGAGTCTCCTTAACTATTTCATTTACTCTACCTACCATTAGACTCACATGTCAGTGTCTTCTCCAAAAAATTGTTTTATTTGCATCTTTATATATTTATCCTCTTGAACTATGGACAATCTCCTAGCATCTAGCTTATTGTACTAATTCCCAATATTTGATTTTCAATCTCAAGTAATGCCTTCTTATATATCTAAGTATAAAAAACCGCTTCCTCAATCTCCATTTTCTCCTTATCATCTATATGTACATAGTAATGTTGTATACTACTCAAAATTTCACCTATAGTTACTTGATCTATCAATTCAGCAATAGAGAGAGAAGGAATGAATTCAATACTCTTACCGGATTTGAGAGCCATATCTATATTTGATTTCTTCTTTTTTCCAAGAGTAGAAGTAGACTCTTTAACTAGTTTCCTCTTCTCTGTAGGTTTCCTCTCCTTCAAAATTTTCTTTGGGGCTGCCAGAGGGGTGACCTTTACTTTCTATTTCTTTCCTTCCTCAGGATTCTTCCTTTGTATCTTGATGTAATTCTTGGGAATCTTTGAGGGCACAACATCAATATCAGAGATCGGATTCAACAGGGGAAATATAAGTTCCTGGTTTCTTCTTCTTCAATACACCCTTGTCAGTTGTTGATGTCGGTGGAGTATGAACTATTGTCAGAGATGACCCTTCTGCTAGTCCAATGATCTGTTTGATTTTAGAGGACATCTTCTCCAAAGCATCCCCAACCTTCTTGATTTTTCATTCCCTCTTCTTCTTGCTAAAACCTATCTGAACTTCGAATTCCTTTTTCTTTGTTGTCCCAAAGGTTTTCTCAGCTTCATCAACCGAGGCATCAATAAGAGTCTTGGCATATAAGTCCTATATCTCAACATCAACCTCATAGCCCATCTCAATGATCCAGATCTTTCGTGGTTGCACTGCCTCCATCAATGTTTCATCCTTCTTAACCATAAAGCATATTTTTGTAGAGTACTTATCAACAATATGCTTAGGCACTCTCTCTCTCTTCTTCATTGTCTTTTGAAAAGATTTGAAACAACCCCATAAAATGGAGTCTCTCTCCTTGTCCTGTCTCAAGCCTCTTATAGCATCTTTTATTTGTTTCCCTATCAGCATATCAAATGCCCATTGTGTTTTACCAGATCTTGGTAACTCATTTGGAAAGAAAAGCATCAAGGAAACAACAAGGTTGCCATACCGGAAAACACCTTTCTTCTTACCCTTAATCTTTCCTAAGTTTAAATAAGTTCTTCACACATCCATTGACAGAGATCATACCTATCATTATCTTTGACCATCTTATGAGAATAGTAAATGCATGAACTGGAAACAGAGTTCAATCAGTTTAATTGGGTTACCTTGTAATCGATGATCATGCTTGCAAATTGAACAACTTTGTCTCTGATAGTGCTTATCCTCATTGAACGGTTGTCAAAAGTTGCACTAGTTAACTTCTCCACCTCATTGTTAGATATTTTATTCTTTTTGGGAGTCTGACTAGTCTGGGGCAAACTAGTGATTGCACGAATATCCTCCTTGGTGATTTTGTAAGGTTAGTCTAACCACATGAATTCCCTATGGACATGGCTCAACACATACCAGATCATTTCATCTACAAATTTTAAAATCTCCAAAATGTCTCTGAAACCCTGATCCTTCAGAATTTGGAATTCTAGTTTCATCGATCCCTTCCTATCGAGCAGATTTGTCATGTACATTGTTTTGATTTTAGCAGAACCTAAATCTTCTTGAGTGCAATGGATATATGCACGAACATATTCAATTTACAGAACTTCGTCTAGAACCCTAGAAAATGCATCAATTGAATCATTGACCTCCACAATCTGAGGGCATTGCTTGAAAACTAGTTGTGGATGATCCTTGATGTCAACAACAAGAGGTTTATCTAAACCTACCAGAGTGGGCTGATCTAGAAGTCATTGCAAACAAAAGATAGCACAGAAACTGATAAAATACCTCACAACCTTTTCCAGTGAAAGTTCTTCAAAATCTGCTCTAAATGCACTGAAATTAGCTTGAAAATGCTCTTGATCACCTTGAATTGCCTTGAACTTTCTCTTCTTCACTCTGAATATTGTGTGATAAAAAATGAACCAGCATTTCCCTCTTATTCCATGAAAACCTTAATTTCTCATTGACATAAATGTGTGTCGGCTTATCATACTAGATTCAAAATCCATAATCTCAGTACCGAAAAACCTTCAGACCGACTTCTCCAAGATCTAAAACAAGCTTTCAGACCACTACTAGGGGTAATGTGAGATCTATCATTAATTTTCCTCCCACTAAGGCTAATGCCTTAGTTACTAGATGAGTTTCCTATCGGTGCAAGAACATTCTACTCTGTTGGTTGAGTAACCGAGTTGTTTGTCTCTATCGGTTGATCTTAATATTTACTAACCCATTTCTTATCATGCTCCTTTTGTATATCATCAATCTTCTATTTTCCTTTCTCCTCATTTCATACCGGATTGTTCTTGCTTCTGCAGAATTTAGCAATATGTCCTATTTTGTTGCATGCATAGCAAGTGACATTATTTTTCTAAATTGCTTTACTATAATCTTGATCATTTCTTGACATGCACTGATTATCCATATGTCCAAACTTTCCACATGCATGATATTTCACATTCATTCTATAATCTTCTATCCTATGACCATATTTCTTACAATTTGAACACTAACTGGGAACTTCATTATTGTCCTTATTTTCTTTATTTCTACAATGTCTTGCCATATGACCAAATTTATTTCAAACAAAACATCTACCGTTGAATTTTTGTGCATTGGGTTGCCTTATCAGTGATTCTTGGTTCTGGTTGATAGGTGGGTTCTCCTTCTGATCAGTTGCTTCAACTTCATTTGCAGTATCGGAGCTTTCTCCATGCCCAAATACAAGTCCTCTAGTGTCTCCCTTGTGCCTTTAATCCTTCAATAGCTCATCAAGCTTTGCAGAACTTTCCTTAAACTTATCTTTGTAATCATTTGCAATATCCAAATATCCCCTTAGGACTGTATCAATGTTTCCAACTCCTGCTCATTATTTTGGGTTTGCACTAGCTTAGTTCTCAACATATCATTCTCATGTGCCAGGCTAATGCATTCCTTAGATCTGTCTTTCAGAGATTTGCAAAGATTTTATGCATTCTCCTTCCCGTCTTCAATCTCCTTGGACATCCTCATAGTTAGGGCTTGCATTTCATTCTTCATGATAGTATTCTCCTATCTCGGCTTCTGACATTGTTCTTTAAGGGGCATTCTTTTCTTCATCATCCTAATTTTTTAAAAGTTCCTTCCTTCTAGCTTGAGCAGATGACATCCTCTCTAGTAGGATAAGAATGAATTCCTTTGCAAAGTTCAACTCATCTTGCAACTTCAAGTTCTTCATCCTTTCAACATCATAATCTTCAAGATATAATTCAAGTTGTTTCTCCATAATCATCTCCATGGATTCCAGATTCAAGATCTTCCTTAAGCTAATATTGATGTCAAAGCAACCACAAATTGAAATTGGAAGGGCAAAGTTGGCAACTCTTGCGAACAAGGCCTTTTCCCAAGCATTAACACCAACTAATATAATGAGTGGCTTCCATAGGATTGGAATTTGGTCACTTAATTGGACTACATTGTAGAATGATATGAGGCCAAGTGAGACATTTGATGTTGAAGGGGATATACAACAAACTGGTGGAATGGAATATGTTGCCACTAAAATGGAAGAAGAACCAGAGCACATTGCAGCGAAAGCTTGTTTGTGGTTGTATGATTATAGGGACGAACGGATTGAATAATTTGTGGAATAGTATAGTGGAACACAAGAAATGGTTGATGGTATAAGTTTGCCACCACAAACTAGCGAACCAAGTCTGTCCCCACAAACCAGCCAGACACATGAGGATGTGGAAAGTACATGAAGAAGACATGTCTTTTCCAACACAATATGTCATACCAAAATGGATTCAAGGAGCATCCAACTCTGATGATGTAACCCTTTCCATGCCAACCGGCCAGAAATTAATCTAGCATATGTGATCCATTACTTCACCAATGCAGCCAACTAGGAGGAGCAAGATGGTGTTGATTGTCATAAATAAATTCACATAAGTGAAGAAGAACCTGACTTTGTGCCATGCACCCAAGAGGATGGGCAGCAAATGCTGAGGCAAATTAGCAGATTCTTGAAACTTCCAATGCAGAGAATGAATCAATCTGAATGGGGAGGTAGGAGAGGGGTGCTACATCTTAGTAGGTAGTCACAGATCTTGACATCTGATGAGTATATTCAAATGGAACAAGAAAAAGAGGTAGAAAGGAAAAGAGATTAGGAATTGGAAGAACGAAAAAAAAAAAGAACAAATGAAGCAAAGGAAGGTAGAGCGTGAAGCAAATGTAGTAGAAAGGGAGGTTATTAGGATGAAAAAATCAGCAAAAACATTGCAGGAATCCCAAGAAGGGTTCATTCAAAGACAAGAGAAGGAAAAGAAAGATGAGGAAGTAAAGCTTGAGAAGGCAAGGAAGGCAGCTGAAAAGAAAGCTAAACAAGCAAAGAAAAGAAAAAATGTTGCCAAAACCACAGATCATCTAGCCCCCCAACACCTACTTCTTATCGATATGATGAACTTGTTGTCCCCAACCTTAGCAAGTATTAGTAATATGCAAGTTGGGACTACACCTAGATGCTCAAACATCATGAAAAACCAAGAGTTTCTTTCTTGTATAACAAGTTGCTTACAAGCCCCTCCAAACCACGAAAACACCTATGTTGGGCTAGACTCTGCTGGGCCACAACCTGTTGGGCTTGGATATGTGACACCTCCTCCATTTAATACCCATATGGATAATTTATCTAGTATGTAATCAATTATATTTTTTCAGCACTCCAAAGAGCAGTTTTTGAGTTTAGATATAACTGTGATAAGATTATAAAATGGCATACTGCCATATTTTGTAATGTTTCCAGAACTTCGTTGTTATTTTTTAGATATATCATATGATTATACCAATTAATTGATGATGTTATACATCTCATATGATTTTATTTTTTTGTCTTCAACTAAGTGTGTTGCTTGCAACTACACACACACACACACACACACACACACACACACACACACACACACATATATATACATATACATATACATATACATATATACATATATACATATATATATACATGTAGACACATAAAATTGACTAAATTAATATTTAATTAAGTATTTCTTTATTGGATGATTAATTTAATTAATCATATTAACCTACCACTAGCTTTAAATTAATTAAATTATATTTTATTAATACCCCCTTTCCACTTCTTCCAAATATAGATTTATTTCAATAAATCAAACTTATCCTTATGGAATATTCCATTTTTATCCTTAATCCTAATTAATTAGGCTAACTTAGCGATTCCTACAAACCTATCATCTAATCCACTCATTATTCTAATTAATCTAAAGCCTAACCAATGTTAGTATTTATTCAAATTAAAAATACTACACATCTACCCAAACCCACGTGACTCACAAGTCACTTCACATGTCCACATCACCTTTGACCAAGGGGTTCTCACACATGTGTGAGGATGCCCTTCCCCATAGAGCCACCCTACTCTTTCCCCTTTTGGCTCGTGTTTCATAAACTCTTTTCCTAGTCCATACCCCTTTCCACAAGTATGTCACTTGTCAACTCTTTGGACTTCCCAAGGTTGCTCACACATGTGTGAGCACATATTCCCCTTTTCACTAGAATATTTTTTCTTCCCGAGATGTTCTCACAAATGTGGGACCACATTTATCCTTTCCCCCCTCTTCTCCTTGTGACACTTGTCACAAGGCTAAGCCTTTAGGCTTGGAACCACATTCCCTTTCAATCTAAGCCCTTGATCACCCTTTTAATCTTGACCGTCGAGAGCACCATATCAGATGACTACTCAAAAGTTGAGTGAGTTGAAGTTGCAGGTGGAGGAATTGTTGGCCAAGGGGTTCATTCGTCCTAGTGTTTCTTCTTGGGGTGTGCCTGTTATCTTCATTAAGAAGAAGGAGGGTTCTCTTCGGTTATGCATTGATTACTAAAAGCTGAATAAGGTAACCATCAAGAATCGATATCCATTGCCTTAGATAGATGATCTTTTTTATCAGGTAAAGGGAGCCAAGGTTTTCTCTGAGATTGATCTGAAATCTAGGTATCATCAGTTGTGCATTCATGATGCAGACATTCATAGAACAGTGTTCCATACTCATTATGGTCACTATGAGTTCACAATGGTGTCATTTGGGTTGACAAACGTGCCTTCAGTTTTCATGAGCCTTATGAATGGGATTTTTCACACCTAACTTGATCATTTTGTCCTTGTGTTCTTGGATGACATATTAATTTATTCTAGATCTATGGAAGAGCATGAGGGACACTTGCGACAAGTATTGCAATGCTTGAGGGAGAATCGACTTTTTTCCAACTTGGCGAAGTGTGATTTCTTCCAGTCAAAGGTGATCTATCTTGGTCATATAGTTTCAAGAGAAGGTGTATCCATGGATCCTTCTAAGATCCAAGTCATTGTAGATTGGCCAATGCCGACCAATGTTTCAAAGGTTCGAAGTTTCATGGGTTTGGCCAGATATTACTGTCGCTTTGTTCAAAGTTTTTCTCAAATAGGTCACCCGATCACTTCTCTTTAGAGGAAAGGGAAGAAGTTTGTTTGGTTAGAGAAGTGGGAGTCATCTTTTCATACCTTGAAGGAACTCCTTTTTAGTGCTCCAATTTTGGTAGTTCCTGATTCATCCAGATATTTTATGGTATGCACAGATGCCTCTTTAGAAGGTATAGGTGCAGTACTAATGCAGGATGGACGTGTAGTTGCCTATGAGTCTCACAAAATCAAGGACCACGAGTTGAACTATCCAGTTCATGACTTGGAGTTGGTATTTGTAGTGCATGCATTGGTTAGATGGTGACATTTCCTATTGGGGCTTCATTTTGAGTTGCATAGTGATCACTGTAATTTGTAGTATATTTTCATGCAGTCGAACTTGAATGTTTGGCAGCAAAGATGGATGGAATTCCTCTACGAGTATAATGCTGAGGTTCAATATATTCAAGGGAAAGAGAATGTAGTGGCAGATTCTTTGAGCCATAGGAAGCATGAGGTTGCAGCGTTGTCCCTTGGAGTGGACTTGAGAGAGAGAATTCTTGGAGTTCTTCCCTAGGACACTTGGTATCAGGATGTTAGATTTGTGGTGAAGTTTAGAAGACCATTAGAGGGTAGACATTCTGGATATAATCTCAAGTCAAATAGTCTTCTTCGACATCTTGGATGGATCTATGTGCCTCCTTTGGAGGGTCTTTGCACTTTGATCCTGACTGAGGCCCATCATGCACCTTATTTGGCACACCCTAGTGTCAAGAAGATGCATGCAGATCTTAGACAGATATATCATTTGGCTAGTCTGAAATGTGAAATTGCTGATTTTGTGTCGAAGTGTTTAGAATGTCAGCAGGTGAAGGTGGAGCATCAGCACCCTATAGGGATTTTATAGCCTAATTTGGTACTAGATTGGAAATGGGATATCATTTCCATGGATTCATAGTGGAGTTGCCTGTTTCTTTGCATCGTCATGATGCCATCATGGTCATTGTCGATAGATTGACCAAAATTGCTCATTTTGTTCCTATTCGATCTTCTTATATAGCAGCAATGGTGGCACGAGTCTTCTTGGAAGATGTGGTGAGGTTGCATGGGATTCCAAGGCAAATCATTTCTGATAGAGACCCTATCTTTAAATCGATATTGTGGACCTCACTTCAGCATGCTTTAGGGACCCAGTTGAACTTCAGTTCATCTTATCACCCAAAGACCGACGGTCAGACTAAGTGTGTGAATCAGGTCTTGGAGGACATGCTTCACATGTATGTTATGGATTAGCAATCGCGTTGGGAGGAATATATTTGCCTTGTGGAGTTTGATTATAACAATGGATATCACAGCTCTATAGGAATGTCTCCCTTCTAGGCATTGTATGGTCGTCCTTTTCGTACTCCTTTGAGTTGGGATCGGTTAGATGATAGGGTGAGTTTAGGCCCGGATATGCTTCGTGAGATGGAGTAGTAGGTTGAGCAGATTCATGGGCATTTGATGCTCAAGATAGGCAGAAGAATTATGTCGATGCTCATAGATTGGATCATCAGTTTTCAATTGCAGACTATTTGTTTTTGAGAGTGCATTTGTGAAAGAGTCAAATCCATTATGGAAAGGGTACTAAGTTGGCACCTCATTTTGTTGGCCCTTTTGAGATCCTTGAGAGGATAGGACATGTTGCCTACCATCTTGCCTTACCGTCGAGTCTATCCCGCATCCACGATGTCTTTCATGTTTCAGTTCTTCAACCTTATCATCCTGATGTGACTCATGTTCTTGATTGGAACGCTTTGCAGGTCAAGGACGAGCAACTTTCCATGGAGCCCGTGTGCATTCTTCAGCGTCAGGATTTGACCCTTAGGAGTCATACCACCGACCAGGTAAGGGTCCTATAGGACCCAAGTGATGAGACCTCAGCGACATGGGAGGAAGCAGTGAATATGAGAGAGCTTTATTCTTATATGTTTTAGGCTTCCAGGAGTAAGCCTAGTTTTGGGGCGGAGGATGTAGTACCCCTCCTCGATCAGACTCTTTTTGTATTTATGTTTGACTTCAGTTGACTGTTCAATGGAACATTATTGTTATATATGATTCATACTTTATGTGATGTTATTTCATGCTTTATCTAGATTTGTGGTGTATGCTTTCATGCAGTATCTCAGTGCTTATGATTAATTTTATTTTTATGGATCAATATCATGGACTGACACTTTTACCTTATATGTGTGATGCATTATTTATATG